>NW_024610192.1:0-437781 GCF_016920785.2 Ixodes scapularis | reverse complement strand
AAAAGTGTCTTGTCAGAGACCGCGCATTCTCCGGAAAATCGCAATAATTGACAGTGCAGCCGACGCTACGACGCAATTAAGCCAGTAAAGGTGGGCCAAAAGTGTCTTGTCAGAGACCGCGCATTCTCCGGAAAATCGCAATAATTGACAGTGCAGCCGACGCTACGACGCAATTGAGCCAGTAAAGGTGGGCCAAAAGTGTCTTGTCAGAGACCGCGCATCCTCCGGAAAATCGCAATAATTGACAGTGCAGCCGACGCTACGACGCAATTAAGCCAGTAAAGGAGCGCCAAAAGTGTCTTGTCAGAGACCGCGCATTCTCCGGAAAATCGCAATAATTGACAGTGCAGCCGACGCTACGACGCAATTGAGCCAGTAAAGGTGGGCCAAAAGTGTCTTGTCAGAGACCGTGCATCCTCCGGAAAATCGCAATAATTGACAGTGCAGCCGACGCTACGACGCAATTGAGCCAGTAAAGGTGGGCCAAAAGTGTCTTGTCAGAGACCGTGCATTCTCCGGAAAATCGCAATAATTGACAGTGCAGCCGACGCTACGACGCAATTGAGCCAGTAAAGGTGGGCCAAAAGTGTCTTGTCAGAGACCGTGCATTCTCCGGAAAATCGCAATAATTGACAGTGCAGCCGACGCTACGACGCAATTGAGCCAGTAAAGGAGCGCCAAAAGTGTCTTGTCAGAGACCGTGCATTCTCCGGAAAATCGCAATAATTGACAGTGCAGCCGACGCTACGACGCAATTGAGCCAGTAAAGGAGCGCCAAAAGTGTCTTGTCAGAGACCGCGCATCCTCCGGAAAATCGCAATAATTGACAGTGCAGCCGACGCTACGACGCAATTGAGCCAGTAAAGGAGCGCCAAAAGTGTCTTGTCAGAGACCGCGCATCCTCCGGAAAATCGCAATAATTGACAGTGCAGCCGACGCTACGACGCAATTAAGCCAGTAAAGGAGCGCCAAAAGTGTCTTGTCAGAGACCGCGCATTCTCCGGAAAATCGCAATAATTGACAGTGCAGCCGACGCTACGACACAATTGAGCCAGTAAAGGTGGGCCAAAAGTGTTCTGTCAGAGACCGCGCATTCTCCGGAAAATCGCAATAATTGACAGTGCAGCCGACGCTACGACACAATTGAGCCAGTAAAGGTGGGCCAAAAGTGTCTTGTCAGAGACCGCGCATTCTCCGGAAAATCGCAATAATTGACAGTGCAGCCGACGCTACGACGCAATTGAGCCAGTAAAGGTGGGCCAAAAGTGTCTTGTCAGAGACCGCGCATTCTCCGGAAAATCGCAATAATTGACAGTGCAGCCGACGCTACGACGCAATTGAGCCAGTAAAGGTGGGCCAAAAGTGTCTTGTCAGAGACCGCGCATCCTCCGGAAAATCGCAATAATTGACAGTGCAGCCGACGCTACGACGCAATTGAGCCAGTAAAAGTGGGCCAAAAGTGTCTTGTCAGAGACCGCGCATTCTCCGGAAAATCGCAATAATTGACAGTGCAGCCGACGCTACGACGCAATTGAGCCAGTAAAGGTGGGCCAAAGTGTCTTGTCAGAGACCGCGCATCCTCCGGAAAATCGCAATAATTGACAGTGCAGCCGACGCTACGACGCAATTGAGCCAGTAAAGGTGGGCCAAAAGTGTCTTGTCAGAGACCGCGCATTCTCCGGAAAATCGCAATAATTGACAGTGCAGCCGACGCTACGACGCAATTGAGCCAGTAAAGGTGGGCCAAAAGTGTCTTGTCAGAGACCGCGCATCCTCCGGAAAATCGCAATAATTGACAGTGCAGCCGACGCTACGACGCAATTGAGCCAGTAAAGGTGGGCCAAAAGTGTCTTGTCAGAGACCGCGCATTCTCCGGAAAATCGCAATAATTGACAGTGCAGCCGACGCTACGACGCAATTGAGCCAGTAAAGGTGGGCCAAAAGTGTCTTGTCAGAGACCGCGCATTCTCCGGAAAATCGCAATAATTGACAGTGCAGCCGACGCTACGACGCAATTGAGCCAGTAAAGGTGGGCCAAAAGTGTCTTGTCAGAGACCGCGCATCCTCTGGAAAATCGCAATAATTGACAGTGCAGCCGACGCTACGACGCAATTGAAGCCAGTAAAGGTGGGCCAAAAGTGTCTTGTCAGAGACCGCGCATTCTCCGGAAAATCGCAATAATTGACAGTGCAGCCGACGCTACGACGCAATTGAGCCAGTAAAGGTGGGCCAAAAGTGTCTTGTCAGAGACCGCGCATTCTCCGGAAATCGCAATAATTGACAGTGCAGCCGACGCTACGACGCAATTGAGCCAGTAAAGGTGGGCCAAAAGTGTCTTGTCAGAGACCGCGCATTCTCCGGAAAATCGCAATAATTGACAGTGCAGCCGACGCTACGACGCAATTGAGCCAGTAAAGGTGGGCCAAAAGTGTCTTGTCAGAGACCGCGCATTCTCCGGAAAATCGCAATAATTGACAGTGCAGCCGACGCTACGACGCAATTAAGCCAGTAAAGGTGGGCCAAAAGTGTCTTGTCAGAGACCGCGCATTCTCCGGAAAATCGCAATAATTGACAGTGCAGCCGACGCTACGACGCAATTGAGCCAGTAAAGGTGGGCCAAAAGTGTCTTGTCAGAGACCGCGCATCCTCCGGAAAATCGCAATAATTGACAGTGCAGCCGACGCTACGACGCAATTAAGCCAGTAAAGGAGCGCCAAAAGTGTCTTGTCAGAGACCGCGCATTCTCCGGAAAATCGCAATAGTTGACAGTGCAGCCGACGCTACGACGCAATTGAGCCAGTAAAGGTGGGCCAAAAGTGTCTTGTCAGAGACCGTGCATCCTCCGGAAAATCGCAATAATTGACAGTGCAGCCGACGCTACGACGCAATTGAGCCAGTAAAGGTGGGCCAAAAGTGTCTTGTCAGAGACCGTGCATTCTCCGGAAAATCGCAATAATTGACAGTGCAGCCGACGCTACGACGCAATTAAGCCAGTAAAGGTGGGCCAAAAGTGTCTTGTCAGAGACCGTGCATCCTCCGGAAAATCGCAATAATTGACAGTGCAGCCGACGCTACGACGCAATTGAGCCAGTAAAGGTGGGCCAAAAGTGTCTTGTCAGAGACCGTGCATCCTCCGGAAAATCGCAATAATTGACAGTGCAGCCGACGCTACGACGCAATTAAGCCAGTAAAGGTGGGCCAAAAGTGTCTTGTCAGAGACCGTGCATCCTCCGGAAAATCGCAATAATTGACAGTGCAGCCGACGCTACGACGCAATTAAGCCAGTAAAGGTGGGCCAAAAGTGTCTTGTCAGAGACCGCGCATTCTCCGGAAAATCGCAATAATTGACAGTGCAGCCGACGCTACGACGCAATTGAGCCAGTAAAGGTGGGCCAAAAGTGTCTTGTCAGAGACCGTGCATCCTCCGGAAAATCGCAATAATTGACAGTGCAGCCGACGCTACGACGCAATTGAGCCAGTAAAGGTGGGCCAAAAGTGTCTTGTCAGAGACCGTGCATTCTCCGGAAAATCGCAATAATTGACAGTGCAGCCGACGCTACGACGCAATTAAGCCAGTAAAGGTGGGCCAAAAGTGTCTTGTCAGAGACCGTGCATCCTCCGGAAAATCGCAATAATTGACAGTGCAGCCGACGCTACGACGCAATTGAGCCAGTAAAGGTGGGCCAAAAGTGTCTTGTCAGAGACCGTGCATCCTCCGGAAAATCGCAATAATTGACAGTGCAGCCGACGCTACGACGCAATTAAGCCAGTAAAGGTGGGCCAAAAGTGTCTTGTCAGAGACCGTGCATTCTCCGGAAAATCGCAATAATTGACAGTGCAGCCGACGCTACGACGCAATTGAGCCAGTAAAGGTGGGCCAAAAGTGTCTTGTCAGAGACCGTGCATCCTCCGGAAAATCGCAATAATTGACAGTGCAGCCGACGCTACGACGCAATTGAGCCAGTAAAGGTGGGCCAAAAGTGTCTTGTCAGAGACCGCGCATTCTCCGGAAAATCGCAATAATTGACAGTGCAGCCGACGCTACGACGCAATTGAGCCAGTAAAGGTGGGCCAAAAGTGTCTTGTCAGAGACCGTGCATTCTCCGGAAAATCGCAATAATTGACAGTGCAGCCGACGCTACGACGCAATTGAGCCAGTAAAGGTGGGCCAAAAGTGTCTTGTCAGAGACCGTGCATCCTCCGGAAAATCGCAATAATTGACAGTGCAGCCGACGCTACGACGCAATTGAGCCAGTAAAGGTGGGCCAAAAGTGTCTTGTCAGAGACCGTGCATCCTCCGGAAAATCGCAATAATTGACAGTGCAGCCGACGCTACGACGCAATTAAGCCAGTAAAGGTGGGCCAAAAGTGTCTTGTCAGAGACCGTGCATTCTCCGGAAAATCGCAATAATTGACAGTGCAGCCGACGCTACGACGCAATTGAGCCAGTAAAGGTGGGCCAAAAGTGTCTTGTCAGAGACCGTGCATCCTCCGGAAAATCGCAATAATTGACAGTGCAGCCGACGCTACGACGCAATTGAGCCAGTAAAGGTGGGCCAAAAGTGTCTTGTCAGAGACCGCGCATTCTCCGGAAAATCGCAATAATTGACAGTGCAGCCGACGCTACGACGCAATTGAGCCAGTAAAGGTGGGCCAAAAGTGTCTTGTCAGAGACCGTGCATCCTCCGGAAAATCGCAATAATTGACAGTGCAGCCGACGCTACGACGCAATTGAGCCAGTAAAGGTGGGCCAAAAGTGTCTTGTCAGAGACCGTGCATCCTCCGGAAAATCGCAATAATTGACAGTGCAGCCGACGCTACGACGCAATTAAGCCAGTAAAGGTGGGCCAAAAGTGTCTTGTCAGAGACCGTGCATTCTCCGGAAAATCGCAATAATTGACAGTGCAGCCGACGCTACGACGCAATTGAGCCAGTAAAGGTGGGCCAAAAGTGTCTTGTCAGAGACCGTGCATCCTCCGGAAAATCGCAATAATTGACAGTGCAGCCGACGCTACGACGCAATTGAGCCAGTAAAGGTGGGCCAAAAGTGTCTTGTCAGAGACCGCGCATTCTCCGGAAAATCGCAATAATTGACAGTGCAGCCGACGCTACGACGCAATTGAGCCAGTAAAGGTGGGCCAAAAGTGTCTTGTCAGAGACCGTGCATTCTCCGGAAAATCGCAATAATTGACAGTGCAGCCGACGCTACGACGCAATTGAGCCAGTAAAGGTGGGCCAAAAGTGTCTTGTCAGAGACCGTGCATCCTCCGGAAAATCGCAATAATTGACAGTGCAGCCGACGCTACGACGCAATTGAGCCAGTAAAGGTGGGCCAAAAGTGTCTTGTCAGAGACCGTGCATCCTCCGGAAAATCGCAATAATTGACAGTGCAGCCGACGCTACGACGCAATTAAGCCAGTAAAGGTGGGCCAAAAGTGTCTTGTCAGAGACCGTGCATTCTCCGGAAAATCGCAATAATTGACAGTGCAGCCGACGCTACGACGCAATTGAGCCAGTAAAGGTGGGCCAAAAGTGTCTTGTCAGAGACCGTGCATCCTCCGGAAAATCGCAATAATTGACAGTGCAGCCGACGCTACGACGCAATTGAGCCAGTAAAGGTGGGCCAAAAGTGTCTTGTCAGAGACCGCGCATTCTCCGGAAAATCGCAATAATTGACAGTGCAGCCGACGCTACGACGCAATTGAGCCAGTAAAGGTGGGCCAAAAGTGTCTTGTCAGAGACCGTGCATCCTCCGGAAAATCGCAATAATTGACAGTGCAGCCGACGCTACGACGCAATTAAGCCAGTAAAGGTGGGCCAAAAGTGTCTTGTCAGAGACCGTGCATTCTCCGGAAAATCGCAATAATTGACAGTGCAGCCGACGCTACGACGCAATTGAGCCAGTAAAGGTGGGCCAAAAGTGTCTTGTCAGAGACCGTGCATCCTCCGGAAAATCGCAATAATTGACAGTGCAGCCGACGCTACGACGCAATTAAGCCAGTAAAGGTGGGCCAAAAGTGTCTTGTCAGAGACCGTGCATTCTCCGGAAAATCGCAATAATTGACAGTGCAGCCGACGCTACGACGCAATTAAGCCAGTAAAGGTGGGCCAAAAGTGTCTTGTCAGAGACCGTGCATCCTCCGGAAAATCGCAATAATTGACAGTGCAGCCGACGCTACGACGCAATTGAGCCAGTAAAGGTGGGCCAAAAGTGTCTTGTCAGAGACCGTGCATCCTCCGGAAAATCGCAATAATTGACAGTGCAGCCGACGCTACGACGCAATTAAGCCAGTAAAGGTGGGCCAAAAGTGTCTTGTCAGAGACCGTGCATTCTCCGGAAAATCGCAATAATTGACAGTGCAGCCGACGCTACGACGCAATTGAGCCAGTAAAGGTGGGCCAAAAGTGTCTTGTCAGAGACCGTGCATCCTCCGGAAAATCGCAATAATTGACAGTGCAGCCGACGCTACGACGCAATTGAGCCAGTAAAGGTGGGCCAAAAGTGTCTTGTCAGAGACCGCGCATTCTCCGGAAAATCGCAATAATTGACAGTGCAGCCGACGCTACGACGCAATTGAGCCAGTAAAGGTGGGCCAAAAGTGTCTTGTCAGAGACCGTGCATTCTCCGGAAAATCGCAATAATTGACAGTGCAGCCGACGCTACGACGCAATTAAGCCAGTAAAGGTGGGCCAAAAGTGTCTTGTCAGAGACCGTGCATCCTCCGGAAAATCGCAATAATTGACAGTGCAGCCGACGCTACGACGCAATTGAGCCAGTAAAGGTGGGCCAAAAGTGTCTTGTCAGAGACCGTGCATCCTCCGGAAAATCGCAATAATTGACAGTGCAGCCGACGCTACGACGCAATTAAGCCAGTAAAGGTGGGCCAAAAGTGTCTTGTCAGAGACCGTGCATCCTCCGGAAAATCGCAATAATTGACAGTGCAGCCGACGCTACGACGCAATTAAGCCAGTAAAGGTGGGCCAAAAGTGTCTTGTCAGAGACCGCGCATTCTCCGGAAAATCGCAATAATTGACAGTGCAGCCGACGCTACGACGCAATTGAGCCAGTAAAGGTGGGCCAAAAGTGTCTTGTCAGAGACCGTGCATCCTCCGGAAAATCGCAATAATTGACAGTGCAGCCGACGCTACGACGCAATTGAGCCAGTAAAGGTGGGCCAAAAGTGTCTTGTCAGAGACCGTGCATTCTCCGGAAAATCGCAATAATTGACAGTGCAGCCGACGCTACGACGCAATTAAGCCAGTAAAGGTGGGCCAAAAGTGTCTTGTCAGAGACCGTGCATCCTCCGGAAAATCGCAATAATTGACAGTGCAGCCGACGCTACGACGCAATTGAGCCAGTAAAGGTGGGCCAAAAGTGTCTTGTCAGAGACCGTGCATCCTCCGGAAAATCGCAATAATTGACAGTGCAGCCGACGCTACGACGCAATTAAGCCAGTAAAGGTGGGCCAAAAGTGTCTTGTCAGAGACCGTGCATCCTCCGGAAAATCGCAATAATTGACAGTGCAGCCGACGCTACGACGCAATTAAGCCAGTAAAGGTGGGCCAAAAGTGTCTTGTCAGAGACCGCGCATTCTCCGGAAAATCGCAATAATTGACAGTGCAGCCGACGCTACGACGCAATTGAGCCAGTAAAGGTGGGCCAAAAGTGTCTTGTCAGAGACCGCGCATCCTCCGGAAAAGCGCAATAATTGACAGTGCAGCCGACGCTACGACGCAATTAAGCCAGTAAAGGAGCGCCAAAAGTGTCTTGTCAGAGACCGCGCATTCTCCGGAAAATCGCAATAATTGACAGTGCAGCCGACGCTACGACGCAATTAAGCCAGTAAAGGTGGGCCAAAAGTGTCTTGTCAGAGACCGTGCATTCTCCGGAAAATCGCAATAATTGACAGTGCAGCCGACGCTACGACGCAATTGAGCCAGTAAAGGAGCGCCAAAAGTGTCTTGTCAGAGACCGTGCATTCTCCGGAAAATCGCAATAATTGACAGTGCAGCCGACGCTACGACGCAATTGAGCCAGTAAAGGAGCGCCAAAAGTGTCTTGTCAGAGACCGCGCATCCTCCGGAAAATCGCAATAATTGACAGTGCAGCCGACGCTACGACGCAATTGAGCCAGTAAAGGAGCGCCAAAAGTGTCTTGTCAGAGACCGCGCATCCTCCGGAAAATCGCAATAATTGACAGTGCAGCCGACGCTACGACGCAATTAAGCCAGTAAAGGAGCGCCAAAAGTGTCTTGTCAGAGACCGCGCATTCTCCGGAAAATCGCAATAATTGACAGTGCAGCCGACGCTACGACGCAATTGAGCCAGTAAAGGTGGGCCAAAAGTGTCTTGTCAGAGACCGCGCATCCTCCGGAAAATCGCAATAATTGACAGTGCAGCCGACGCTACGACGCAATTGAGCCAGTAAAGGTGGGCCAAAAGTGTCTTGTCAGAGACCGTGCATCCTCCGGAAAATCGCAATAATTGACAGTGCAGCCGACGCTACGACGCAATTGAGCCAGTAAAGGTGGGCCAAAAGTGTCTTGTCAGAGACCGTGCATTCTCCGGAAAATCGCAATAATTGACAGTGCAGCCGACGCTACGACGCAATTAAGCCAGTAAAGGTGGGCCAAAAGTGTCTTGTCAGAGACCGTGCATCCTCCGGAAAATCGCAATAATTGACAGTGCAGCCGACGCTACGACGCAATTGAGCCAGTAAAGGTGGGCCAAATGTGTCTTGTCAGAGACCGTGCATTCTCCGGAAAATCGCAATAATTGACAGTGCAGCCGACGCTACGACGCAATTGAGCCAGTAAAGGTGGGCCAAAAGTGTCTTGTCAGAGACCGCGCATCCTCCGGAAAATCGCAATAATTGACAGTGCAGCCGACGCTAGGACGCAATTGAGCCAGTAAAGGTGGGCCAAAAGTGTCTTGTCAGAGACCGCGCATTCTCCGGAAAATCGCAATAATTGACAGTGCAGCCGACGCTACGACGCAATTGAGCCAGTAAAGGAGCGCCAAAAGTGTATTGTCAGAGACCGCGCATTCTCCGGAAAATCGCAATAATTGACAGTGCAGCCGACGCTACGACGTAATTGAGCCAGTAAAGGTGGGCCAAAAGTGTCTTGTCAGAGACCGCGCATTCTCCGGAAAATCGCAATAATTGACAGTGCAGCCGACGCTACGACGCAATTGAGCCAGTAAAGGTGGGCCAAAAGTGTCTTGTCAGAGACCGCGCATTCTCCGGAAAATCGCAATAATTGACAGTGCAGCCGACGCTACGACGCAATTAAGCCAGTAAAGGAGCGCCAAAAGTGTCTTGTCAGAGACCGCGCATTCTCCGGAAAATCGCAATAATTGACAGTGCAGCCGACGCTAGGACGCAATTGAGCCAGTAAAGGTGGGCCAAAAGTGTCTTGTCAGAGACCGCGCATTCTCCGGAAAATCGCAATAATTGACAGTGCAGCCGACGCTACGACGCAATTAAGCCAGTAAAGGAGCGCCAAAAGTGTCTTGTCAGAGACCGCGCATTCTCCGGAAAATCGCAATAATTGACAGTGCAGCCGACGCTACGACGCAATTGAGCCAGTAAAGGTGGGCCAAAAGTGTCTTGTCAGAGACCGCGCATCCTCCGGAAAATCGCAATAATTGACAGTGCAGCCGACGCTACGACGCAATTAAGCCAGTAAAGGAGCGCCAAAAGTGTCTTGTCAGAGACCGCGCATTCTCCGGAAAATCGCAATAATTGACAGTGCAGCCGACGCTAGGACGCAATTGAGCCAGTAAAGGTGGGCCAAAAGTGTCTTGTCAGAGACCGTGCATCCTCCGGAAAATCGCAATAATTGACAGTGCAGCCGACGCTACGACGCAATTAAGCCAGTAAAGGAGCGCCAAAAGTGTCTTGTCAGAGACCGCGCATTCTCCGGAAAATCGCAATAATTGACAGTGCAGCCGACGCTACGACGCAACTGAGCCAATGAAGGAGCGCCAAAAGTGTCTTGTCAGAGACCGCGCATTCTCCGGAAAATCGCAATAATTGACAGTGCAGCCGACGCTACGACGCAATGGAGCCAGTAAAGGTGGGCCAAAAGTGTCTTGTCAGAGACCGTGCATCCTCCGGAAAATCGCAATAATTGACAGTGCAGCCGACGCTACGACGCAATTAAGCCAGTAAAGGAGCGCCAAAAGTGTCTTGTCAGAGACCGCGCATTCTCCGGAAAATCGCAATAATTGACAGTGCAGCCGACGCTACGACGCAACTGAGCCAATGAAGGAGCGCCAAAAGTGTCTTGTCAGAGACCGCGCATTCTCCGGAAAATCGCAATAATTGACAGTGCAGCCGACGCTACGACGCAATGGAGCCAGTAAAGGTGGGCCAAAAGTGTCTTGTCAGAGACCGCGCATTCTCCGGAAAATCGCAATAATTGACAGTGCAGCCGACGCTAGGACGCAATTGAGCCAGTAAAGGTGGGCCAAAAGTGTCTTGTCAGAGACCGCGCATCCTCCGGAAAATCGCAATAATTGACAGTGCAGCCGACGCTACGACGCAATTAAGCCAGTAAAGGAGCGCCAAAAGTGTCTTGTCAGAGACCGCGCATTCTCCGGAAAATCGCAATAATTGACAGGGCAGCCGACGCTACGACGCAACTGAGCCAATGAAGGAGCGCCAAAAGTGTCTTGTCAGAGACCGCGCATTCTCCGGAAAATCGCAATAATTGACAGTGCAGCCGACGCTACGACGCAATTAAGCCAGTAAAGGAGCGCCAAAAGTATCTTGTCAGAGACCGCGCATTCTCCGGAAAATCGCAATAATTGACAGTGCAGCCGACGCTAGGACGCAATTGAGCCAGTAAAGGTGGGCCAAAAGTGTCTTGTCAGAGACCGTGCATCCTCCGGAAAATCGCAATAATTGACAGTGCAGCCGACGCTACGACGCAATTAAGCCAGTAAAGGAGCGCCAAAAGTGTCTTGTCAGAGACCGCGCATTCTCCGGATAATCGTTATAATTGACAGTGCAGCCGACACTACGACGCAACTGAGCCAAAGAAGGAGCGCCAAAAGTGTCTTGTCAGAGACCGCGCATCCTCCGGAAAATCGCAATAATTGACAGTGCAGCCGACGCTACGACGCAATTAAGCCAGTAAAGGAGCGCCAAAAGTGTCTTGTCAGAGACCGCGCATTCTCCGGAAAATCGCAATAATTGACAGTGCAGCCGACGCTACGACGCAATGGAGCCAGTAAAGGAGCGCCAAAAGTGTCTTGTCAGAGACCGCGCATTCTCCGGATAATCGTTATAATTGACAGTGCAGCCGACGCTACGACGCAACTGAGCCAATGAAGGAGAGCCAAAAGTGTCTTGTCAGAGACCGCGCATTCTCCGGAAAAGTCGCAATAATTGACAGTGCAGCCGACGCTACGACGCAATTGAGCCAGTAAAGGAGCGCCAAAAGTGTCTTCCCGAGTAGCACAGAATTTTCTGAAATCATCGGCCATGCCTCGGCCATTGCTAGGCTAACAATCCATTTGGTCGGCCACCGGCAAATCCTCGGTGGACAACCAAAAACCATGGTCGGCAAAAGCCAGGCCACCGATGCCTCGAATTCAGCTCGGCCATTGGCAAAGGGCAGTGGTCGGCAAACTCCCGGCCATCCAAGGTATTTTTTTACATGTTGGCCACCAAGGAAGGGCCTAGCCCGGCATTTGCCCAGTTGCCAAGGCCTTGTTTTCACCTCGGCCACAGGGCAAAAAAACGAGGGCCGGCATTTGCCAGGCCACCGAGGTCTTGTTTTCACCTCGGCCATTGGGCACAAAACAAGGACCGGCATTTGCTAGGCCACCGAGGCCTTGATTTCACCTCGGCCATTGAGCAAAGAACGAGGGCCGGCATCTGCTAGGCCACAAAGGTATATCCGATGGTCGTTTTCAGCCTGGCCATGGAGCAAATACCGACGCGGCATTAGCCTGGCCACAGGTGTATAACCGAGGTCTCGTTTTCACCTCGGCCATTTGGCAATAAACAAGGGCCGGCATGTGCTAGGCCACCGAGGCCTTGATTTCACCTCGGCCATTAAGCAAAGACCGATGGCCGGCATTTGCTAGGCCACCGAGGCCTTGTTTTCATCTCGGCCATTGAGCAAAGAACGAGGGCCGGCGTCTGCTAGGCCACAAAGATATATCCGAGGGTCGCTTTCACCCTGGCCATGGAGCAAATACCGACGCGGCATTAGACTGGCCACAGATGTATAACCGAGGTCTCGTTTTCACCTCGGCCATTGGGCAAAGACCGAGGGCCGGCATTTGCTAGGTCACCGAGGCCTTGATTTCATCTCAACTATTGAGCAAAGAACGAGGGCCAGCATCTGCTAGGCCACAAAGGTATATCCGAGGGTTGTTTTCAGCCTGGCCATGGAGCAAATACTGACGCGGCACTAGTCTGGCTTTGTTTTCACCTCGACCATTGAGCAAAAAACAATGTGACATTTGCCTGGCCACAAAGGCATAGCCGAAGGTCATTTTCACCTCGGCCATGGGGCAAATAATGCTAGCTGTGGCATTTTGATTGCCACTAAAGGTATAGCAGACGGCAGTTTTCTCCCCAATCTAAAGGCAAAATAACATGCGAGAACAGATGTTTGTGTTTGTAGGTTCATCATGTTGCAGGCAACAATACTCAAGCTCTAGGCATCACTGTAATGCACTCAAGGCACTGGGGTGGATCAGCTAGGAGGCATCCAGGTTGAGGTCTTTGTGATCTGAACATCATATGACGCACCCATTCTTATTGAACCTTCATGTTACAGCCCCTGCTGCTTCGCTGTGCAAAAAGAAAAAAGATTGACAAAACCTACCTAGTTGCAATTGCTCATGATAATCAAACTCTAGGCTAAATTGCAGTTGCATTAACTTTGCAACCACCACCTCCGAAGTCTGGCACAAATGATGTGCAATGTTTCTTGTCACCCCATACGAAAAAAAATTGGTGTTATTTACAGTGTATGTTACCTACTAGGCAAACAAGCAACAGAGAAACAGTTTACCGATTTCACAAGAATATAGTCTCCGAAGGATATATATATTGCCTAGTCCAAAAATTTCAAAGGTGTTGGTGGCCAGGCTGCTGGTAACTGATCATGAATTCAATGGACACTGTAAGAAAGGGTCATCAGTTCGATTCACTGTCAGATTAAAAGTACATTTCCCCAGGTTGGTCAATTTATACCAGCAAAAGAAGACACCAATGTGTTGAAATTCGAAAGATGTTTGTCCTGTCCGCCTTCTTTGTATAACTCTTTCGTATTTTTGAATCAGGGCTGTTCAAGAAGTATCCAACCTTTGGCAGGAAAAGATACATTTATTTGCCTTGAGGTCTAAAACTCTAATCTCCTTCAAACTACTCTCCTTGGGATAGCACACACTTCAATGTTCGAAAGGCTTAGCTGTTTATTCAGCCAGCTGTCCCGGTGCCCTGAGCCTCTTGTGCCGTAGTTTACATGGTTTCTGAATGAGCCGAAGTCCTATCTTATTTGATGACTTGGCTGCCTCCAGTTCCACATGACCCAAGCCTCACCGCAATGCCTGCAAAATGTTATGAGAGCAATTCACTTATGGGATCAAGACAAAGAAAATTTAATTTAGACTAATAGCTTCTTTTCATATCACCATTTCGGAACAATGTTTCTACCAAACTAGACAAGCAGAAAACCGAAGAATTGCCACTCATATGGCTGCATGAAAAAGTATAATCTGCTTGTAACACTGGACTGTGCTTGCCAGAGGCGAGTTACAGCATAATGATGTGCTGTATTACCAATTTCATGTAATCATTTAAAATCCTCTAAAACTGTAAAACTACGGCACCTGAAAAAAAGTATATGAAGTATACAACTACTACTATTTGCATTGACAGCTGCCACTAAATACTGTTTTGTCTGAACTAAAAAAAGTACAGTGGACTCACAATAAATCAAACTCTGACATTTCGTACTGCCAGTTAATTCAAACAAAATTAAAAATTTAGTTTTTTCGCTATGTTTTAATGCATCTATAAGCTGTTTAATTCAAACAATGTTTTCGCTCCATTCACACTATTTGTCCATTGCGGAGGGTTAGCCCCGTTGAATGCGCTTCTCATCGAGCACCTGTGTACTCCGGAAAAGCAATACACGCGAAGCTCATGGTCATTGCTTTGCCGCAGTATACGGGTGCTAGGTGAGAAGCATACTCGATGGGACTAACCCATCCCGATTATGCAAGGAGCACTGTCCTGACAATCTGCTTTCATTATTTGTGCTTCTTTGATTTTTCTAAGGGGGATTAAATTCCAGATGAAAGAAAGAATATTTGCATATAGCAAGCAGATTTATAAATTCCTTCGATTAGGATAGGTGGGCACGTTTCTTTAGGTTTAATTTTATGTGAAATCTGTCATTTACATGCCACCCCAATGTAGGCATTGGACTTACAGAGGCCACAGTTCATAGATGTAGTTATATTAAAACTAACTGAGCTTAGAAGTGGACAAGGGGAAGGTTGGGAACAACCTTCACAAGTTAAGCTGAATTTTTGTTTAAGCACGGCACAACAGTAGTAAAAGGCTTTGAGAAACTATTCTATATTCAATTAGAAAATAATCGGCCAATATTAGTATTTGCTTTAAGCCTCACCAATGTTTTATGTGTGCCCTTTTTTAAATAGGCCTATGCAGAGGATAGTATAAAAAACTGCTTGGTATATGTAGTTATTCCTATTCGCGACTCCAACTAACTATAGGTGGCGCCACTCATTTTCCAAAATGGCGGCTATAGTGAGGGTCGGAGATGCGTGCCGCTGTTGAGCTTGTCTAGTGTGCTGGCTTCACTGAGCGACACAAATTATTTCTGATAATACGGGAAAGCTAGGGTGTTATAAGCGCATGTCACCTCTTTATCCACAAGAACAAACACGGTGTTTAGCGTAATATTTAAGCAAGGATGCGCGTTTTAATTCCGGAGCAAAACCGAAACCAACCTCTATTTTGGATTTAATTTCTCGTTGTAGGTCTTAATTTCGGATTCTTTCATAACTCACGATGTGTCTGACATCGTAATAATGTAGCTAGAAAAGTTGTTCGCGGAAACTTTATTTTATGACATATATGCTGAGTCCAGGCTCGTATTTGTAGGTGTTGTATTTGTTTAAAAAATCAGTGCTGTTATTTGTGCGTACTCGCTGCCTTTTTTCGCTCAGATAATTGTCATGGTAAATAATGAACTGCGGGCCTTTTAATAATTTTTTTTTGTATTAAATGATTAATTGGTTTAACATTATTCCCAGCACGAAAATAAAAGAATAATTTCAATTTTGACGATATCCCCACAAAACGTATAAAATAATAAACGCTGTTCTCACTGCAACAACCCAAAGACGGAATCCGAGGCAGACAGCTGAAGTGTGTGTGTGTTTTTTATAGCAACGCGGTGACGCATAGGACTTTATATTATGTGCAGTGTTTGACTATTTGTCTATCTTGATAACAATGTCCGAGTTTTTCATATGCTAAAAAGAAAACAAAATTATACCTTTCTGGAAATACTATTATGGTTAAATGGCGTATTTTAGTGATCTTCGCGCTAATTGGGGCCATACATTGCCGTGATGTTTATTAATATTAATAATATTAAAATTCAAATATTTTAATACGTAATTTTTCTAGCTGTAATATATATTAGTTGCTTATGATCTAATTTCAAACGCGCGAACAAATATGACAATCAAAAGTGTGCTATTTATCACCCCTGGTGCCAATTGCAGCACTTTTAATTACGAAGTTATAAAATAAAAAAAAGGTCTAAAATCAATGAAAACATTCTAGATAATCTGAAATCCATGTAAAATTACAATATTTGTGGGTAAAGTATACTTGCTATCAATGTCGGGACTTTTGAATATCGGCAAAACGTTCAAAGTCGCCGCCAATATCTTTCCCGGCCAAATGCCCATAAGTAGAAAAAAGAAAATTAAAGAAAAAACATATTTTAATTATTAATCTTTTCGTAACACTTAGTTACTTTCATTTTTATGCTCCATCGTTTTGCCAATCTCAGCCTTTTCAGTTCTAAGGGACGCCTACCTGCTTGCACGTCTGCTCACTGCAGCACGTTTTGTTGGCGTTGGAAGCCGGTGAAACAGTAGTGAGCTTTAGTATTGCGTATACGAGGGAAGGCAAGCGCTGTGTGCTGGCGTTAGCTCTGCGTGTTCCATATGCGCGTTCGCGGAGCCCAAAATTGCGCTCTTGGATGGCGCATGGCGATGAGGCGCACGCACAACGTGGGGCATGCAACTCTATCCCAAATGCACACCTTTGGCGTGTGCTTCTATGCGCATTCTATCCGCAATACTAAAACTCTCCAGTGAGGTACAATCCGATACCGGCTGGTGCACTACGTTGGGACAGTGAAGAGTGTTGTTTGCATTCGGAAACGACATTTCGCGAGCCATGATCGCGAGCAGTTCCGCCCTGCCCGCTGAGCAGGAGAATCGGGGACCCTCACTAGAGCGCTTCCCGTTTCCGCCGCGGGAGGGCGAGCGTCGAGCTGGAGACGCGAATAGCGATTTCATACTTTGCCTCATATCACTTTTCCATAAATTTCCAATAATTCAAACTTCTCATATTTCAAATTAAAGTCTGTGGCTTCCAGGAGTTTGAGTTACTGAGAGTCAAGTGTATTAGAAAATATTTCCGGTCCTCCAAAAAACCAAGAACCTGAACATTGACTTCAAGCAACAGCTTTTCTAGCTGCCGAATAAATGACATGCCACACCAGAAGTGTAAAGCTTCCTTCAGTGACATGAATAGCAACCTTACACAAAAGATGAGCACCAGTTCACTTATGCACAGGAGGCGGCTGTCGCCATGTAGGAAAGTAACACAACTCGCAAACGTCCCACCCCAACCTCCAGGATAGCCTAGGTATGCTGAAAAGCCTCGTCCATCTATCTTGGAGTCCCCAAGTAGCAGCAATCAAGAAGTCAACTTCCCCTCGAGGCAGACTGCCCTCGAGCCCCTCCCAGTGGCCTTTGTTATACCAGAAGCCCAAGATGGATTACGTTAGTGAAGAGTCCTCTCGCTCGTTGCCTAGGAAAAGGTGAGGAGGAGCATCACCACTGGGAAGGTCTAGGGACCATTAACGCAGCACATCTCTATCTTCTGTTTTGGTTTGATCACATTTACACTGCATTGGAAAACCATAAATGCCTGCAGGATCAAGTCACTGGACCTTGGAAAAACAGCAGTGGACTGTTTTTCATTATTCCACACTGTTCATTGTTAGATTTGTTACACCAGAGACCGCTATTTCACTAGAAATGACAGTTGGTGGCTGCACTGTCATTGCACAATTAATAAGAGCATGAGTCTCTGGCAATGGAAGTTTCTTAGTAAAACTGGTGCTCTAAATAAAGTTGTGGCTCAAAAAAATGATGATGATGAAGATAAAAATTTAAATAACACTTGAATGTGATGGGTTTTAAAGCCGCAAGCCACATTGGTCTTGAGCAGAGGTTGGCGACACCTTTTGTCATAAAAGCACCTTCAAACAAAATATTGATAAACATTAGTTCTCTCTAAACAAAAGAGGAAACCATCACTTCATTCTGTGATTTTGGTTTGCTTCAACTTGCAATAATTTTGACATTGCCTTGAAGTTTCACTGTAAAAGAAATTTCTTATGATGAATGTGCCGAAGACTGGGACTCAGCTAAATTTAAATGGCGAGAAATGTTCTGAATTAAGCGGCACACAACAGAACATATAGAGGGAGACTTTAAGAAACCCTTTCCATGGGTACACTTCCACTTACAACCATCTCCCAAAGAAAAATATTTTGCTGGACCTCAGTGCCTTCTATTGAAGAGTACGGCTGGGCAATGGATAGAATAACCGACCGATTAATCAAATATTGCTTTAATCTGGATTATTCTGTTTATCCGGTCAACCAATAAAACTTTGATGAACCAAAAGAAAATCAAAATTAAATGCTTTTACCATAGAGAAATGGCCGAGTACATGTATATGAAGGGCAAAGTTTAGGTGAAATTTTAATCTAAAATAAACTGTAAGGGCAAGATTTGTAACTCCAGACAAGGTGCAGAGGGTTACATGTGCTCTGGCCACTTTAACATATATTGAGTGTCTGTTTAGAGCAGCGAGAACAATCGAAGGAAGCCGCTCTTGCCGATGAATATCAACAAACCTCTTTGCCTCATGCAACTCAAGTAATAATCTGCGAGTGTGTCCTCAAACTGTTGTCAACTATGTATTGAAGTTGATTCATAATCAATTTTGTATACTGTTTATCAAACATTCAGCAAAAACAAACAAAAATATATATAATTTTGAGTATGCATGGAAAGGAATGAGAATGATTAATCTATTATTAATCGGTTAAAGGATGGCAATTATAATGAGGTTTAAATTTATAATCAATGCTCAGCCCTACAGTCCAGTCATTGTTGCTAGAAGCTGAAATGACCAAGCGACGACTGACAACAGTGGCACTGCCTTAACAAGAAAACTTCAACCAGCAATAAAAAGATAACGTTCAGAAGAGATTGCAGTGGCATGATGCCTGACTCGGCCTGATCATGGTTGAGAACCGCACACCTTGCTGCAGATGTGCTGCTTCTGGGATTGTTTATAGTCACCATTATGTTTGCCTGCTGAGTCATAGGACAAAGTTATTTGGCTGGGACAAAGGCCACCGGCCCACATAATTGAGGCGCCAACAAGCGCGGCTAGGCGATAGCAAAACATAAAGATGACTCAAATCGAGGTGCTCCTAAACAATGAGAAACAGGCAGAGTCGCATAGCAGTGGCCATGCACTCTTGTCCTCAACCGCCTCTTATTGCTACTTCAGCATCTCTTGTAGAAGCCCAGCAAGCAGTGGATTTCGGTCATTGCACTAACATTTCAGCTTGCACTGTCCAGGACTCAGCACGACCCCCAACATACTTAAGGACAGAGATACAAAGAAGCAACCTACTAACCTCTGTGTAAATGTGATCAAAGAAACAGTGAATACCCTCGAGCTTATAGAATAGAAAAGCACCATACACAGCATTAACTTCCTAAAAGAGAGGGACATCAAACCTGGTTCTAGGGAAAAAGATATAGGCTAAAAAAGTTCTTCCATTCACAGTCAAAACATAGGGACGACTTATTCGCCACAGTTACAAGCTTCAATTTTGTTACTGATTCTTTCAGTATAAATTTGTGGACATTCTCTTGGGTCAAAACTTTTCCAGAACAGATCCATAAAGGGTCACAATTATTCCCTCAAATGTTTTAACAGTTCCAAATACAGATCCCTGTTTTCATGCAATCTTTGCAACAAAATTCTGCAAGAAAAGCAACAAAAAAAACCCACTTGATTAAACGTAATAATCGTGCGCCCTTAATGGATCCTGCTGAAATAGTTTTGACCGAAGGGAATGACTACAAGCATATACAGCAAGAATCAATAATAATGATAAAGCATAGAAATGCATTGACTAAGCCCTTTCTGTGTTTCGACTCTGAGTGGAACAGGCGTACAGGGACGTAGCCAGGGAGGGGGAGGGGTGCTTATGGGGCTTCAGCCCCACCACGAAATCCAGCCGACCCTATAATATTATACACAAGCATTTTGACCCCTTACCCCTCTCCGAACCCCAAGTAATGGACATCCCAGCCACCCCCCCCCCCAAAAAAAAGAAAAAAAAAATTCTTGGCTATGCCACTGCTTTTTGCCTGTATTTTTTCATTAGAAACAAGTTCGATGTCCACCCGTTTTTGGAAACTTGACCTTGTGTATGATGTTTTTGTACTTCCTAGGTTAAAAACTCAAGCTATTCTTCTTTCAACCACATTTACTCAGAGGTTCGTAGGTTGCTTCGTTTCGTTTGTTGTCTTGGGGACCTTCGGGGTTGCGTACAGTAGAAGGCTGCAATATCCGGGAACGAATTCCCTTTATAGAGTGGTTGTAAGCAGGAAAATATTATTTTTAAAACGTGCCTTTGTGTCTCCCTCTTCAGGGTTGCCTATTTATTTTTAGCCCATTGTTTTAGACTTCAGTGTTTGCATCATCCTTCATGAATCCCTACTACTGTATTGGGTAAATCACCTTGTTTAACCTGTGCCAGCTTGCACCTCGGTTTTGTTCTTTAAAGAGACACTAACACGCCCTAAAAATGTGCATATTTTTTCATTTTTTTGCCAGGCGATTTAATTTGTGTCAAGAGACTAGTCAGGAAATATTTTACTACACAGTCACATATATATTTAATAAAGCCAAAAACAATCTGCAGTTCGAAACCGAAAAGACGACGACGACGAATTTGCGTGCACCGTTTGTCGTGCGATTATTTCGCACGACAAACGCTCGATGTCTGCGCTTGAATATCAATTGGCTGGTATCACAAATGACCGTTCCGAAGTAAAGCCCCCTCATCCGTCGCAACGTTGGTGCATCATGCGTCACCATCGTAACGTCCAGCCCGCAGTACGTCGCTGTATTGAATATGATATGTATAAAGACTTCCTGTGATCTGTGCAGGATTTTTTTTTTCAATCAGCATTTTTGCTGGCTTTTGGAGACCACAAAAATGGGGTTCATATTCTTTTTTTTTTTTTAATGTTGCGTGTCTGCCTTAGATGACGGAAAACTTTGAATATATTTGGTACATACAGTTTAAACCCCAGATAACCATGAAAAAGAGAGTGAATGCGATAGCAAGCAACCAATTCAAGAATGGCTTTTTTTGAGCAGAAACAAACAAATTTGGATCCGCAAGTAATGTTCTGGGTAGTTGGAATATCGTAGGTCATGTTCAAACAAAAACCTCGACAAGCATAAACACCCTATCAATGTCCCTTTAATAGATTACTGTACGAGTTACATTTCTAGACACAAGCATAAACAATGTTTGTGATTAAATTGCAAGCACACAGTTAATTCATAGGAATGATTGAGAGCATACTTTTTTTCACTAGTGCTGATACTGACTAAATGATAAACCATCATTTAAGACAAAAACAAAAAACGGTGCAAAGGACAGAAGAGAACAGACGCATAAAACACAGTGCTACGGTGTGTTCACCTCCACCTCTTTTTCCATATTTCCATTCTTTGTTTCTAACCCATTTGTTAATAATTTTTTGTTTGGGATTATTTGTGCTAGGGGTTCACTGTAATGACCCACCTGCCATGGCATTCGCTTTAGGCGCAGTTCTCCCTTCAAGGCACCACCCTCGAAGAAGTGCTGGGTGGGCGTCCCTTTCACTCTTGTGATGCAGTTCCTCAGGTTCCCATAGGTTGCAAGCTGCCAGACAAACCAGCTGAGTCAGGAAAACTAGTCCTGCAGCAGCAAATTTCACTTTAACACTTCTAGACGTAAACACCCATGCACTTAGAAGAAGACAAGACAAACAGCAAAGCAAGTGGTTTGCCCTTCTTAAATGCCTTCTTTCATTTCGCTGGGAACATATGTATCGGTCACACACTAGTGTACAGTCAGGAGCAAAAGTTTGCGGGGCACCGGAGCGCGTGCCGAAGTGCATCGCTGCGCCGTCCGACGGCGCGCCGCCGCATTAAGGAGAGACAGTTTGCACATGCGCGCCTTTCGCGCTCGCAATCATGTCTCTTTCGCTCGTTTCTTTTTGACGCGCTCCTGATAGGCGTGAGTTATCGCTTCGCTGGCTGTCTCCTGCGCGTCTGCTTCAGCTGTCTCAGTCACCGCGCTTTGTCACGGAGCTAGTGTGTGTGTGTGTGTGTGTGTAGCGGGGGGTGGGGGGAGGGTAGCCAGGCGCCTTGTCACCCAGAGCGCCTGCTGAGGCAGCTGAAGAGGACTCGGGGCATGACAGCCAGCGAAACGGTAACTCGCGCCGCTGGCGCCGATTCCGGTTATCAGGAGTGAGTCTGACAGAAACGAGCGAAAGAGACATGACTGCCAGCACGAAGGGCGCGCATGCGCAAAGCGCGGCTTTTTGATACGGTGGCGCGCCGTTGCACGGCGCGGCGATGCATTTCGGCACGCGCTCCCGTGCCCCGCAAACTTTTGCTCCCGACTGTACATCCAGTGGTATGGCTTAATTTTAAGATGAGCACTCTCTTATATAACTTCAAACTTATCTAGAAAACAATGAATATAATGGGTCAGACATAAAAAGTTGTTATTAAATAACCTGTATGTTTAATCAACATTTCCTGATATTATACACAAACAGTAATGCAGGGTGGGACTGTGCATTAATTAGAAACTTGCAACCGATTAACAGTTGACATTTATTTAAATAATTTATCAGTCAATGAGTGACTTGGAGGTTTATGAAATTGTTAACATAATTTGAAATTGTGAATATTACAAAATACCATTGGGGAATGTAATTGCTGGGATTCCCATATCCTATGCAATGGAGGAACAAAATGTAATAATGAAGCCATTTCTATTTAGTGGTGTGTTTGGCACACAATCAAAGGTCATGGGTTGATGTGGCAGAAGCTGACATAAATGCCAGCTACTAGGTATTATTGAAGTAATTAAAAAGTGAGGTTTGGAATGCAATGCAAATAAGGCATTATCCTCCAACAGGAAGCACAACAGCAAATATGGTATAGCCCTTAGACAAGGATGCTGTACAAAGTTACTCCATGTAATGGCCCACAAGCTCCCTAAATTAATCAAAACAAATAATAGTTCTTGCTGACATAATAGGGCAACCTTCCATCAACACAAGTGACGTCAAGGCAACTGTTATTGCATGACTGCCATGAAGCACGAACATCCACACAGTAGTCAATTTATGCTGTCATTTCATTCAACTCACGTTACGATGCTTGCTAATCATGTCAGCTTCAGCCTGGTCAGGGTGGCACCTAGCACAAGAATTCAGACTTCACTGTGGTTTATATCATGAAGAGAGACACACCTTATAGTAAGTAAAAAAACCCTAACAACTAGAACTTTTAAAAAGGAGGAGGGTGCAATAGCTTATTGTACAGAATGTCCCTGAAAAAATCGAACCCTGGTTTTCGCACCGCAAAAATAAACTAGACTTTGGAGAAAGCTCAAACTTTGTTGGAACATAGCCGCAGCCGTTCAAGCGAGATGCTTAAGTTTTAATGCATATCATTACCGGAATAAAAAGTTAGAAGTGGAAAACTGTTTTTGACTATGAGAGGACGCCGTCCCTGAGAAGCAGCAGACAGAATGCCGCTGTTTGTGACAGCATCTCACAGATGGTGCCTCCATCCGCGCAAGGATCAGAGCCATAGATAGGGGAGAGTTTGGCCATCCATTGTCCTCGGTGAACCCAGGCGGACCCTTGACTCCTCCCACCGGCATTGACATTGGCCCTAGCAACCGCGTGGCAACGACGAACCCGCTGCAATCGACACGCTCCCGACCACCATTTTTGTTCCTATTCCGCGTACATGTGCATAGGCTACCCTGGAGGTTTACCGGCTCCTTGATTTTCTGAGCTTTTATTTTCAAAGACGAAAATGATTTGTTGCTGCGCCGTCGGGTGCTCTAACAGCAGCCATGATGGCTTTCGGTTGTTTATTATTCCGAAAAAAAAAATGAGGGAAACTCTGGCCAATAAAAATAAAGCGCGACACGTGGACGCCAACGGCTGGTTCCCGACTTTGTGAGGTAAGAATCTTTTCATTTATTCCAAAAACTTTCCACTATGGAAATGATCACCCGTGCCTTGCGTGATCGCATCTACAGCTACAATCACGGATGGTATGGATTTATAAATTACTGTAAATAGCATTGATCTGGTCATATATGCAGTTCAAACTTTGGCTCAACTCAAGAAAGTGAGACATAATTATAGTTCGTTGCAATCAAGATAAGCATGTGCGATCACTAAAGCTACAATCCTTGTTTGTTGCATAAAGATATACGAGCACATGGAATTTAAATGAAACAAAACAAAACGGCAAAGTTAATTTTAATTATGCGCATTTCTCATGTTCACTATCTGCAACTTCTAAGGGGCCCTGGTTATGAAGCTCTGTTTGAACCAGTGACTGCTAAGTAAATTGAAAGTTATAAGTTGTCCTGGATTTAATGTACATGATGCAACTAAGCATGCAAATGTTAATTATAGGGCATTGTTAAGTAAAATTTATCATATTTTTCTAGGCAATTTGAAGGATCCCAGTTTGAGCAAAATTGCGCAGATGGTTGGAAGAAGCTGAAACAGACTGCCATTCCAACAGTGTTTGCACATTCTAATTGCAAGAGAAGGAAATCACCAATGATGCGAAATGCTCCATTACCAAAGGTAAGTATGCCACATAACGGGTGTATTTTTTGTTATTCGGTCACATGTACTCCAGGCAAAATAAAAAAGAAGAGTGACATTAGGACACTTTTAATTTTCCCATTTGCTTACCCTGCTTGAGGGACGCTAAGATCAAAATTGTTTGTGCAGTTAGGCGGCTAGGTGCAGTTAGGCGAAGCAGCTCAGTGGCTTTCTCCGCAAAGACGTTGTGCAAGCTTGTACAGCGTCCCAATAGACCTTTTTCTAAATTTCCCAAGCACCGAGTGTAGTTACAGGCATTGCACGTGCTAGCGTCTGCAGTAGTAATTGTTCTAAATCAAAAAGTCCAAAACAAATTTTGCCTCGCACACACGTTCGTCAAAGCTTTATTATGATTATTTACTTTGAACCTTTGTAAGAGAAAGGCCAGCGCGCGCAGACCGTAGAATTACACTTCCAGCGTTGTTCTCGATGCTTGGGTAGTTTAAAAAAAAGGTCTAATGGGACGCTGTCAGCTTTTGTGTGCTATCAATACCCGGCCAATTGAGTCAAGGCAATCCGCTTTCCAAAGACGTTGCCATGCCGACAATTATCGCGTTCATTTAGGCTTAGTAATGGCCAGAATCAAAAGACTATAAAAAAGGTGCGGCAAGGTCATTGCTCATGCTTTGCGACTGAAGTGAGGTAAGGCAAAGCGAAAGCCTCCTGCACGATTCGTTGCTGACTAACGCGCCCGATATTACAGCTACAACGACATATTAGTTCCAAAGCGAGCGGCACTCACTCACTGGGGCACCGCCACGTTTCCCCGCATCTTTACCGAGCCAGTCACGTGATATAATAATCCCCCTCCTAGGTACTGCGGCTAACTTTAGCAGCTGTTAGCGCTTCAAGCAAACGGGCCGAGACTATGTTGCTCACGCGTTAACTGCGGCCTAAGGAACGCTAGTTGGTAATAAAATAAAACTGAACATAAACAATTAATGCAAGTGCATGTAAACGACAGTTGGCGTTCGCGAGGACAGAAGCAGATAATGTCTGCTTCGGTATTTATCAAAATGCCTTTTCACAGAAAAAAAAAATTCATGTGACTACAATTTTAGGTTCTTCAATTAGTTTTATTTCCTTCTATAAAGAACCGACAAAGTTGGGGACAAGGATACAATACTTTTGTCAGGTACTGTAACTTTGCTGCCAGTCGCTCGGGTTAGACCATTGAGGGAGCGCTGGAAGCCTCGAGGGCAAGTGGCGCCATCTGCACAACCTACTCGGCAACGGCACATGAAGATCCGGCATGGAACAAATCAATTTACGACTGCATCTCAAAAGACATTGGCTCAACCTTCCAAAATGAACCGATAATGATTGTGGGTGACTAACTGCCACATATTAGAACTGGATGGTAGGGAAAGCAAAGCAGCAGAACTCAGGAAACTAGTAAAAAACACAGTGCAACGATTTCCGGACTTCGGTCAAAAATTTGTGGAAGTTGCCCTCTGACACTTCTGAAGTAACAAACAGAAAACCGATTTCTCCTGCGTGTCCTAGTTGTTGCATAAAAAAAAGATAAATATTGGCATTTTGGGCACCCCTTAACTCACTCCCAGTCTTCAGGGTCACACCTGGTCCCCCTCCTAGTTTCATTTCATTTCATTTTATTACCTCAAAGGCACTTGACTTGCGAGCGCATTACATGAGGGGGGAAATTCATAAAATACAATTAGAACTTCAAAACAGTGTTTTCACATATATACTATTTACATCTTGAAATAACACGCACAAAAATGCACTGGGGAAAGCGTGCAGACAAAAAGCAGGAAAAAAAACACATACATGATATAACATTGCAATTTCATATATCGCGACATAATTGAATGAGTGTAAACAAAACTTAACGCAAAAAAAGATCAAGATGAAAATGCAAAAATATACAACAGCGTGCAAGGCAAACAAGTATCAAGGTAGAGACCGCTTACTAACTGCTCATTCCAAAGTACTGTTCACATTTTAATTTATATGCTGCTAGGTTAGTCTCCGATACAACTTCGTATGGCATATCATTCCAATCTCTAATGCACATGACAACAGGCGATGAGGAAAATAATAGTGTGCGTGATTTGGGCGGCTGAATCTTGAGTTGGTGATCCGTTCTGGGTGATATATAGGAAAGCGGTTTGTAGTAGGTTTGCCTAAAAGTTGATGCGCTATTGAAAATAGTATGAAAAAGACATAGTCGTGACAGCCGTCGACGTTTCTCAAGAGAATGTAGACCAAGGTTGTTTTTTAGTGACGTGACGCTAGTAAATGATGAGTAGTCAGAGGTAATAAATCGGGCTGTCTTATTATGGACGGACTCCAGTCTATCAACAAGGTATGCCTGATGAGGACTCCAGACGGCGCTAGCGTATTCTAGTTTTGGAAGTATCAGCGAATTGTAGGCAAGCAATTTAGTGGACGGAGGTGCGAGAGATATATTTCTTTTCAAGAAGCCGAGGGTTTTATGAGCACTTGCTACTATGCAATCTACCTGATAAGACCAGTTTAACGTTTCTGAAAAGTGGACACCAAGGTACTTGTAAACGGACACCCTGTCAATGTTGCGTCCTTGAAGGAAATACTGGGTAGACGATCTACTTGGCGATGTGGAAATGTTCATGTGTTTACTTTTTGAAACATTAATATTCATGAGCCAGTCGGTGCACCAAGTTCCGATCCTGTCAAGGTCATTTTGCAATATTAAATGATCGGATGTATCGGCTATCTTTCTGTATATGACACAATCATCAGCGAAAAGCCTAATGGTGGACGTTAATGAAGGAAGGTCATTTACATATATTAAAAACAAAAGAGGCCCAAGAACGCTCTCCTGCGGTACACCAGACGATACTGAACATTGATAAGAAAGAGAAGCGTTTATTTTTACGGACTGAGTTCTATTAGAAAGGAAGGAAGCGATCCAGTTATGAATGCATGGTTCGATGCGGAGTCGTGATAGCTTTAGGAGGAGGCGACTATGTGGGACAGTATCAAAAGCTTTGGCAAAGTCGATGAATATGATATCGGTCTGGTGATTGTCATGAGTGTTGACATGAAGGTCAGTAATGAACTCGAATAGCTGGGTGACACATGAGTGATGTTTCACTCATGTGTCACCACACGGCACTCCGAAGGACGTCACCTAGTGACGTCCTTCGGAGTGCCGTGTGGGTTCCCGTGTGCTGTCTCGGAGGACACTTCCTCTCCCTCTCTCTGCTGACATTAGCGGGCGTTAGGCTGCAGCTTAGAGCCGAGCGAAGTCACGTAATCTTCTAGCCGTAGTTCCTCCGGCTGCCACTTGCGGCTGCAAGTGGGGGAAGAAGCTCGGCTTTTGCTTTGCAATTATGCAGCGGAATCGCGACATTTTGAAGGACGGAAATGGTTTCTCTATCCTCCAGGGCACGATAAACAACGTAAAAATGAGGAGATGCAAATTCTTTTAACCATAAAATTGTTGAACCCCCCCCCCCCTTTAACTATAGTTAACCTGGAGCCACAATGCAAGGGAAAAACAACCTGGAGCCGCAACAACCAAAAAATCAACAATTGACTATATCCTCATAAACGACGAGGCAGGCAAAGAAAACATCAAGATAGATGCTATAGACATAGACGAGAGCAAGGTAAGCAGCTGTGCAAGCGATTATAACAGAATACTGCTAAAACTAAACACCAACAACCAAAGACAGAAAAAAAAAACATCCAAGAAAACCACTGGAAGCTAGGAGCAGAAGATAAAATAGAAAAATTTGCATCAGAATTGGAGAAAAAAATTACAAAAGACAACACATATGAAGAACTAATGAGCCTAATTACCCAAACAGCCAAAGAACAAGTGGAAAAAACCAGAAAAGGGAAACAATAAAACCGAAGGCCCTGGTTCGACAGGAGGTAAAGGAGGCAATTGGGAAGACGAGAGATCAACAGGCAGCACAGGTGGGCACAACGAAAGGCTATACCCAAGACTACCTGTGGGAATGTTTCGAAGAACAAAAAGTTCGAGTGAAGGCACTATACCCCGTTTCACCTCATGTTGTACCGCAGCGAAGGCTAGAAGTGCGAGCTCATAGCGTTGGCAGCTGCCCTAGGTGCACGAGAGCTTGTGCCGCCGAGGTGTGCCATAGAGCAAGGAGCTCGCGCTTGTAGCCTTTCCTGCGGTACAACACAAGGTGAAACAAAGTAGAGTGGCCACAAAAATTCAACAGTTCTGCAGAAAGACAGATGAAGACATACTGAAAAACGGGAAAAAATCTAACGAGAAATTCTGGAGACAAATTACTACAATGCATGCAGAAAAAAAGAAAGAACAGACACGTATGCTGCAAAGAGGGGGCAAAGACCTGAAAGAAAAATGTGAAATAGAAGAATGGATGACTGAGTACTTCTTACAGCAACAACAAAAAACTGAAGCAAACCCCGGAAGAGACATACAGTCAAAAAGAAACTTTGGGAAAACGCAAAATACAGAAGCATTCCATACTAGATCCCATAACCACGGGGGAAATGAAGAAACAAATAAGACGACAGAAAAACAAGAAGGCAACCGGTATGAATGATATTCCGAACGAGTTCCTGAAGGCAATTAAGAAAGAGGCAGCAAACAACCTCAGAACATGCTTTAATGAACGCCTGGTGTCAACAGAAATACCGTAAGTGTGGAAACAGGCAAGAGTAAAGCTCCTATATAAAGGGAAACAAGCAGACCCAAAAGACCTCAATGCCTATCGACCAATCGCAATAATCAGCAGTCTGCAAATTATTTGCGAGCATAATAAACCACAGGCTACAGATCTTTAGGGTGTGTACTTTCCGGTGTTTATTTGTGAGAAAAATCGGCGGATGTTTTTCGGTGTTTATTTATTCTCTAAGCACCGGTGTATTTCGGTGGGACGTCTCAAGACTAGGCTAAAATTGGTGATTATCAGTGGAAAAAAATGTGATGGATCACAGACAGAGAGTTCTAATTTTATTCACATATTTCATACACTTCTTCTCTAGGAAGAATCTATTTTCACACTTGGTTATTATAGTAGATGCAAGCATACTTCGAGAGGCTTGCATCCGTCATGGCAGCACGTTCCTTGCGGTTCTGAACCCGCAATTATGAAAACGCGCGCTCCTGTACGACTTGGACGTTGGCAGTGTCTTCCAGGAACCACGGCAGCCTCTGAATACATGGCTTGCACCGACATCACTTGACCAGACACAATGGGGAAAGGGCACGTGAAAGCCTACCCTCCACTGCGTTAACTTTTCCACGAAAGGGGGCCATGGTAGACACAATAGGGGAAAGGCATGTGAGAGCTTAGCTTCCAATGCGTTCACTAGACGCTTTTGACCGCCAGAAAGGAGGGCGGACTGACGCCACGTGCAAGGCATGTATAAACACTGGAAGAATGCAGGATCCACGAGATAACACGTTTGACGAACCTCTACGGGGAAAGGGTTTTGCTAGGTCGGAAACATGCAACAACGGGTGTTTTTTTGGTTTTAACCAGGGCGAAAATACCCAACCACCGGTGTTTTTCGGTTTTAACCGATTTTATATTTTTGTCACCGACGGATGTTTATCGGTGTTTTTCGGTTAAAACCGGAAAATACACACCCTACAGATCTTGTATGATAAAAACAACTTTTTCGTAGAAGCTCAAAATGGCTTTCGGCAAAACAGAAGAACAAGCGATAACCTATTTACGTTAATCCCAAGCCATAGAAATGAAAAACATCCAAAACTCCCAGTTGTTCCTGGCATTCCTAGACCTCGAGAAAGCATATGATGCAGTACCACACCAAAGATTATGGGATAAGATGGAGAAAAGCGGACTCGAAAAGGAAAGTGTCGAACGCCTGAAGAGCTTGTACAGGGGTTGCGAGGCCTGGTACACATTAGAAAACTACAAATCAAAACCAGTACCAATAAGTTTTGGACTGAGACAGGGGTGTCGCCTATCACCAACACTGTTTAATGTGTACACAAACGACCTTCTCAAACATCTCAAACATCTGGAGGAGGAAGGGGCAGGGTTGCCCTTGAGCACTACGACCAAGGACAAAGAGGAAGAATACACGTGCATCCCATGCCTGGCCTTTGCGAACGATGTGGTGCTCCTCGCAGAGTCCTCAACCGATATGCAGCACATGATTGACATCTGCACAGGGGTGGCAGCGAGGGACAACCTTAAGTTTAATGCAGGAAGAACGCAGTGGATGGGCTCCAACGTGAATTTGGACACCAGCTTTTGCCTATACAAAATTAAACAGTACAGAAAACAACAGCCTACAATTACCTTGGTGTAACAATAACGCACAGCAAGGACTACCTGACCAAACAGGAAAAAAACGTAATTAAAAAGTCAAACAAACTGAAGGGGGTGGTGTGGCATCTCGCCAGGCACTCGTACAATAGACACTCGGTTGGGAGGCTGCTATGGAAATCCCTTGCAGTCCAAGCAGTGACTTACGCGAACGACGCGATCACATACAGCGAGACAGTGGTAAAGTATCTGGATCGACATCAATACAGACTGGGGAGATGGCTGCTGAGCTGCGCAGCAAACACAGTGGTAACCGGGGAAATGGGATGTATACCTACAAGATACGAGAGGCCAGGTCGAAGCTTGCATACATGGGCAGACTAAAGTTCCTTCCCCAGGAGAGCTACGCCAGAGGGATGAACTACCACATCCGATATCAGGGGTCCAAGACAGGCTGGATGAAGAGAATAAAGACTATAGATTCTAAGTACGGTGGGGGCACAACAAGACATCTGGTGACGACGGAACAGGAGTGGGCGAGGACAATACGGGCAGAGGTGACACGGGCCGGAATAGAGGACTGGAGAAGGACAATGCAGAGGATACTGAGCCTCCAACTGTACAGGAAACACAAGAAGGAACCAGCGCCCTATCCACACTAGCAGGGAGACCGAGCCAGCGCGCTGCTGTTCCAGGCTCGAGCGGGCTCCCTACCGATCCAGAGACGCAGATTTGAGCTTTATGGAGAAGATCCAAACTGCGGGCTCTGTGGCGGCGACGAGGAGACTGTCGAACACATCTTGGGACAACGCAGTAGCATCGACCAGAAAGGGCAAAGCGCGTAGTAGTGCGGTATAGCACAGGCCCTTGGCTACGGAGACGAGGCCGAGGACGGCAACGACGACGACAGTGACCGTAAAGATTACACGCCATATGGGGACTTGAATCATCCGACGGAGGCAACAAAACGCCGCCTCGTGGCGTGGGAGCGACTTTGCCGCACCGCAAAACCCCTTGCCTAGAGCGGAACGCCTGAACTGTGGCCTGAACAACCTCAACAATGCACATCCCCCCCCCCCCCCTGCCGCCCTACCACGCACACGCCCGCTGTCGCACAAGCCGTCTCGCTAGCAGACGGACGGAAGAGCGCAGTGGCGCAGCGAGCGCAGTGGCGCAGCGAGCGCAAGTGAGAATTTATCTCGGCCTCAGGGTGCGCCGTGCGTGCGGAGCAAGGCGACAGGCGGCGCAGGGCGGAGCGCTGTTTCAGCTCATTTTGTCCGCGATAGTACAGGTTGAGAAGCTGAAAGCAGATCACCCCGCTATCATGTCGCTAGTACCACGGCAGAACTTCAAAATAAAATATTAACGATAGACTCGCGGATACCATAAGAACCCCAAAATATCGCCGTGAGAATGCAATTGAATGAGGGCACTCTGGGCACAGGGTATTTTTAAGGAGCGAAAGCAATCCGCGAAACCACGAAAGAGACAGTCAGACATATGTGGTCACTCCCATCAAATGTAAACAATAAAAGGTTTCTATATTCACTTACCAGGTTCCCGAGCAAATAACAAGTGTTCGAAAGAATGTTGCAGATAATATCTCACCTTTAAATCTGTCAACACGTCCAAGCGACACGTCCAGATGAAACTGCGAGTCTGCGACGCCATTCAAAAAATGGATTGACTTGGCCGGCCGGTTTTACGGTTTTACCAGTTTTATCACATCTATGGTTTTATTTCAAAGCGCCGGCAGGTTTGAAAGATCAAGGAACGAAAGTAAACCCTGAGACAATGATAAATAAAATAACAGACAAAACAACTTGCCCTCTCCGTTATTTTATTTCTCCTTGTCTCAGGGTTTAGATTATGTTAAAAAAATTAAATGCATTTTTTACGTGCGTTGTGTGTGTGTGTAGGTGTGAACGGTGTGAACGCGAGAGTCCGTGTGCGTGCCTCTGCGGATGCGTGTGCAACACTGGTGTGTGCAGGCGTGCATGCGTCTGTGTGCATGTGTGCGCGGGAGCGCGCGCGTGTATGCCACGTCCCTGTGCGCGTGCGTGTATGTGTGCGTGCGTGTGCATGTCTGCGTGAATGTGCGTCTGTATGTGTGCTTGCGCGCTCGCGTGTGCGTGCGTCTGTGTCTGTGTGCGTTTCATTTTGTTAGCCCTGGACATTGGTGACATAATTTTTTTTAGAAAGGGGGGGGGGGGGGGTCCGTATGCCGCAACCTACCGCCACATTTTTGAGGGTATTGGGGGGATTCCCCTGGCTACGCCACTGGCCCTGGATGTAAAACAAAATGTAATTTGTGTAGCTAAAAAGCGGCAGAATATTAACAGTAGTGGTCAGGTGTGCCTGCAGAGACTTTCAAACTTCGTTTAAAAATAGGGTGTAAAAAGAAAACAAAAAGTCATTTTGGGAACAAACTACGGCCAACCTACTTCAAAAATTGCAAAAAAAAAAAAAAGAACTTTTAAATTTTTGCAGTGAAGACAAAGGCACCGGCACGAGCGCGTGGCTTTAGAAAGTGCCTCTTATGAACGAGTGCTCGTACAAACAAAAGCACACTACTGAGCGATGCTCACGCGCCTCTCTGCGCCTTTGTCTTTACTGCAAACATTTCTGAGATGGAGTATGGTTAGAATTTCGAGCGCCTTTGGGATGATAGCATCAGTGTCACGAAATACCGTGACGTAATCTAGGCTGCAAGCCATACTCACGAAATCCCTATTTCTATACTGAAAGCATTTATGAAAATAAATATCCTTTGCATTTAAAAATATTTTTAAGGGCACACATTGCACTTCGGGCATACTGTGAATTAGAGTAGCTTGTCTTTATATTTACCCATTTTCATTAATTCATTTATAATCGTTGTTGAAGTGCTACAAATATTTATTTTGGAAAATGTGACGAAGCCATAGCATAAAAAAAAACAATAAATTTTGCACAAAAATGCACAAAAATATATAAATGCAGGCACAGTTTGTACTACGCGACGAAGGGATAGCACAATTGTTAAAAATAAAGGCAGTGTTTGTACCAACTCTACCTCGTTGGTTTGTACTAAAACAAAAGAAAGCGTCATTTCCAACCTCCCTTTCATATCACAATTTAGTGTTTCCGAAAGCGTTATTTTTTTTTTGTTTTTTTTTTCTCCACCTGGTTTCCGAAACCGAAACCAAAAGTATTCAGAATTTACAGTAGCACCAAAACAATTTTGCACAAAAGCAGTCCCTCCAAAATTATTGTCGCAGGCGCGTTAAAAAAAAGCCGTTGTTTATACGACGTGTAAAAAAAAAGTAAAAAAGAAACAAAAAAAGAGCATTTAAAGTTTTGCGTTTGTGACCACCACTTGCTCCGTAGTTCCAGATGGTCTGGCACAGTCTGGCATACGAATGGGAACCGCGCCGCCGTCGACGTCGCTCTGTGGTTTGCGTTCATTTCTACGTTTAAACCGATTCCTTTACGTTTTTTTTTTCTTTTTTCTTTTACAGGTACTTTGTCAAGAGTAACAAACGATATCTGGGAGACGCTGATGGACGCTGCGTCTAGTCAACGACCGTAGGTTGTGCACGGCTGCCGGAGCACCTTCGGGAAACGCTAACCGCCGGTAAGCAAGTGTTTCTCTTTTAAATTGATTCGATAGCGTGTTGATTGAACATATTTGAAGGGATATCCAGCTAGTTTTCGTTGTAGATTCAAAGTTTGAAGTGAGACGCATGCCGAAATGACAGAGACGAGCTTAGAGCATCGCCGCCGGGCGTGTCATGTCCGAATAGATAACTGTCGAGCCAGTCCATCCAGGCTGTCCCTATTCGCACTCCGAGTGCGGATAGTGGGCGCGTTAAGTCGGCGCTTCTTTACTCCTACTCCGACGCTCCGAGTTTCATACTCCGAGCGCAGCAACTAAACGGCGCATAGCGTACAAGAGCGCGATACACCGAGGCTGCGTTCCAAACAACGAGGTAGAGGGGCTTAGAGCGATAAACCGGGGTTCCGGTCTGCACTCGAAAGTGACCCCCATAACAAGGAGGTTATAATGGGCAGGAGGTGGCGTCCCTATCCCCAATGCATGGAGCGAAGTGTAACGGAAGTAGGCGTGGCCGCGAGCCGCAACGAGCATTTCTTGACCAATGGGAAGCCTAGTGAGTGGGCGCCGCCATTAATTTCGGTGCAAACAACCGCGTTGCTATGACATTTCCGTGGCAACGCGATTGTGTGCACCGAAAGTAATGGCGGCACCCACTGTTATTTGAAACAGCGAGACTTTTATACTATGAACGAACGGCTGGTTGCCCAGCAGAAAGTAAGTTACTAGAATGGAGACGCTCTAGACGACGCACCGTGAAGGACTTGGCGGTGCGCAACGCATTTTTTAATAAACAGCAGCAGCAGATCGCACGAGCGCGCATGCAAGCCAGGAGCGCACAGAACGGGCTCGCGCTTCCAGTTCTGACTTCGCTCGCACATAATGTGGAACTAAGTATAAACACTCACGCTGCAAAGCATTTGCATCGTGGACGCCCACGGCGGACGCCGACCGCATCGAAAGCTAGCCTCGTGAAGCACACGCCGGAGCAGATTAGAAAGCAGACGAACCGCCGGTGCGCAACCCCACGGCCTCGGAACGGGTGCGCAAAGCAGTCTGGGATTAAACGCATCTTCCGGCTTCACTCAGGCTGACGTCATGCCGGGTCCTGTCTGTTTAAACGTCCTTGGGGCAAGGACGTTTAAACAGACAGGACCCGGCATGACGTCAGTGGAAATAAACATATTTGATACACTAACCAGATAAACATATTTCCGCTTGCCTTCATGCATTGAGAGTCTACACACCAAGAATTGTGTCCATTGCACGCTCTGGACCTTACGAGGACACTTGCTTCTCTGACCCTTCAATATTAATTAAGGAGTCATACCAGACTGGCAGACTTCTTGCAAGGGGCTGCACTCATTCAACCTTTCCTGAACATGTGGTGCATCCGAAAACCAACTCCAGTGATGTGAAAATGGTATTTATTAATTTATTCCTACCAGGGGCCTTCGTAGGCATTGCAGAGAGAATACTTAAAACTACACACATGATAATAGCATTTAAGCACACTGCTGTAACTTGCTAATTGGAGAAACAAACACACCTCTGAGCATATAGTTTAATAGTATGTGTTGATGCACTGTTATATAGCATGACACTTCCTATATGTATGACACAATAGACCCTTTGCAGAACCTTATCAAGCAACACAACCGTCACCATTTTTTTCGGCGCAAAGCACACGAATGGGCCCCAGTTCACGTCGAACACCAATGCAGCATTCGAGTCCAATAGGTGCTGAGCCGAATTCACAGGGATGGCGGACATAACATTCTTGTCGAACAAATACCCAAAGTATGAAGGCCTGGGGTAATTACAGTAGTAGCTACTGTAATTTGTTTCATCAGAATTTGGCAGACGGCAAAGGCTACGGTCTCGGTGAGTCAATACACACATTGGAGAGAGGCACATGACAGCATATCACCAGAGTGCTCGTCTGCACAGATTTGTCACACACCTTCGCTCCGTCTCTGATTGGCTCGAGGGGGCTGTGGCGGTTGGCCTTTTCCAAGTTACGGTGATGCGAAGTATAGACAGCCCACACTTTTAAAAAGAGTATATTGAAGAGACCGAAAGGAATGGTAGTCAACATTTTTCAACAAGACTGCTCTCCAGGCAAGGGATGAACACAAATATGAATCATCTTATCCAGGTAATTAGAACAATTAAATATTTGACCGACTAATACAATGCACTCTTGATGGAAAAGAGTATAGCTGCAATAAATCCTACAAAACAGAAAAAATGCGCAGTTAATCTATGCATGCAACAAAACAGTTGTTCTTATAGCAAGTCGAATATCTTTGAAGCAGGTGCCTGCAACGATTTATTCTTCCCCATACTCAATAAAACGCCAACCTCGTAGCTGAAAATAAGCGTGCACTTCGCACTCACACACACAAAAAAAAAGGAAGAAAAGCGATCGAATGTAGAATCGTGGATTAGTACAAAAGGTTAAAATCGCAGGAGCTTCCTCGCTAAAAGTTGCTAAGGTTGTTCGGTGACGGAGGGCTGAAACAACTTCCCTTAGGCCCTAACGCGACGTATGCGTTTCGCGTAGATTCTCAGATATTTCAATGTTCAAACAAAGCTAAGAGAATGCGAAAATTTAATGTTAAAAGCACTCAAATTTCTATCGATCCCCGGACACATCCCGGAATCCAAGCACCGGTACGGCGATGCAGAGCTGATGCTGTCTCACAGGCGTTAATATCCAGATGATCCAGAGCGATCTTGCGCAAAAACAACGGTATAAAGTCTCATTCCTTCATATTTTCACATTATACCTGCGTCAGCGAGCACGAAGAAGCCCGAAGTCGTCGGAAAGCAGCTGCACATCACGGCTACCGCGCGCCGAACAAACCCGCATCCGCCAGCTCTGGGCGCTGCCATCTTACCTGTGACGTCACGGCTCTTGGGAGGTCACGTGACGAGTGGTCACATTTGCGTAAAATATGGCGGCAACCAGGGGGGGGTGCCACTTCTGAACTTCCGGTTTATCACTCTAAGCCGCTCTACCTCGTTGGTTCCAAACCTACTCGAATGGATCCGAGTTACACTGGCCGATTATGTCACGTGACAACAAAAATAGAGAAACGGTGGACGCGGGTAGGTTTTCGATAACCACCTTTACCCTAGAGTTAGATCGGTAGATCGAGTAAGCTCCTTCCGACCGTTTATACGGGTGGCAGAAGCCGAAAATATTTCGAAGATAAATAATTAGGCCCGTGTGGAGCCGCAGACTCTAAAGCAAAAGAGACTGCAACGTATGAAGTTTCTACGAACGTTTTAATATTCCTGAAAGCTTTTAAGACTCGTTTCGTGCACATATCTGGAAGGTTACCATGGCCGATCTACAGGGTGAAACAAGGAGACGCCGGGCTCTTTAAATTAATTGAAAAATTCGGTCTCTTATAGCGAGTTCGTTTCGCACGCACTGGCACCGTTCGAGTTCTCTCCCAGAAGGCATCGCACTCACAGTGTTGCACGGAAAACTGGACTCAAACGAACTTGCCAAATGCGCCGAGTGCAGAAGACTGATGCTGCCGCCATCTATGTTGTAGAAAAGGCACCGACTTCAAACCGAAACTAGCGCCTTTCTGTTCCGAGCATAGAGGTTCTGAGTGATGCGTGGGAATGCGAGAATGCAGTTGCTACCAACGTTTATCTACTAACGTTGGCAACTGCAGCCTGTAGTTTATAGTTGCGATGTCTTCAAGCAGCTCGGCTGCCGTAGAGCTAGTTACAGACGGCGTAAATTTCCGCAACCAGCTGTCTACAAAGCAGCTGGTTGCGATCTTTCAATTCTTATAACCGTTTACACTGAAGAAAACTAATGATGCTGTCCGAGCAGAAGCTTGATCCGTTTGAGCATGGTATTATGCGTGAACCACTGAAAGGGTACGGCTTAAAACTAGCCTGTTAGAATATCCAGCAAAACTGGGATTTTCGATTTAAATCGTCACTATAGGTGGATTAGATATTAGCTTTGGTGAGGGCGTCGAGAACGAGAGCTTTCTCGAACAAAATACGACGGGGCAAGTTAGCTGCTTAGGTAAATGTTAAACATGATGATGTTGCCCAATCCTCGGGTAAAGTCACCATCTTTAGCTTTCTCTGATGCTTATTGGGTAGTCAGAGGGGGAGTTTTATCGACAAATGTTAAATTTTTCACCCGCACACGGATGGTGATAGAAATCTCGAGGGCCGCTGTTGCGTTTGTTCTGAGCATTTCTTTACACACTGGTATATTTCAGCGTTTGTACGGCAACAGAGTGATTTAAAACCTGCAAATGAATCGCGGGTTGTCAATTGCTTCCTTCGTGAAATAGCAGGCGCTCACAATTCAAGTTCGCGTTTGATTTCGTTGCCCGCGGGACATGATTTCTATCAGAAAATCTACTTTTTTTTTTTTCCGTAGAGTAGATTGTTGGGCTAGTTAGTTTTAGAATTTGGAATACATTTTAGCGCTCAAAAAACAGGGACAAAGAGGCGAGAAACAGACAGCACAGTGCGCTTTTGGAATACATTTTAGCGCTCAAAAAACGGGGACAAAGAGGCGAGAAACAGACAGCACTGTGCGTCTGTTTCTCGCCTCTTTTTTTTCCGTTCGGTTCCGCCACATATCGTAGCAGACGAACCCTCGTCGTCTGCTCCCGCTCCTCGCCGGCCCCGCCGGAGCGAGGCATGACGGGATTGCATTTTGGCGCACTCCCGATTTTCTCGGTGCAGCGAGCGCATACACGCGTGGGGTGTCAGCGATGAAACGAACTCGGAGAGTGCAACCACTCGTGGAGCGCCGGCCGAAACGAACCCGTTCCTTGCTGCGAGTGGGCACGCGTGGGCACGAGTGCCGTGAAACGAACTCGCTATTAACCTATCGCGCTACGACTTTGTGCAGCGTTGCCCACAGATGGTGCATTTTTTTTTGTAAAATTTGAAAAGAGCGAACTTACCTGAAGAAAAAGTAAAGAAAGAAAAAGGCTTAGCTCCTATGGAAACGCAGCGTAGCCACCGGTCTGCAAACAACACGCTGCCGTTTCGCACAAGCCACAAGAGATGGCGCAAGCGGTCGTGACGCCAACTGCCGCCAACGAACGAGCAGACGACGCAGACAGGAACTGCAGTTCCTTGTTGTTACCGCGCTTGTTTTTGTTTCTGCGATTGTCGCCGCCCGCGGAACGCGCTCCGCTTTTGAGTCGAAACGATTGTCTGCTTGAGGCGCTGGCTCTCGGCGCCGTATGCTCGTTCGTTGGCGGCGTTCGTTGCGCCATCTCTTGTGACCCGTGCGAAACGGCGCCGTGTTGTTTGAAGACCGGTGGCGTCGCTGCGTTTCCATAGGAGCTAAGCCTTTTTCTTTCTTTACTTTTTCCTCAGGTAAGTTCGCTCTTTGCAAATTTTACAGAAAAAAGTGCACCATCTGAGGGCAACGCTGCACAAAGTCGTAGCGCGATAGGTTAAGAAACCGAATTTTCCGGTCGATTTAAAGAGCCTGGTGACTCCTTGTTTCACCCTGTATTTATAGGGAGTATTCACTGGCGGCCATAGCTATGTGTGCGACTGCTGAGCCTGTGCTGACGGCGTGCTTCCATAGTTCTTTCGCCACGTGCGTTTCGCACCATCAAGATTGCCGGTCTTAGGAGCCTATTAACGTGAGCTCGTTCCGAGCATGCGCTCTAAACATCGCCCTCAAATATGGCGTCCAGTGAATACTCCCTATTGACCATGCATGCTGTTACGATTTCAATTAAAGAAAACATTCTTGAACCGGCTCGTCGACGCAGGAAACCCTCAAATTTGTCAGATTCCCTGGTTCCGTCGGTTCCGTCTCGCAGCGAGACGGAAGCACGCCGATACCGGCGCACCGTTGTTCGATTGCACGTCAATTCGTTTTTAGGCGGTATGCATGGAGCAAACCTTTCCCGCAACGCTAACTGGTGTTTCGGCTTTCCAATCTAAGTAGTGATGGGACGAATCACTGGAGATTCGGATTCGGTCGGATTCGGAAATTTCCGAACTTCCCGCGACGAATATTTGGCAGATTCGGAGATTCGTCAGGTTCGTCGCTGGTTGCAGACGGCACTATGAACCTTGTCGTAAACCTCGCGAATGCGGTCAGTTGTGTTCCAGATTTCGTCTTGCTTACTTCAACTTACGGTATGTACTGTACTGTCATTCTAAATCCTGGCACGCGCCCAGGTCCAGCTGAGCTGATCGGTGTGGTTGGCGTAGGCCTAACAAATGCACGGTTTTGGTTTCTGTGCGGTTTCGAGGGGATCGGTAAAATGTAGCGAAATGCTGTGCATTATACATAATGTGGCGCAACGCGCAATAAATATATTCAGGCAAGGAAATGATTCGTCTCCTTTTCTAGAGCTAGCTGCGTAAGACGCGAGAGCGATGAAAAGTGTTGCTCGTCCCAGCTTCGACCGCGTACGGCACCGGCGAAGAAAAACGTCACACTGGCACTGTCGTTTCTCCGTCTCGGCAGCAAGTATTGTATACTTGAACTTTATTTGATGAAAAAGAAACAACATAGGGGTGTCTAACGCAACTTTATTGTTCAGGAACAAACAGTAATTAAGATATCATTAACTAGAAAGGTACAAATACTCCTTCCGCCGTACATAGTATGGCGCAAGGACTTTTAGATTGCTTCCCGTGTTTTGATAACAATACCGCAGTGGACACACGTTAAAGATAATCGAATTGAACATACTTAGATATGTGTGGTGTGTGCTACTGGTGCTACTATGACCGTAATTATGGGCACGAGATGTGTTCCTGCCGAACTGCACGTACGGCATCAATCTCTTGTGGGGGGGGACTGCTGCGAACCTCGGACGAGCGCGGTCGACGTCTCTGGTAACCCCGGAGTACGAGAACTTGATCTTCACGTAAACATCAGCTCGCTCCGTCGACCCGCCGCTGCACCGGCTGCACGTCCGCTGAATCCCGCCGGGCTGGGGCGGCCACGCCTAGAGCACTATATAGCTCCTTCGGAGCAGAGTAGCGCAATCTAGAACGCCGCCTCTCGGCGACTAGCGGCGAACGCCCGAAGGTTCCAACTGCGGTCAGAAATGCATGGAGAACGTGAGAAAATCATTGTTTCTTCAGTATTGTGGGGATGTTCGGAATGGCAATCGTTTTTGACATAATAATGGAACATTTTAGAGTAACTTTCGCTAAGTTTTGTGCCCCGCAAGGACGTGACTTTTTTGAAAAAATTGCCTGAGCGGCATCATGCAGCAGACGACACGGCGACGTCACACCATTCACGTGACCCGCTCCGGCCAAACCGAAAAGCCCATCTCCGCTGCGAGCAAACATCGTCTGCTTCAAACGCCATTGCCTTGGAAATTGCCTTCTCAAATTTTGCACACGCATCCGATATTATTAAAACTTTGATAAAATGTTTAGTGCTTTACTAACTTCACGACAGACTAGTTTTGAAAAGTGTGAACTCGCCGTTCATTTTTTAATCAGCCGTGTTGAGTCGATCTTCATGTATTCTCCCATAGGGCGGGCCGCCTCCTGGAGCCCTGAGTACCACGTGACTCGCGCCGAGCCGCTCTGTCGGCCATGTTGTCGGCAAATCACGAGGTTCAAAGGATTGCGCTACTCTGCTCCGTAGGAGCTATATAGTGCTCTAGCCACGCCCAGCCTGACGTGATCCACGAGGAACTTTTCGTGCTTGCGTTTCGCTGGAAGGGCAGCCGCGGTTGTCACTGCCATGGCCCCGCCGACAACGCCGGAGGTCCCTGGTCCACAACCGACTGTCGCCGAACCGCCCGGGCCACTCGGGCGATGAAAACATGCGCTTGTATGCTTGTATTTCCACGTGCACCAAGCATGCCTATTTTGGTCGTAATCCGGAACCGAAACCAATGTTCCCGCGATGCCTGGTTTCCATTCTCGACAAACATCCAAAATATTATAAACAAAGCGGAGCATTTTATTAATTACTACGATATTATATTACAACATTATTTTGTGCACTTTGTAGAATTTAGTGAATTTAGTATCGCGAAAAGTTGAAACACTCATCAACGTGATCTGGCAACCATGGCAACGCTTTGAATATTTCCGAACTTTTCCGAATCGCTTGAGATTCGGCTACTTTTCCGAATATTTCCGAATCTTCAGATTTGGCTCCGAATCTCGATTCAGATAAAGATTCGTCCCATCACTAAATCTATGTATAATTATTCGCTGCGGCTGGGCTAAGCATTCTAAGCAGGGCAGCGGTCTGACTGTCCTTTCATCACAACTGTTCTGTCGCCGAGCTATCAGCACTTGGTCCGAGAGATCAATTCGTTTTCAGGCAAGACGCACGAGCAAACCTTTTCCTCAACGCTCGCTGATGTTTTGGCTTTCAAATCGAAGTATCTTTATTCGCTGGGCTAAGCATTATAAAAGGAAAAGCGCGGTCCGAATCTCCTCATCTCTGCAACTTTTCTGTCGCTGTGCTACCGGCACGCTACCGTTTGACAGACGAATTTCTTTTTCATGCGAGATGCACGAACAAACCTTTTTCGGAACGCTAATTGCTGTCTTAGCTTTCAAATCAAATTGTTTTTACCTGCTGGATTAAGCACTGATCAACTGAAAAGGGGCAGCGCTCCGGCTACGCCTCTCGACTCGACGGTCTCAAAAGCAGCGCAGCCATCTTGTTTGTTTACGTGACGTCATGGAGCGCAAAGAAGTCACTCGCGCTACGAGAAATTTTCGGTGCACGAAGAGCGCGCTCGAGTGTCGGTCTCCGGTGGAACTCCTGTCCGTTTAGTGAAAGGAGCATCAAACTCTCGCGCTCCGGAGCATGGACTTAACGCGCCCCGTGGTGGATTCCAATCTGCACTCCGAGTGCGAATAATTTTGGATTCTTATCCGCACTCCGAGTGCGGTTTGTGCTGGATTCTTATCCGCACTCCGAGTGCGGATTGCATGCGGAGGCGCGGACGCTCGTTAGCACGAAGCTGTTGAGTCTGTTGGATCTTATTTACCTGCACTCCGCGTGTGGCGCGATTTTGTCGCGGGAAACTATGAACACAGTGGTGTAGATGTTCTCAATTTTGTGTTGTGAATGACATCGGCTTTTATGCAGCCTCGACGAGTCAGTGGGAATATTGGCGGTCCCAGTTTCAGAATTAGATTAATTTCAAGCAAATATTTTTGCTTTTATTGAAAGAAATAATTAGCCTTGGGTGGTGCACTTGAGAGTAAACGGTGCTCACGCCTCGGGGATTCGATGCAGGTGATCAATGTGTATGTATGTGTTTGTGGCGGGGGGGGGGGGGGGGGGGGACTTTTTTATTAATATTTTCACTGTGGCTAGCATTACGTCCAGTCGGAGCACTGAAACACGTATACCTAACCCCCCCGCCCTCCTCTCTCTCCCCCGTGAACCTGGGAAAGGCTGAGATTTGGACTTAACTTGGGTGACGTTGGACGTAACACTAGACACTTCGTAATATTTTACCCACTCCAACACTCGGGGACATCCCACTCACATCAACACCCCCCCCCCCCCCCCCCCCCCCAAAAAAAAAAAAAAGGTTCTGGCGATAATTTTTTTTTTAGGGTTAAATATTTTTATTGATGAAAGGAAAAAAACTAGAGCAGTGCACAATTTTTTCCCTGTATTGTCTTGTGCTTAGATGCGGTGGCATAGGAAAAGGGGGGGGGGGGGCAGGAAAATCAGTCATTTCCAGTAAACAATATTATTAAAAAAAGACCCTTCCCTTTCCTATGCCACTGCCCTCATCATCTCAACACAAGACAATACACGTCTTCTGAACACTTTGAACACTACTAGATGGGGGAATGCCTGAAAAGTCCCTGGCCATTTGTTACTGTAGCTTTTCTTTTTTTTTAAAGAATGATTTGTGCGTTTGTGAGTAGACAACGATAGATGTGATGGCTGTTAAAAGTTGTGGGTTTCGGGCGCGGCGGCAGCGGAAGTTTGGGACATCTGTGTGCGTGTGTGTGCTTGAGGGGGGCGGCAATTGCGCCTTAAAAATTGTTTGCTCGCCGTCCGTTTCCACATTACTGACCCCACCAGCTAAGCACCACACAATGTTAATGCGCTAACTATAGCAAAGCTTCCTGTTTTTTTTTTTTTTTTTTTGCAAATAATAATAATTTGTTTAACAGAAAGAAGAAAAAGAAAATACTGAAGGAAAAATAGGATTGCTTATTTCCTGCTTTCATGCCTTTTTACAGGTCCCCGGAGCGCGAGTACAGTTCAATCTTTACCCAAATGCGCCACTTAGCACTAATCAATCTCGAAAAAAAAAAAAAAGAGGAAAAAGAAAGGTGAATTTTTTGCATTTGCAGTAATGTTTTGAGGTGAGCTAGTCGATGGTGTATAAAAAAACATAATTAAAACAGCGCAAACGAACACAAGGACAATTAGAAGAAGGGACACAGATAGAGCGGTGACTCACGTCTTTTTATGTTGATTTGTTTTAAGAAGACGAAAAAGAGAGCAAGTCGTGAGTCAGCGCTGTGTCTCTGTGCCTTCTTTTACTTGTCTTTGTGCTCGTTTGCACTGTTTTAATTATATGTTTACGATTATGCATTTGTTTCAAATTGAACTAATTCCGAAACACAGGTCTTCCCCCCAATTAAACACCGTGCAACTACTAATATTTCTGTGGAATTGGCGCTGCCAACATCAGTGATGTGATTGCTGCACCAATTGTGCCAAACTCTGCGCCAAGGGGCTAACTCTGCTACATCCTGCTACATTTCGCCAAAATATGGCTAATCTGTGCCAAACCTGCGCAAAAGGACCAATCTTGGTCGCCTTTCAAAAACGAAACTAAACTGAGAATTGTAATTGAGCATGCGTTGGCTAGGTGGCACAAGACACTGCCCGACACAAAGTACCCTGCATCAATCGTCTATGCGGTCTTGCATGATTTTTCCCGCCATCTCGCGTTTCGCACTCTCGTCGTCTCGGGAATCTCACCTCGCGTCTTTTTTTCTTTTTTTTTAATTTTTTAGTGATAGACGCGGCCGTGTGCGCGGACGCTCCGACGTTAGTGTGTCGGGTTCCAGACTTGCCGTCATGCTGTTAAACAAAACCACGTTTTTACGTGGCAAGAGTTACTTTGTGCTCACAAAGCTCACAAAGTAACTCTCGTCGCGCGACGTCGTGTGTTGCCGTCCCCACTTTGCTGCAGATATAATGCTTTCTAAACTGAAACGCATCGACATTCCTGCTCTTGTTTAAATCATACGCTGCTATAAAAATCCCTCTTTAACTCAATGACTGCTGTGTCGAAATAATAATTACCTAGGTTTCTCTCGGTGGGCTTTCTCCCGAGAAAGACCCCGGTACGTGAAAAATCTGCCGCGAAAGAATGTTGATGATGAGAAGTGACCTAAAGCAAAGAAGGCAGTGCCTGCACGCTGAACCTGCACGGCACGCTTGTTTGTCTCGAGTTCAGTCGTTGCACAAAGCGCTCCAAAAACTTCTTGACCCTGGCTCGCAATGTCTTGCATCGATACGCTCAGGTCCTTTTTTTTGTGTGTTTAGCTTGTACCTCGCCCACCGGCCTGGCAAGCACGCACCGCTGGACTGTTTATTGTCGTATGCTGGACAGTTACATTTTGTACATGTATATTATTTTGGGAACCAGTTGGCAACAAAGCAGAGTGGCATGGTTTCGGTTTCGGTCGAACAGCCGTTGTCTCTGCTCATGCGACGAAGCACGTCTAGGTGCAAGCCTGCCGAAGTTGCCCTCACGTGCATGTGAACATGATTGCACGAGAGGCACCATCCAGGACGCTTGCAATCTAATGTCTTACGTTTGCTTACTTTTTATAAAGATGTGCCATATTAAAAACCAGTAAAACGAAAGCAAGTTTTTTTTTGTTTTTTTGTTTTTTTTTTTCAGAATTGCTTGGCAACGCTCACAGCACTGTCTACTTGTGGGATGTCTCAGCAGCAAAAACACAAGCAGCGAATTCCGCCCAAACACGTCGCATCACAACACAACACAAAGTGCCCTTCGTTTGTCCAGCATTTAAAACAAATATTTATTTTTCTAAGAATGTGTGCTCCAAAAGTCACTTTTTCTGCTCCGAAACACTGTTTTCCCTGCTCCAAAAGCCACTTTTGCTGCTCCAAAACACACTATCTTGGCCGCTCCAAAGGCCACATTTGCTGCTCCAAAACATTGTTTTAGAGCAGCAAACACCTAAGTGCAAGACCTAAGCACAAACTTAGTGGGACTTGAATGTGCCTATTATCAGTGCTGCATTTGAAATCAGAATGGCAGTGGCCTTATATCTGTCCTTTCAGTAAATTTTACATGATATAGTTCCTTAAGCATCTGTCCCTTTGCAACAAGTCAGGATTACAAAATTGTCAAATGATTTTTATTCATTTTAACGACCACATTTTTTTTTTCAAAGTTCAGTTTACATTTTAAGGACAGCGACCATCCAGTGGTAGTTTTCAGCACTTTAGAGACGTCTGGAGGCAAGTTGGCTCACCAGATAGCAAAATTCGTTGTCATAGCACCGTTCAAGACCAATTATTGGCTACAATTGGAGGACGACGACCATTCTGAGGTAGTTTTCATCATTTCAGAGACGTCTGGAGGCAGGTTGGCTCACCGGAAAGGGAACTTTGTTGTCATAGCACCATCTAAGACCAATTATTGTCTACAATTGAAGGGCGACGACCATTCCGAGGTAGTTTTCATCATTTCAGAGACGTCTGGAGGCAGGTTGGCTCACCGGAAAGGAAACTTCGTTGTCATAGCACCGTCTAAGACCAATTATTGGCTACAATAGGAGGACTACGACCATTCCGAGGTAGTTTTCATCATTGCAGAGATGTCTGGAGGCAAGTTGGCTCACCAGAAAGGAAACTTTGTTGTCATAGCACCATTCAAGACCAATTATTGACTTCAATCGGAGGCTGACGACTATCCCGGGGTAGTTCTCAGTACGTTGGAGCCATCTGGAGGCAAGTGTGGTCACAAAATAGAGAACTCGAATATAATAGCACCATTCAAGACCAATGATTGACTATGATTTGGGGACGACGACAATACTCTGATTATCTTCAGCATTTGAGTTTCCTCTGGAGATCCCCCATTGCCTTGCAGAAGTGTCTCAACACCTCTCGCGGAAGTGTCTCAGCGTCATTCTCAGTCGTCGAAATGGATGGGCATTGACTCCTTTATGACTGCCACTCGTGCATTCTTCATAGAACTTCTGTATCCATTCAAACGCATTTCTTTGCGAGAAAACATTTCCATTTCCATAATACTGTGCACAAAGTTTTTTTTTATGGATATCGGTATATTCATATATATGGAATTACTGGACACCCCTTCATATCACGAGAACGATGACTGATTCACTTCTACAAATTAAGCATGGGACAGCCATTCTTCCTACCACCTCAGTCCCAACTGAACTGATTTAACAGATTCAAGCCTGCACAGCAGTGACTGGAGATACAGCAACCTTGTATGAAAAGTGCCGATAAGACAGTGCAGCCAACAGAAGGTGTAAGTTGACCAAAGTGAAATAAGTTTTTAATCACCCTCGTACGACATGGATCCTTCGTAACGTCTGCATTCTGGCTCCAACCATACTTATTCATTGTTTAGTTTACTTCATGAGCCAATCTTAGTAACGGAATACATATAGCATTTACACCAAGACACTCTTTGTGGCTTTGTTTTAAAAAATGAAAGTTACATTAAAGCGGTTTTGCGCAGGTGAGGTATACGGCCAAGGGAACATAGTATAGGGGGCTAATTGTAACGATCAGTTGGCTAATTAAGTAAAATTCATTAATTAACTTTTTAATAAATGAAAATAGACACGTGGTTCCAATTAGAAACTTGTTCAGCGTCACCTAAGGCCACTATATCAACTCTTTTTCGAAAGATATAACGCAGGGGCTGTATATTACAGCGTTCCATGAAAACGCTCAATTTGGACGCGTTTCTAGGTTTCGATTTGTTATTGCAGTGCATCTCTGCGCCCACGGTCCTGCTCGACAGTGGCTGAGACGTGCAACACAGTTGCGCCCAACTTCCCTCTATGCTACAAGGTAAGCGAGGGAGTGGCTTTGCGCCGCGACTACCGGGGGAGGAGGAGGAGGAGGAGGGGGAAGAGGGAGGGGAGGGGGAGGGGACAGGATTGCGGGCGCGGAGAGTGCTCGGATAAGTAAGCGAAACCTAGAAACACATCCAAATTGAGCGCTTCATTAGAATGACGTAAAATGCTGCCCATGCTTTATGTTCTAAAAAGAGTTGATTTAGTGGTTTTCAATGGCGCTTAGCAAGTTTCTAATTGGAACTATGTGTCGATTTTTAATTATTTAAAAAGTTAATTAACGAATTTTAAATAATTAGCTGACTGATCGTTACAATTAGCCCCAATACTCTATCCCCCTGGCTGTATAACTCATCTGCACAAACCGCATAAGTGTAACTTTCACGGCTTTTTAAACAAATCTGTTAAGTTTTGAAAGAAACACCTGGTATATCTTTGTGTAGGTTAAAACTTTCCTACTTTGACCTTATTATGGTCATAAAAGTCAAAATTAAATAGGTTGTTAGCCTTCAGAGAGTGATGAATCAGTCAGCTATGAAATTAGACTGTTTGTGTCTCCACTGCAGAAAGAAAACTTACCATATGCAGCATGACTGCTAACTTGGGGTCTTTACATGTAACCTTATAACTTGACCTTCTGTCCTTCTTTGTGCTGCATCAGTCATTATTCTGCTAGCTCATAAAATTGAAGATAGTTAATTTTAGGTTAGTTCAAAAAGTAAGCTGCATTACGCTCTGGTTTCTCACTTATTTTAAATAGTCAGTGTTACGTAAAGTTTCCCCAGATTGGTAAAGTTCCATCTTTCTATGGCAGTCATGCATTTCATTCCTCTGGTTCTATTATGCTGTTCTAATTTCTATGCCTAGGTGTTGAGGGTTTTTCTAAGTGTCTGTTAGTTCTGTCTTTTAGCAAACAAATACAAGCTGTGCCTTAGACCTAGACATTGTACATAGTTTCTTTTCTATTTCACCTGCTCTGCCTCAGATCTCAATCATGAAAACCAACACTAGGATTATCACATTAAGCTTAGGTCATTTATGACCTACATGATTTTCCAAAATAAACCATTCAGATTCCCGATCAGCCTTCATAAGCATTTCATGTTTTTGTTAGTACCTGAATTATTTCCTTAAGAAATTCGATAAGCAGATGCTGGAATAAGCGAGGCTCGAGTCTAGGGCTGGGGTCCAGTTGCTTGCCAAGGATAATTTAACCATACATATTTGTATAAAAATGTCAAGTGCAGCCAGAAAACTGAAATACTGGGTATTTTTATGATGCCTACTTCACCACACAACTTATGTGCATTGCAACAAAGTGCACCCCAAAAATAAAAGTAAATATTGTATTCAATTTTGACAACAATTTAAATTTATCGAAGTACAAATACAATTACTGAACGATTATTAGCTTCTACGGTACTGCAGAACATGTGGTAACATCTGTACCCAGAGGGGCATGGCGTGTGAGCTGTGGCACAGTACACTGCCTGTCTCCCTAGTTGAACGTAAGGCGGTGGTGGTCTTTGAAGTATGAAAACTCTCACTAGGTCATCACATCGTGTCTATGAGAACAGTCATCTCTTCGCACCACCCGCCGCAGCCTGCCCTAATACAGTGCTGAGCAAATCTCGCATCTTAGTCGTTATGATTTCCTGTCACCGCTACAAAGCGCGGTCACCAGATAAGTTTCGACTGTAGAACGACACAGTTTTCCGAAGCTAAGATTTTACTCGGGAGACAAAGAAACTTCTCTTAAAAATTGTCCCAACACTAAAAAAAAAAAAAATAGCCTTTTCGTTGCATTATTGTCTAAATGCGTTGTTCACCGCAATTTAATGTGAGCGGAAGAATGTGGCTACAATCGGCTGATCGCCGAGATCATGCACTGCCGCTATTCAACGCGCTGACCGGAAAAAAGGAAATACGTTGAAAGTAAAAATCAGACGTTTACAACACCCTGTAACACCGAATTAGAGCGCAGCTCTTAAAGAAGACGAGGGAAGGGTACTAAGGGGAGGGTATACCCCTCCTCCCTCCTCCTCCTCACCCACTCATCCTCCCTGCTACTCCTCCCCTCCTCCTCATCCTCCTTCACCCCCTCACCTCATCCTTCAAGCTCCTCTCTCCTCCCCTCCTTCCTTCTCTTCCCCCTCCTCCTCCTTCCTTCCCTCCCCCTCATCCTCCTCCCTGCGCATTGCATCATGGGTAGTGTCCCATAATGCACCGTGCGGTTACGCTGACTCCACTCAAGCCGGAAACGGGTGCCTAAGAGCTGCGCTCTCAAATAAACAAGGTTGTAAATAGCAATACGTTACAGATATGCGCAAATAACTGCATACGAATAAGCACGCTGAAATAAAACCCAATGGGAAGATGGACGTGAGCCGTGCGTGAGCCCCACATCTGCATACCTTCCCCGGTTAGGGCTAACATACACTGAGAGTGGAAAGTCAACTTGAAAACGGGTCGATAAACACTTCACATAATATTTTGCATCTGTCGCAATCGAAGGTCATTCTGTTGAGGCTATTATGCTGCTGTAGCCTAAAAAACTTTGTACAACCAATTTCGTCCACCGTGTAGACCGCCACAAACCAGCCGACATGTTTTAAATCCAGGATTAAAAAACGACCAATTGAAGTACCCGATGTTGAGCGCTCACAATAGTCATGGTTTAGTGCTAGGTTTAGCGATAAGTCATTTTGGTGCAACAGAACAAAACCAAAACTCAGCTTAGGTTCCCTGCTAAGTTCTGATTTGCGCTAAGCTGCATCGGTGCAACTGGCCCTAAGTCTCAGACCGCCGCACTTTACTGTCACGACCAAGAAGGCACCCAAAACAGGCAGTAGAAGATGCTGGAAAGGCCGCCGGCGGCAGTCTTTGCAACGTCGTCTGCTCTCCGCTCCTTATCTGGGAAGCAGCTTTACCGCATTGCACGCGGAGACGCCGTTGTGGCATGCCGATAGAGGCGTTCGGAGCGCTAACGACAACATGCCGGCGGAGATGACGGAGAGAGCCTAGATTTAAGAGAGGGAGCAGTAAGTGCGCCTGCATTTGATTGTCGCGTAGCCAGTCTAGCGAGAAAACTGGGCAAGAAAAGAGGGACATAAAATATAATACAGATGACCCAGGCTTTTAACTTGCAACAAAATATATATTGGCTTCAAGTTGCTTCCCAAAGCTCCATGAGGGTGTGACACGAAGAGGGACGGGGAGAGGACGGTGAATGAGAGAAGCAGGGGGCTATGTGCCTATGCCAACAGCTAAGCGTATGCAGCGGGAAGTAGTCTGCTGAGTGTCAAGCAACACGACGCCATTGGCTACAATATGTTTGCTTTTTGAAGCCTACATTTTACCTTTCTCTTCCCTTAGTGAAGGCACCTGTATTGTTTTCAAACGTGAATTCTGTTGTTTGGTTATAGGGAATGAATTAGACTGTTGCACTTCCATTTTGTGTTAGTTCAATCAATCAATCAATCATTTTATTTGCACCTGTACAAGTACAAATGCTGGGAGGCAGACAAAAAGCCAACGGTTGTTTGCTTGACAAGGTATTCTCTTTCACCTACTTGACAAAGCGAGCTACAAAAACAGCGAAGAAATAACTATCATATGTCTCACAGAGATAAAAACAGGAAAAAAACAACAAAAAAAAACAGAATGAACACTTGTAGGTATGACATTGTCGTGAAAACACTTATTGGTTTGAGAGCCCTGTGTTCTATTTCAACATAGAACACATGGTTGTGCACCATAGAAGTGGAAGTTCGAGAACAGTGATAATATGCAACCACCAGCTCTGCAAAGAAATGCTGCATGTAAAGCATACATACATTATTTTCAGCAGGAGGTCGCATTTTTCGAATGTGCTCTTGCTGCACAAGCATTTATATAGCAGACGCATCTGAGGGTTCTGTACTCAATCAATAGTTATTTTTTAAATTCTGAATATTAGAAGATTTGTACCTAACAATCCATCTTATTTGCTAATAGCACCCCAGGAGCTACTATCGCCCGAAGATGTCACAGGCGGTCATGATTCTTTGAGGCAGCGGAATTTCACCGGTAAGTTGCCCCCCCTCACCGACTTTTTGACAAGTGTGCTTGCCTCTAATGGCCCTTTCAGAAATTTGCATCAGGAGCTGTAGCTTTGACAGCATCCGTTGCAACCACAATGTCTGCAACGACCACAGTGTGTTGCTTGGACACAAATTTGACACAACTTCAGCGATAGACTTTTTGCTAATTACCCAAGCACCAAGGGGAATGCTGGAAACGTAGGTACACATGCTGCACACGGTTGCCTTCTCTGCATAAAGGATTCGAGGCAAAAACCAAAATAGGGTTTCGAGGAATGTGTGTGCAATGTGGTATTTATTTTAGATTTTTACCTTTGAACAGATTCGCTTGCAGACACCAGCACATGCAGTGTATGTTCATACACTCTCAGCATTCTCTTTTGTGCATGGTTAATTTGGGATATGGTCTATCCTGACATATATGGCAGTATGTAGTGTTATTTCTGTGACAGAAGATTCTCTATGGCCATCAGCATTTTCTTTTATTGGCCATGCCTTAAAAAACAAGGTCTTTTCAAAGTATGATGGGAAAAAGGTAGGTGTTTTTGTTTGTATAGGCTTGATGTTGTTATTATTCCCAGGACATCATTCTTGCAGGCCTAAATAGAAGAGCAAACTGTGATTCACCGCACTAGAACTGGAATACTCCAGTCTCACCGCATTCTTGTGTTGCAACCATAGAAACATACAATAAGTTTCCTTGTGCAGTGTATTACTGCAGAAGAAAGCAGGCATGGTTCACACACTTGCAACTGCCTACAACCGGCACGGCAGTCATAAGCATTTATAGAGGTTTAAAGCCAGTCTTTTAACCTCTCCAGCCAGAAGCAGTCGCAAGTGTGTGAAACAGCCTTTGTGCCTGTTTTATTTCTGTTAATCACTACCCCTGGAATGAGATCAGTTATGAGCAATCGAAGCAGTACCGACTGAAACCTAGTTCAGGCCAACATCTTTATGCGAGTTTTTAATGCACATTCGCAAGCCTGTTGAAAGCATTTTACGTGCATTATCTTTTTCTTTCAAACTCACTACAGATATAAGCACTGCATTAGCATGACTCTTCCCTAGTTTGTTAATTTTTCAGCACACAGTCGCTGACCAACGTACTAAAGCAGGCTCCTCTGGTCCGTGCAATTTGCTTTGTAAGCAGTCGGTCAACTGAACCTTCGGACTATGTCCAATCTGATGTCGAGGTTGGGTATACTGTCCCTATCATGTGAGCAGATAGCTGAAATTGTAGCCGCAAGGCTAGCTCCCTCCCCCCTGTGAAAGTAGGGTGTTTTTCGGGTGGCGGATCTAAGGTTTGGGAAGCGAGTGCTTTCCTGTGGCCCTTTCAACCTGCCCTTGACGCTTCTGCTTGTACAGCGCATGCTGACAGCTACTTGAAGTATCTTTTTGGTTGTAGCTTTTGTCTCGACCACAGTTTTTAAGGGCCTATTAGAATAGTTTCATTGATTGACCCTTAACTTGACACTGTAAGTCAAGCAGGCTGTCATGGCCATGCTCATCTCTTATTGGTGCTGTATCTTCAGAGTTTAATGTATTAGCTGTTAATTGAAAGTTGGCTTTGAGGCAAGATGCCGAGTTGTCAGGTTGTAAACCAGACTGAGGTTCCTGCAATTTGACTGAGGCTTATTGTGCTGCAAGATCAGTCTAGGTTCACAATACCTGGGTGGTTGAGATGAATCTTCTAAGTTTTGTTCTAATTAAATCTGTATGATTTTCTTTTTTAGCACCTTTCAAGCTAAGTGGTTGATGGTTTCTTTTGTGCCTTGTCTTTTCAGAAGTGCATCTTTAACACCTTCAGTTTCTTTTCTACTGCAAGCCTGGTACTACAGCTTGTGGCTCGTGTAGAAGAATAGAGGGGTGAAACCAAGGCTCAAGTGACTGTGGACTCATGGCCCTCAGACAGCTAGAGCACCAGACCAGGCACAGACCAGAGCCATTTATGCTCCACTTCTAGAGGACATGTTGCTGTTTGAAACTACCAAGACTCATGGAAGCTGCTGACAGGAGGCTGTTGGTATGTTCAGTTTTATTCTTTAGTGGAATTACTTCTCGGAGCATTGTAATTATTTGTGTAATAATGGCAATTCCTTGTTCAATATCTGCAGAATATAATTGTTAGATATACATCCTTAGCCATTGAAAATCTGGAACTTTCCACAAGTTCTGGTGGCAACCACATAAATTACAGTCGTGAAAAACACCAAGCCTATAGAATTTCTGGTTCTAACTGACATCTATCGAGAATCACTCCTCTGGTAGCATACCTCTTGACTTAAAGGGGCCCTGCAATCATATTTAAGCGTCTACCTTCTTTGCGGTTTCCAAATCTCTTGGGGTTCGGGCAAGGCAGCGGGCACGGAGAGAGTAACTAAATACCAGTGCGTTATATTTTAACCGGACGACGTGGAAACCTCCTCCACCTACGGGGGCGACCTGCGGTGCCGAAAGCGCGCAATTTGTGTAGTCTACTGGTCAGACCCGCTAAAAGCTTCTTTTTAGTCGAAATACAAAATATAAGTGGCGCGGACCATTTCAAATATTTATGAAAGTACTTTTTGTTCAGTATTTTAGATCAGAAAAGAAACAAATGCAGTCTATAAAGACGGAAACAAGAAATGACCCGTCGACATATCCACCACCAATCGGTGGAAAAGGCGGCGCTTACTAGAGGGTTAGTGGGGTCAGGCACCGATGAGCGGCGAGCGTAGAAAGGTCTCAGATGTACGCGGCGGCGCTGCGGTCGTATACAGGCTCGAGGATCCGACTGGTTCCGGGCGTTTCGAAGGCCTTTGGCGAGCAGATTTGGCTTGCGATTTGGCCGTTTGGTGGTATGGTAGCGCGATGTGGCTCCCTTTCTGAACTGATTTTTAACTCGTGTTTGCTGTCGTTGGTGGCCAATGAAGCGTCATGCCGAATCAGTGTTTAATCGTGCAGCAAGTGCAGTGCGAGCCACCCTGGCCGCCCGCTTCATACAGCCTAGCCGAAACATGCTTTAGTGGCGCCCTCTCGAGCCGTCGACACGGAGTGCGGCAGCCGTGTGTGCTTGTTGAGCTCACTAACCCTCCTCTAGTTCACAACCACTCAAGCGACGAAGGACGTCATGAAAGAGGGTTTTTGTGCTTGTTTTTGTATTTTTAATTTGCCTATATCTTTTAAAATAAAGCAAAATTCGTGAAAAGAACAGTTTCATTAAGATACGACGTTCAGTGCACTCAGGTTCAGTGCAAATTGAAAACCAGTACAAAAGTTCTTGCAGGGCCTTTTTAAAAATCAGCCATGTAATCCCTGTACAATAAATCGTTTCTTGCATCTGCAAGTACAGATGTCGAAGCCACGGACAAAAAAACCAATCTTTGTTGGCTTACTAGGTCCGGGCCCCGAGAGCTTGGCAGATGGTGACGGAGATGCAGCAAAAACAATCAAGGTAATAAATATATCCGGAAAACGCATTAACTAAACGGTTAACATAACTTAATACATGTTATACAAAAAGTAGGTACATAGGTTCGGAGATAGAAATTCACCTCACTATTGTTCTAGATCACTCAGCATCATATCTTCAAACATCATTAGATACACTGAGCCTAATATGCTCCTAAACAAAAACAAGCACAGATTTAGAAAGACATTATCATGAAAATACAACTTTTGTGATTTATACATGACATTCAATTAAATTTGCAACGTAAACAACAAACCGTTGCTATATTCAGTGGTAAAACTGCTGCGCTAATTGCGCCAAACTGCGCCAGAATGAATAACCTGCTACATGCTGCTCTAAAGGCTGTATTTGCGCACAATTTGCGTCACGTCTGCGCCGAAAGGGAGCAGTTCTCAAAAAGGAAACTGAAAGTGTGGCACGTGACAAGCGATGCCACTGAAAGTTAAGAAAGTATTTTTTTTCTTGATGCCTAAGTAGTATGTGCGAAGAATAGAGCTGCGCGAATATTTTAATTTTCTAATAGAAGTTTGAAATAATATGGTGATATTCGGTTAAAAAAATTAACTGCAATATTCATACATTTCGAAGTGTTGATTGCAGCGGGTTAGCCCCCTTGAGTGCGCTTCTCTTCAAGCACAGTTGCATCGCTGTGTCAGCCATGAAGCTGACACAGCAACCTCGCGACCCGCTTCATCGCAGCTGTTTCGCGCGCTTATGCGAAAAGCACATCTTCAAACTAGTATGGTGCACGCGCACGCCTAATGTATATTAAAAGAAAAAAAAAAAACATAAAAGTTTTGGGATTGTTATTATTACATTGCAGTAAAATCTTCAAAATTTAACTGTGGCTATTATTCAAGGGTATATGTTTGAGTCCGTTGCAAGTCAAGAAGGTAGGGTGAGGGCAAGACGGGCCGGGGCAGAGGAAGCAGATGGAACACTTAAGAGAGATTTCCCCCTCTCTTTTCCAGCATTCCGTCTGCTTCCTCTTCCCTGGCCCGTCTTACCCTCACCCTACCTTCTTGAGTTACAACGGGCTGTAGGCAGCAATGTTCTAAAAACCTCTGTTTATTGTTTGTGCTTTTTTTTTAAATTCAGAATCAACAAAAAATATTTTTATATAGGCAGAAAATTTTAAAAATCCCCTCAATTATGTATGGCTAGGCTCCTTTATAGGCTTAATTTTATGTCAAATTTGTCATTTACTTGCCATCCCACTGTAGGTACTGGACGTTCTGAGGCTACAGTCTATAAATATAGCTAGATTAAATTTAACTACTCATAAGTGGGCAATTAGGAACAACCTTCGTAAGTCCAGCTGAATTTTTGTTCAAGCATGGTGGAAGAGTAGTAAAAGGCATGGAGAAAGGTGCAAGAAGTCTTCAATATTCAATTAAAAAATATTCGACCGTAAGGACTATTACTATTCACTTTGAATTTGCTTCGAACCCAAAATCTATTTTTGCTCATGCCAAACGAAGAGTTTTCATTGTTTTTTTTTTTTGCGGACGGTGCTCACATCGATCGCAATGAATAGCTACCGCTACTTGTGATCGGTTAGAGTAGCTATGTGCTCCGCTTAGCTGCTCTATGAACAGCAGCAAGTTGAATACGAGGGAGGGCAATGTGAGGCACTTTCAACCATAAGTGTCCGTTTGATGTTAAATTTGTGACAATTACGTCACTGTAATAAAATCCGCTACAAAGTAGCCGAAAATATCTTTTTACGTTAAACACAGACTGAAAATGCCATCGGTACTAATAATAGGTTAATTGGACTTCTACACAATTGCTGGCGTATGATTGTTCAATAAACAAATAAATATCTGTACAGGCCATGTCTTCTGCGGGCATAACACTTCAGTCTTCCAACACTCCAACAGCTACAGTCTTTTCTATGGTCTAACTTTCGAAGAGATTGTATAAAACTTTCTGACATGAAAGCTCAAAATTGTCTGCTCCAAAACCAATATTTTCCTGTTACAAGAGCTGCTCCAAATCACCTCTTGTCAGTTTCACCACTGTATATTCCTATACTTCTCAAAAGCATTTGACAGGGTGTCTCATAACCACCTTATCGTGCAATGTCACAATTGATCCCTTTATTGTTGCCTGGATTTTCTAATTTGTTTCCAATCAAGTTCAATGCACTGTTATAAATAACTTCATGTGATCCAAGTCCAACTTAATTAACATTGGGCATTCCTTTAGAAAACATGCTCAGACCCCTTCTTTTCCTTATCTGTATCAATGATCATACTTTTCGTGTTTCGTCCATTATCTGCCTTTTCACAGATGACTAATTTACTCCTGTCACAGATGGCAATTATCACTTATCCTTGCAAACTGCCTTATTATCCATAGCGAGTTGGTGTGATAGTGGCTGTTGTCCTCGAGGATAAAGAAATGCAAATTGCTTACATTTGACAGCTTTCATTACCATTTTTTATGTCTACAGTATTAACGATACCATCATCAGCACCTTCTTGTTTTATAAATATGTTTGTCTTTATATAACAAGACATTTTACACGGATCACCCGCATTAGACCTACTATCGGTAAGGAAGACAGCACACTTGACTTTCTCCTGGACAATTTAATACTAGCCACTCCTAATATTAAATGCGTTGCATACCTCACCTTTGTATGCCCCAAGTTAGAACATTCATCATCTGTACGGTCTCCATGGCAGAACTATCTTGCTGAAGAATTAAAACTTTCCCAAAAAAGTTTTACAATTTAGTTATTCTGTCTACTCTTCTTATACTACAGTGATGTGATTGCTGCGCCAATTGCGCCAAACTGCGCCAAGGGCCCAACCCTGCTACATGCTGCTGCATTTTGCCGAAATATGGGTGATCTGCGCCAAGCCTGTGCCAAAGGACCGATTTCGGTCGCATTTCAAAACCGAAACTAAACTGAATGCTGTAATTGAGCATGCGTGAGCTAGGTGGCGCAAGCGTCCGCCCGACAGAAAGTACTCTGCATCACTTGTCCATCCGGTCTTACATGGTTTTTCCCGCCGTCTCTCGTTTCGCGCTCTCGTCGTCTCGTGGGTCTCGTCTCGTCGGCTTTTTAAAATTGTTTTAATTGTAGACGCTGTAGACGCGGGCTTGTGCGTACGCTCCGACGCAAGTGTGCCGGATACCAGCCATGCCGTCATGCTGTGAAACGAAACCACGTTTTTGCGCGGCGCGAGTTACTTTATGAGCTGAAGCACTCGCTCCTGAAATCAAAGGCCGTGGGAAAACTATAATTTGTCCCTGTCTGCCAGGTATGGCACTTTCTAAACTGTAACGTAAAGACCGCCGCATGTTCATCAACATTCCTGTTGTTTAAATCATACTCTACTACAAAAATCTTTCTTTAACTCAAATACTGCTGTGTCGAAGTATTGATTACCTAGGTTTCTCTCGGTGGGCTTTCTTTTCAGAGGGACCCCGGTACGTGAAAAATCTGCCGCAAAAGAAAGTTGAAGAGAACTGAGCTAAAGCAAAGAATGCAATGTCTGCACGCTGAACCCGCACAGCGCGCTTGCTTGTCTCGAGTTCAGCCGTTGCACAAAGCGCTCCAAGAAATTTTTGACCCCATGGCTCGCGATGTTGTGCATCGATGCGCTCAGGTTCTTCTTTCCCGTGTGTTTAGCTTGTTTAGCTTTTGTCACCTGTATTCACTAGGCGCGACTAACCAGCGCCGTTCTATGGTTAGTAGCACGACTAAGTAGTCGCGAGCTAAACGAGAAATCCGCGACTAACGAGCGATTATGTTCTGCAATATTCACGAGCGTGAAGCGGGCGGGTGACTATCTATTCAGAACTAACAAGCGGAAGAGACGTAAAAAGATAGGACACGGATATGCATATTTCAACGCAACTGCGTAAATGGGTATTGTTTCATATAAAAACTAAACTTTAAATGTTTTTCAGGAAAAAAAAAGTTACAATGAGAGACATATTGTCCGAGACAGTTTTACAAAGAAAAATTTAAAAACAACGCAAGGGAGAAACACGGAAGCCGCATCGCCAGCGATATAAACAAATATGGAAGCGCCGGTAAATGTGTTTTTTCTCGTCGTCCAGCGCCCTGCTGAGATCTCTTTAGCGGTATCTCGGTCCACTGAACATGGCTATTTACGCATTATTTGCTTCTCCAATTCTTTCTAGATGTGCCCCCAGGGTTCCGAGAGAGTAAGGGGTTCGTTAGCGCTGGCGGTCAGCGGTGCTATACGAGTTGGCCATGGCAATGAGTCGCTAGTCACCCGCTAAACACCAGCTAAACTAGCCCTACCCTATCACTAAGATTTGTCAGTCGACTCCTTAGTCGCGCGGGGCGACTATGCCCTAAATACGACCGGTGAATACCAAGCGCTCACTTAGCGGCGACTATCGCTTGCCACGTGATAATTTTAGTCGATGACGTCACTAGTCAGTGGTTAAACAGGCGCTACTCGCGCCTGGTGAATACGAGTGCGTTTTTTGTCGTATATATGCTGGACAGTTACATTTTATTTTGCATACAATTTTGGAAACCAGTTGGTGACGGAGCATAGAGTCATGGTTTTCGTTTCGATTGAACAGCCATCTCCGCTCGCGCGACGAAGCACGTGCAGCTGCAAGCTTGCAGAAGTTGCCCTCATGTGCATGTAGACATGAATGCACGGCAGAGGCACCCTCTGGGACACTTGCAATCCATTGTTTTACGTTTGTTTCCTTTTGACGAAAATCTGGCACGTCGGGATCCAGTAAAACGTTGGCGAGCGGTTTTTCGGAATTGCTCGGCAATGGCCTTGAGCAATGCATGTATACACTTGTGAGATGTCTCAATGTCTCTTTGGAGGAATTGCATGTGGACATTCATTACTAGCCAAAGGCAAAGCGAGGCTTGCACCAGCCTTGCTAAAAATTACAAAAAGCAAAAAAAAAAAAAGCACCGCTAGTCGTAATGCACTTTTGTCTTGTGTACAATTTCGCATTTCACTGCAGTAGTTACGTGTTTCATCAGCCTAAGACTGCTTCCATATATTATATGACTGGCCAACCTAATGCTGTCGATATTGACTACTAATCTGGTCATTTTCAAATAAGGTTTAATATGTCCAGTTTCGTTTATATTTATTTATGATGGGTACATATATATGTATAATTTATTTGAAGCATTGCAAAATTGGTCATGTCATTGGCATTTCAGTTACATGTTCAAAGACTCCCAGATGGTCTAACTTGGCCGTAATTTGTTTATTGCAGCGAGCAAAGCACCCTTCGTTTGTCCAGCACTTAAAAAGAATATTTTTATTTCTCTTGGAATATCTGCTCCAAAAAACACTTTTTCTCCTCCAAAAGCCACTTTTTCTGCTCCAAAACACTGTCTTGGCTGCTCCGAAGGTGACTTGTGCTGCTCCAAAACACTGTCTTGACTGCTCCGAAAGGTGCTCCGAAACGGCTTAGGTCAATCACATCACTGTACTAGCATCTCTGAATTGCATTAGAGAGTGAATCCCCCAGAGCCAACGTTACTAGAACAACTCAGTCCGGAAACTGCCTTAGGATCCTGCTTTGAAAAATTGGCTATGATCCGTACTTGAGAGCCGAACTAGACGAGATTGTATTGCTGCCATTTCTCTCGTAGCGCCCACTCTGGGAACTGCATGGTTGCACGTACCAGATCAGCAGAGTTGCACAAGGGCCGGTGGCGCCATCTCGCGGCGCCATCTCGAAGTAGCTATATAAAGCAACTTTGATATTTTGACTCGCCGCTAAGAGGCGGCACTGTAATCGTATCTAGTTGAAGGCGTATTAAAGTGCTCTTCGCTCATCAAAAAAAAAAAAAGTTTTTTCTTTGAGGACCTTTCATCGATGTTACGAGATAACCCCAAAGAGTTTTGGAAATTCATATTCCCTCAAAACAATGATCGGTCTGTCCACCTGATGGATGAAAATGGAAGTCCTGTCTCTGAAGCTAACGTTTCAAGTGTAGTGAATGAGTATTTTTCGTCTGTTTTTACTGTTGAAACAGAAAACAACTTTCCCCTGTTATGTCATTTGGATTTAGAGCCCATGACACCTATTGAAATTTCCCCTGCTGGAATTTCAAAGCTCATCAAAAGACCCACTTCTTCTTGTGGGTGAGGTTATATCTGCTCAAAAATTTTTGCTAACACAAAAGTTATTTCAAGCTCGTACCTCCAACTTACTATTTGCGCAATCATTGTCCCAATCACGTCTTCCGGCAGATTATAAAATTAGGCAGAGTTGTTTTCGTTTTTAAAGCTGCCATTCACTCCTTGGTTTCGAACTATCGCCAAATATCATTAAGCTGCATAGCATCAAAACTCCTAGAACATGTTTTATTCTCACACATTGCATCGCATCTGGAATTTAGCAATATATTTCATAACCATCAACATGGATTTCGGAAAGGGTACTCCTGTGAGACATAACTTCTGGAATTCACCCATGATCGTCATATTAACCTTCAAGCATGTATCCAGACTGATGCCGTATTTCTGGATTTTGCAAAAGCATTTGACAGGGTTCCTCACAATTGTCTCATCGCCAAACTCTCATGTCTTAATATTGACTCACTGGTTCTGTCTTGGATTCAAGAATTCCTTTCTTCACGTTCGCAAATTTACATCCATTAACAATCGTGAATCTAACACAGAACCAGTGACATCAGGAGTTCCCCAGGGATCAGTGCTTGGAGCTTTACTTTTTTAAATATTTATTAATGATCTCCCTGTATTTGTCGTTTCCACCATTCGGCTTTTTGCCGACGACTGTGTACTGTACGATACAGTTATTAATCAGAATGACCACTATGTGCTACAAAGCGATTTAAACAAAGTTAGCACATGGTATAATAACTGGCTTATGTCACTGAATAAATCAAAATGTAAATTAAATTGCTTTACTCGAAAATAATCATTATCAGTATTCTCATACTCAATAGGAAGCGGTCTGATCGAGGCTGTAGACTCATATAAATACCTCGGTGTAACAATGGCAGCTAACCTTACCTGATCTGACCACACTAAAAACATTAAAGCTAAAGCATCCCAAACTCTGGGTTACATTAGACGCAACCTAAAAGCCTCTCCATCTCATGTAAAGAACATGGCATGTAACACATACATAAGGTCAAAATTAGAATATGCAGCATTGATTTGAAACCCTCATCAGATCAACCTTATCAACAATCCGGAATCAGTTCAGAACCGGGCAGCGAGATTTACCTTGTTCGACTATGACCGCACCACCAGCGTTTCTGCTCTAAAGAATCAACTGAACCTCCCACCATTACAAGTCCACCGTAAAATTGCACGCCTTTCAGCCCTTCACAAAATAACTATTATCATCCTACACCTCGCGACGCCCTACTGCGTTCTCCCCTCCGATCATCGACCCGACAAGGGAATTCTCGAACAATCACCCGTTTATCTGGTAGCACGAACGCATTCAACCACTGTTTCTTTCCCCAGACAATTGTCGACTGGAACAACCTGCCTGATGCCATCGTAACAATTGAAAACTCTGAAGCATTCAAAACTGAATTATTGAGATTATTTGATTAAACAGCGAGGTTTAATCTTGAAATGTGCTTATTGTGCCTAATGTTTTTTTTGGTGCTTTTATGGGAACTCGTATGAATGCGTGTATATTTATTTTACCTTGTTCGTGTAATTATTGTATGAAACTTATCCATGTAGGCCCCCCACCCTTATGTAATGCTCTCACGAGGGCCTTTAAGGGTATATGAATAAGTAAAAAAATAAAAAAAGTTTGGTCTTGGTGGACGCACGCGGTCCGGGATTCAAGGGTTAGTTGCCCAACTGAGTGTTCTAATGACGTTGTCCAGAGGTAACCATTAAGACGAGAAATATGTCGACGGACACTGTTTTACTAATTTTACCACATAATCCAACACTTAGGAACACATTGTTTCCATCTCCCCTTTCATTTTTTTTCCAAGACGAGACATTACCTGCAACAATCAGGCCTTCTTCGCGTCCACTGTGCAAACTCTTTGATACCCTTAACAATAACAGAAGGAAACTCTTTGCCCGACCACATAGTCACTGCTAACAATATTTGGAATCAATGGTTCTAACAATACCACTCAAGTGATAAGATGTTCCTTGTTAATTTTTGTATGTATAACTTTTGCTAAAGGGAGATATTGCCTCAGACTAAAAAAAATTAAGGAAAAAAGTTTTTTCTTAAAAAAGATTATGTTTATGTTTATTAACTTCAAAAGAGTGGTTTCAGAAACTTTTATTGATAAAAAGGCAGGATTTATCTCACAATAAATTATTTTCGACATATCCGAGTGAACGGGAAACAAGTTTTTTGCGCATTTTATTTAGCACGGCTTAATGCTGGTTTAACATTGCCAGAACATCTCACCACTTTCGTTGTAAGTGCTATTTATTCTAGGTTTAGCCCGTAGAAGTTTTCCAAGTTTAAAAGTATCAATGGCCAGGAGAAGCCTATACATCCAAACAAAAAATCCAGAAAATTTGGTGAGAGCAATCTTATTGGTTGAGACCCGAAACAGGGTTTATCATTGGTCCTGCCCGGTGAAGTGATACTCTGTTATCTTTGGTAACACCCTTTCACAGTATGTTTCACTTCAGATCCTATTCCTGGTTTGCTGCTCTTCCTTAGTATGTTTGCCTCCTAGTTCTTGCCAGTTTATCTGTCAAGGAGTGCCTGCTACAAAAGTTAGCTCGCCTGCAAGTGACACATACTGGTAGCTATTGCCTGGGGAACATCAAAGCCTCAAAGAGGAAGGTGCTAATAATGCTCCTGGTGAATTTTGCCTACCTCAAAGTCATATAAAAGAAAGAAACCTAAAGTTGAAACTCCAAATGAATTCTTCTCAGTTTCACTTTTTAGAAGGAAATATGGTATTAGGAAATGCATCATTTGACATATTGAAAGGGTGAAGATTTCATTCAGGGGGTCCTGGACTGAAATTTCTGAGGGACACGTTAAGGTACTCATATTCTGAAAAAGCTAAATTCATGACGAAACTGAATACTTTAAAACACAGAAATTTGTTAATATCGCTTGCTTTTTTTGTGTGTTATTGTTTTTCTCTGGAATTGCATTTTCTACAATTAATGTCTACCTTAACTTGCACTATGGGTATTTTTCTTCACATTAAACCAATTATGTTGTGGGATGCAATTTTTTTAAAATACATTTCCTAATAAAGTGACATTTTTCTGGAGTTTGTTAAGCATAGTATGGGGGGGGGGTGTGGTAGAACTGGCCTATAAGACTTAAACTTTAGATGTCATCAAACCTAATGGGGTTCAATTCACCCTGAAAGTTTGAATCAATTTGAGAGAATGGTTCAAAAGTTGACCCTCCTAGGCCATTTCTCCCCTTACTTTTTTATCGGTGTATACCATTCTTGAGTGTATGAGTCGTAAGGAGACCGAAGAAGACGAGAAGTGCAGTACGAGAAGAAGAGAAGGAAGAAGATATAAAATCCAAAAGATGGTGACCGTTCTTTTATAATGTGGCTCCCGAGTTTTAATGTTTTGGAACACTACAAAACGGCACAGCCGACTGGATTGTAGTAAGTTGAAGGGGTGACTTTCGAAGTTGAAAGCGGCGACAGGGGAGTTATACAGTTCATGAAATGTCAGCTGCGTTGAAGAGCCTATGGCGTTACCGCTAACGGTAAGCACCAGCACCTTCATTCGATATCTAGTTGACAAGCCAGGCCAAAGCCTTGAACATGTTTTAGAAAAAGTCAAGGTCAAGATAAACATGAAACTGTCAGATTATCAGAAGTTCATCTTGGAAACTACTTGACCGAAGCCAACAAACCTGCAGTCTGAAGATGCAGGCCTTCTACTTGCAAGGATGCTTGGATTACAACAACAGATGGTCCATCAATTCAAACTACTTCAGACAATTGCTTTGACATTGCAAGCGGCGAACAAGCCACGTTTTGAGATGGTGAAGCCCGACTTCTTTGATGGAGCTTTTAGCAACCCAGAATGCTGGATTAATTTCTATGAGTATGCTTGTGGGCATAACAACTGGCAGACAGTTCACGATAAAGTTAAGAACTTGTGTCTCTTTCTTGATGGCATGGCCAAAAAGTACTACGAGCTGCGCGTGCTTTTGCATGAGCATGAGTCATGGCAGGAATGACGAGACAATTTTCTTTCCTCTTTTGGTCAGAAGCTACAAGCATGGCAACGAGCAATAGCCTACAAGTACAAAGAGGGGACTGCCATGCCATACATTTTTGAGAAGAGGATACTTGTGCAGCTTTCAGATTCAAAGCTACCAGATTCTTCACTGGTTCCTTTAATCATTCATGGGATGACAAAGGACCAGTTGTGTGCATACATCTTGGCATAACTGCCAAGATGTATGCAACAACTGTCTGAATTAGCCAACACACAAGCGGCGGAAAGTTTTTTTAACTGATCAGTTCCACCGAAGCCCAGCGTGCCGACACACAAAAGCACTGGAAGCTTTGTCACCAGGTCCACTGACCATTTGGATGAAGTACTGCCCCCAATGATTGGATGCAAAAGTAGACCACTCCCAACACCGTCAATATGGCGCTAGAGGGCAACGTCGAAGAGGCCAGGGGGAAGATTGCAATGCAAAAAACTAATAAAAGAGGGTTTCAGTATCTGACCAATGACGCCAAGGGAGACTGTTTCTTTGAACAATCTTAACCTTTATATCTTGGTCAACGTAAATAGAAACAAGCTTGAAGCTTTAGTCGACAGTCGAGCAACTGTCGCTGTAATTAACGTGGACCATGTCAAGGATGCCAACATATCTGACGAACACAATGAGGTGAAGGGCTACAATGGTGAAAAGCTGGTGTACTGAAAATGGGCGGAAATTATCATCTATCAAAAAAATCACACCAAAGTCAATGCACTGATGATGCAGAATGTTGCCTATTGGTATTAGTATTTGGTATTTATTGCATGCCCAAAATACCGTGAAGACTATCAACTCCTGTTGCCTTGACCACTCATTGAGCAGCTTTGTTTGAACATCTACTGGACTGGAGAGGTCAGCATTGACAAAGCGCAAGTCTTCAGAGATGCACAGCCGACTCCAGAAAGAGCTCTCCGAAACACAAATCAGCAAAGGACGTCACAAAAAAATAACCCATCTACTTCAAGTTTCACATCACCAATTACTGTTGTTCCGAAAGAGGATGGGTCGTTTCATCTGTACACGGATTATAGGATTATCAGCTAACAAACATCTATTTTCGTCTCCTATGCCACGAACTGAAGCCATCATCGACGAGACTGGTGGCTGTAAGATGTTTTCGCGCATCGACTTATGCAAAGGCTTCTGGCAAGTCTCATTACAGGAAAAATACAAGTACACATCTTTTGTGACTCCATTCGACATATTCGAGTACAGTCGGCTGTAGTTCGCGTGGAAAGATTCTCCAGTCTTGTTTCAGAAAATGATGAATCGGGTCTTGAAGCACTTCATAGGAGTGTTCTTCAGTGTCTACATTGACTACGTTATCGTCTGCCTGAGGACCGCCGAAGAACACATCGAACGGCTCACAAGTGTTCTTAAACCTTTGGCTGCGTATTTAAAAATTTATGCTAAGGAAAGCGAGTCAAGGTCATCTTCCTGGGTCGTACGCTTGATGGCTTCACAAAGATGACGAAGCAGGAATCCGTCGATTGCATATCCAAGTTTGTGAGGCCGTATAACGTTAATTCTCTGCGAGGTTTCCTCGGCTTGGCTAGTCGATTTCGAGCGTTCATAAAGGGCTATTTTAGAGAAAAGAAATGCCTCATGGGACTCGCGAAGATAGAAAGACCGTTTGAATGGACTAACTAGTGCAAGATTGCATACCAATTTCTGATCACCGGTATTTCCAGTGACCCTGTGCTGACCCTGCCAGGTATCAAATTACCATTTAAACTGAATACCGACGTCTCGCACTATGTAACAGGAGCTGTGCTGTATCATAGACACCACTCTACCCCTGAATCAACAAATCAAGGTTATCGGATACTACTCTTTCACCTTCTCGGAAACACAGATCAACTACACACCCACTGAGAAAAAAGCACTGGCTTTGTTGATGGCGATTTAATATTTTCATACTTACCTCGATGAAAAGAATTACACCGACCATCAAGTGCTGACCTACCTTCTTGGTTTTATGGAGGCAAAAGTGAAGCTGGCGAGATGGATAAACAAACTGCAACAGTTTCAGTTTTAAGTAAACCATCGTCCTGGAAGCATTCTGGCTGACGCAAATGCATTGTCCCGGCTGGCTGTAGACCCTATTCGAGGAGGCTATTCTTCAAAAGGTATCTGAAGGAACAGAAGATTTCCAATTTGAAGACGGCAAATACACCATTCCTGGCACACTCGTCCATAAAGTGCTGCAGCTGTATCAAGATACTGCAGATGCAGGCATACATTATGGTTTTTGGTGCACTTACAACAAACTGGTACAAAAGTTCAGATGGAACCACATGAAGGAGGACACCTGGAAGTATGTTAGAACTTGCTACCAATGCCAACTCCATCAAGCCGAGTACCGTCCGCGAACTAACGAAATGGTTATTCCAAAACACCCCGGAAAACCCTTCAAGACTGTTCATCTGGATTGCGCTGATATAAAAAAGAGCCCACGCATTCAGAAAACTCAAGCACATTTGATCTGCATCGACCAGGGCACACGAAGGGTCGCCGCCCGTCCTGGAAAGGAAGATGCAAATAGCGTAATACGTTTTTTGGAGTGGGATGCATTAAAAAATGGGAGGACCGTCATTTTCGACAACGGACCTAGCTGCCTTTGTAAGCGAACGCCTCTGGGACTGGGGTCTACAGCGCAGAATCACCTTGCAACGGTCATCTTCATACCATCCACCAGCTAATGGCATGGCAAAGAGGGTCATCCAAGACCTCCAACAATACGCAATGATGTATCCAACCTTCAAAGGCGTATGGAAACGTTGCCTCACGGTAGAATTGGCTCATCACAACGTTCGCGTACTGCCGCTCCTGGGTACAATCCATATTCTGCTGTCTTTGAAGACGCTCCTAGATTGCCAGGGGACCAGCAGCTGGGAATTTCGGAGAAACTGGAGCTGAGGGAACGAAGGAAAACAGCAGACAATAGGTTCAAGTATCGAGGCAGCATGAAGAAAAACTTCAGGGCTCGCCATGGCAGCCAGAGACCCAACGTGCAGCTGAATGACTTGGTCTTAGTTTGTAAAGGCCTCCTAGGGACAAACTCCAACCTCCTTGGCCCTTTCGCGTTGTCAAGATGTCCAGCCAGCAAGGCATTTTGAAGACGATTGGATATCGAAATAGTGATGCCAACTCAAGTTTGCCACAATTGGCAATATTTTACTTTATCATCCCAGGAGGTATGAGTCTCAAAGAGTGGAGTGGAAGGAGACCGAAGAAGACAAGGACTGAAGTGTGAGAAGAAGGGAAGGAAGTGGATGTAAAATAAAACCAAAAGATGGTGACCATTCTTTTATAATGTAGCTCCTGAGTTCTTATGTCTTAGAACACTACCTACATGACTTTTCTTGTTCTTGAGTGTAATGGTCACTTATTTGCTATCTCAAATATCAGCATCCTATCCCTTGTGTAATGCAAAGTTGCAGTGATGTGATTGCTGCGCCACTTACGCCAAACTGCGCCAAGGGGCCAACCCTGCCACATCCTGCTATATTTCGCCGAAATAAGAGCAATCTGCGCCAAGCCTGTGCCAAAGGACCAATTTTGGTGGCTTTTCGAAACCGAAACTAAACTGAGTACCATAAGTGAGCATGCAGGAGCTAAGTGGCGCAAGCGGCCGCCCGACACAAAGTACCCTGCATCAATGGTCCATTCGGTCTTGCATGATTTTTCCCGCAGTCTCTCGTTTCTCGCGCTATTAAGTCTCGTCTCGCGTCTTTTTAAATTTTGTTTTTCAAAGATAGACGCGGTCATGTGTGGATGTTCCGACAGTGGCGTACCGGGTACCAGGCCAGCCATGCCATCATACTGTGAAACGAAACCGCGTTTTTGCGCGGTGGGAGTTACTTTGTGAGCTGAAGCACTCGCTCCTCAAAACAACGGCCGATGGAAAACTATATTTTGTGTCTGCCTGCCAGTCACCGTGGTGGCGCAACGTCGGGCGTTGCCATCCCCACGTCGCTGCAGATGTGGCGCTTTCTAAACTGAAATTTAAGGACTGCCGCATGTTCGTGGCATGTTCACCGAAATTCCTGTGCATTTTTAAATCGTACGCTACTACAAAAATCCCTCTTTAACTCAGTTTTCTCTGTCGAAGTATTGATTACCTAGGTTTCTCTTGGTGGGTTTTTTTTCGAGAGGGACCCCGATACATAAAAAATCTCCCACAGAAGAAAGTGAGTGGGGAGAAGTGATCTAAAGCAAAGAAGGCAGTGTATGCACGCTGAACTCGCAGAACGTGCCTGTTTGTCTCGAGTTCAGTCGTTGCACAAAGCGCTCAAGAGCTTTTTGACCCTTACTTGCGATGTCTTGCATCGATGCGCTCAGGTTCTCTTTTTTTGTGTGTGTTTAGTATGTACCTTGTTTGCCTGCCTATCAAGCACGTGCCGCTGGACGTTTTTGTTGTATCTTGGACAGTTACATTTTGCATACAGTTTTGGGAACCAGTTGGCACGGAAGCGGAGTAGCATGGTTTCGGTCGAACAGCTATCTCCGCTCACGCGACGAAGCACGTGCAACTGCAAGCCTGCCGAAGTTGCCCTCAGGTGCATGCGAATATGATTGCACGACAGAGGCACCTGCTGGGACGCTTGCAATCCATTGTTTTACGTTTGCTTACTTTTGACGAAAATCTGGCACGTAGGGAACCAGTGAAACGGCGGCAAGCGGTTTTTCGAAATCGCTCGGCAACGCCTACAGCATTGTACACTTATGGGATGTCTCAATGTCTCTTTGAAGACATTGCAAGTTGACATTCATTTCTAGCCGAAGGCAGAGCGAGGCTTGGAGCAGCCTTTCAGAAAGTTTCGAAAAGCGAAATGAAAAGCACGCTCTAAGACTCGTAATGAACCTTTGTCTTGTGTACAATTTCGCATTGTTCTGCAGTAGTTAATCAGTCGGAGACTGCTTCCATTCGTTATATTATATAACTAGTCAACCTACTGCTGTGATATTTACTAGTAAGCTGATCATTTTCAAATAAATTTTTTTATGTGCAGTTTGGTTCTTATTTATCTCCAGCGGTTACATATATCTGTATAATTTACCTGAAGCACTGCAAAATGTGTAATGTCATTGGCATTTCAGTTACACGTTGAAAGACTCCCAGGTGGTCTAGCTTGACCATAGTTTGCTTATTGCGGCGAGCAAAGTGCCCTTTGTTTGTCCAGCACTTGAAACAAATATTTTTATTTTTCTAAGAATACCTGCTCCAAAAGTCACTTCTGCTGCTCTGAAACACAGTTTTGGCTGCTCCAAAAGCCACTTTTGCTGCTCCAAAACACTGTCTTGGCTGCTGCAAAGGCCACTTTTGCTGCTCCAAAACACTGTTTTGGCTGCTCCGAAAGGTGCTCCAAAACGGGTTAGACCAATCACATCACCGCAGTTGTGAAACCTTCAAGATAATAGTGAAAAAAGATATTATGTAAGGCCTGTTTACACATACAACCACAGCTCTACATCAGGGCTATTAGTCAAGAGCTGGGAATAATGCTTCTCTTGTTTATGCAGTGCTGACATTGTGCTTTGTGTCCTACACCAGTGATACAGTGGTGAATTAGTGCTAAATTAGGTTCATCAGCTCTGTGCTGTACATGTGTACCAGCCTCTAAAAAAAAAATTTTTTTTGTTCATGTTAAATTTGTTTTTTACCTGCGTGTCCCTCCTACATTTTCTTTTTTGAGGTTTTTTTTAAGTTAAAAAATAAAAAAAGTGTGCGAGGAAAGATGGTCACACTTTGCAGAGAAGCACTGGTATATGCGTGGTAAGACACGATTACACGACTGGGGGCTTCTACTTTTTTGTGGCTTGTACGTTTTGAGTTTCCTTTGCCCGAAGAATGTTTTCCACTCTTTTCGTACCAGACAAGAACACACTTTCCCAAGGCAATTGATGCCCCTACATTCTTTATTTTTTGTAGGGACAGCAGGTTCGGTGACGCAGAACACTCTAAACCAATGTCTGATAAGACTCAGGTCTGAGTGTAAAGAAATATTTTCTCCCAAATTGGCACTCGTTTTCTGAGAGAGTAATTTTTTCCTGCCAAACATTCTATAATGCACTTTGTAGAATCACTCACTTATTCCCTTCGCTCTGCGATAACACACGCTTGAGGGCCGGCTCGACAAAAATTTAGATCCGGACCCACGGATATCCGCGCCTGTAGCCCATGACATCTGCATCCATCCGCCAAATCTATTTTATTTTTATCCGCACCTGCCAGTTCACTGGGCATAACCGTGGGTAGTTCTTGGGCATTTGGCGAATCCGCAGTGCTTTACTCATGAAACTTCAGTACCCCCTCCCTCCCCCTTGGAAGTTTAGACCGTATGCAGTGGAACATTCATTATACAACATTTACGGGGACGCGCGAAAATGTCATATAATGAACCCGGAGTCGTATTACCCAAAAAGGCGATAATTACAGCACTTTGACAAACCTGCGCTAATTTATAGTAAAATGCAGGACGTTGCCTAAACTGGAAATGCATAATCAAGGTTCCACTCGATATGCAGTTTTATGGGCAATTTTATTTTGCCTATTACTGGTGCGATGACTTACACCAGAACATGCACCCATACTGTAAGTGGAAAGTAGCGTTATTATTACACAGCGTACTGTGCTAATTAATATTGGGAGGGGTGAGTGGGGACGTAAATTATTTTTGGCTGTGCTACTGTACCTCTTTACAAGATATAGTGTGCCTTGTGTGAACTTCCAGAAAATGGGTCTATTGATGCAGCAATGCAATTGGAACCATTCAATATTTTTTGGTGTTATAGGTACTAAATCTGTTTATGTTATGCCTCTGTGGTTGCAGCCTGTAGATTGGGGTCGATGCAAGCTGAGTGATATAGCCCTCAATATGATGGAGATTCAAGTTTTAGGGCTGTAGGCTGTGGAATAAGCGTTGCCAAAAAACCTCGTAAGAGGAAAATGACTTTAGTGTTGACAAGGAGGCTGTCATGTTACTAACATGCTGCACAATGATACGTAAGGTGGAGCAAGCTGCTTGGCTCGGACAACCTGAAATTGTGCAATGTCTCTTAAGAGTGAGCTCCTGTGATTAATTTCAACCAGACAAGACATATATATGTACCTAGCAGAGCTTGCATTGAAGTTTGCCACTTGACAGAGGCACGTGATTGTTTGATTATGTCGTTTGCACGGAAATTGACTGAATATCATATTCAATCTTGGTTCGTACATAACATGCTTAAGTGCATGAAGCAAGTGATAGATGTAAGGGACATACTTTAAACCTACTTTAGGTGGACAACATCTCTGTACAGCATTTGCTCTCTTCCCCATGTTACAACTAATGCAGAGTATATAGAATGTGCAGTAAAGCACAGTTACATTGATATTCTTGACAGGCATTAGATACCCAGAGGTTTGATTTTTTTCTTTGGTGTTCTGCGTGCAGGCAATTAATTGTGTGTTTGTTCGTTTTTTTCTAGTAGCCGTGGTCGCAAGGCACCCATGACATTGAAGTCTTCCGAGCAAGGCACTATGAAGGCATGGCTTATAGCGGCACCGGAGCAAGCGACACGGTGCGGGTGAGCTGCAAGTGTAACTGTTACACCGTAAACAGGAAATATAGACATGTGTCCGACAAAGCACAGACTCGTAAAACTTTCATGTAGCAATAATAGTTTAATTTAACTAAACAGTGCATCAACAGAACCTGACCCAAGAATGGGGAATTGGGGAACCGTCCAGTGTGTAGAGTCTAACAGAAACAAGGAAGGCGATAAAAACAAATGGGGGCAACATGTTAAGATAGGAAAATAATGTCGTGCCTATTTTTGTTTTCAATTAAGATTTTATAGGAGATAGCAAAATATGTCCTTGCAATGGAATGGACCTACTTTTACAAAAAGACCTTCCATGTTTTTGGTAAAATAAATTGCGTCTTAGGAGGTGGAATTATGATTTTCCCAATTGCTCATAGACATATCTTCGAGCTCCACAGGGTAATAAAACTTCCCGAAACATAAATATTTTTATGCGTGCTCAGAAGTTTTTTTTTTAAATATAGAAAAAGTCAAACAATTTTTTTGTGACAATTAAAGAAAATTGTCGTCCTCAAATTTTTTTTTTCGTTAATGAACACTTAGAAATATGTAATTCAGAATCCACCACCAAGACCTGTTGTATTCTATTGTTCTAAAATAAAGAAATAACGGTTTTGCCAGGTCTGTTGCAGTCAATTTTTGTTGGAGGCACTGTGTCTCAACAACTACTGGTTACTCGAGCACCGTATCCACAGTGGCCATAGTTGGTCGCATTATCTCCCAGGCACCACAAAGCATTATGCAAAAATATGTTTTTTTATTTTATTTTTTTTATCTGTGATGTGCCTGGTAGTGCCTATGAAAACTGAACTTTGTGGTGCATCAGTCCTCCGGGTGCTGTGCTTGGTTGATTGCTCTCAACTGTGCTAATTTCTCGAAGTAGTATTTTAGTGTGTGTAGCGTGTTGACAAAATGATTCAATTAATTTATCTAGATGTCACTATACTCCGTTTGTAAGTGCAATGGATTGTAGCGGCCGTTGCAAGCTGTCTCAGGCAACTTAGCGCATCAAGTGACAACGCATCACAGCGGCCCCTCTCCGAGGTCACGACATTGAGTTGACTTGTGCAGCCTGTAGCGTGGTCTGTGTTGTATTGTAAGGTATAACGAACATGTGAACAGGAAACATTATGAATTTGATGTCCCAATTGATGGCGGACATGGCGAGGGCGAAACAATAGCAGGCTGTGTCTAAAAAGAAAATGATAAATGGACGAAGAAGCAGAAAGCTAGGCAGTGTCATTGGAGCAGCATCATGCCTTTGCGCAAGTGGTGACTCTGGTATTTGTAACGCCATTGCACACTGGCTGATGTTTACACCACACAACTGAAGGCTGAACTCTCATAACACCATGGTATGGGTCATTTCAGATGAGACTGAATAGTGGGTAAATGGTTGACATTTTTTATTTTCTTGATATTTTATATGTCATTCCCTAATTTATAGTATACACCAACTCATATTTACAAACAAACTGGGGCGCCACTGGCGCCACGCATGCGTGATGGAGTGTGGGCAAGAAGCTCGCCGTCGCCCATAAACCATTGGAATGCAATGTTGTCGCCGTCGGTGTGAGTCCCCTGCCCTTTTTCGCGTTTGAATTGTTGATTCTACGTCTTCTTGGCAATGCCTGATTACTTGAGCGGCCTCAGCGAAATTTGCGAGGCTCGTTACACCGCAAAACTTCGCGTGAATAATGTAACATGCGGCGATTCATTCCGTGTGGACGTTGCAGAATGTACGCTAAAGCCTGATTCACATTATGAGATTTCGCTCGCAATTTTCAGTTGCGACTTCGCTCGAGCTGCAACAGCGTGAACTGTAGCTGAGATGGTCGACGCTCATACTGAAAATCGCAAGCAGAATCGGACCAAGCGAATTAGGCATAACAAGTCGGTGATGGCCACTGGTAGCAATGGTCAACATATCTTTGTATCTACCGTTTACATCGAGTCTGCTTACCAACCTTCAATCTTGGGTCTTTTGAGGCCTGCACTTACTTTTTGTCGTAAGCACCGCGCCAGCATTTGGTGTTTGGGCCGGTGTCGTCTAAAAGAGCAGACAAGCAGAATTGTTTGAGACAGTAGATGACAGTTTGAACGGTCAGGCGGCCGTTTGAACTTGAAGACGCACTGAACGTAGTCATTATACAATGGTCGGTACAACTTGACGGTTTTTTGGCATCCTGTTGGAACAAAACAAATAAATCTGATGCGACCAGTATTCTTGAATTCAACGCAAAGTGCTTCCCGCCCAAGCAATTGTGGTCTGACGGCGTCTGGTTTTCCCTTTTCACGGCACATATCCACGTTCTCGGACAAACCGAGCTCATGAAAACTAATTTTCAAACCTTTCTCGACTCTTTTTGTACAGCCCCAGTCGTGACGTTTTGACAAGAAAGGTTTTTGTCAGGTTCCTTTCAAAACAACGCAGGAATACACGTCTCACATGGGGGCCTCCACCCACAGCCCCAGACCGGAAGTGTGCCCGACGAGCCACCACCGCGCTGCGATGTAACAGAGATGAGTTTGCGTATAAAGGAATACAAAAAAAAACAATTTTGCATAAAAAACTAAATATCTAGACACAAAAAAGGGTGTAGATCAGGGGTTCTGAAACTTTTTGGTCTCACGGAACCCCAGGAAGCCACAAAAACTGCCGCGGAACCCTCCCCTTCCCCCCCCCCCCCTCTATATTTGCCGACTGAGAAGCAACAGATGCACAATTGTAGGCAATTTTGCTTGTGTTGCTTCCCATATACCTCCACCATATCAATCGCCATGTCAGTACAAAGTGAGGTGAAGGCGCTTTGCATGGTCCTGCCGCGCAGCATGCGGCGGGGGAGGGGGGTTGCAATTTGGGTGTTCACGGAACCCATGAGACCAGCTCGTGGAACCCCGTGTTCCCCGGAACCCAGTTTGAGAACCCCCGGTGTAGATAATGAAAAGCTAGGTTGTCACTTGCATTCACGAGCACGGCCTATGTGATCAAGTTTGATAATGAATACCTTAAGTAATAGTATTAGTCAATTTTAGACTAGAATACCCAAAAGCCTTGCGTAAGCAAAAATAACGTCGTCACCAGTGCGCATGCGCCTAGACCTTGTATGGATTGGCGGATGACGACGATGCCATTTCTTTGACACGCACAAATTTGGACACATTCTAAAACTTGCAATTAGGAGTTCATTAATTTTGAGAAACAATGTCTGGGTTAGGCAGAGATGCCTTGAGAAGATACGTTCATCATTCATGCTCCTCTTTTTCTTTTTTCATATTGAATACAAAATATTTGCATATAACAAGCAGATTTAAAAATCCCCTTGATTAGAATATCTGCAACAAATTCCTTGTTTAGATGCCGCAGTTTATAAATATGAGTTACGTATTAAAATAAGAGCTTAGGAGAGTACAAATGAAATCTTGGCAGCAACATGCAGGGTTTCTATTTAAGTATGGTACAGTAGTGAAAGGCTTGTAAAAACTATTAACAATATTAAATTGAAAAATATTCAACAAAAAAAAAATATATTCGCTTTAAATTCGTTTTTAACTCAAAATCCACTATACGTCAAACCCGTTTTATATCAAACTCGCAAGAAAACGTCTGCCAGTTCGATATAGCGGGTTATTCAATTAGAAGTATTAATGAATTTGACTCTCAAAAATCCACTTTCTGCTGACATATTACACAATGAAATAGTCTTGCATCTTCTGCTGCTTTTTCTTCATTGCATCCGCGATAACAATATTTTTCTACGCTATCGACGGACTCCAAAATTGAGGCCGCTGCCTCCTATATTCGCACATTAGGGCCGAACTATGCCGAGAGCAGTAGCACCTGCAGAGCTTCCGTTTTGCTTTGCAAGTTGGCTTTCCCCCAAGGAGGAGAACTGCGTTGGAGGAAAGCCAGCTAGCAGAGCAAGCTGGCTTTTTTTCTTCCGGGCGGCCGCCTCAACCTTCTCGGAAGAAAAGATAGTATTTTCTTTTGCAGACGGAGTGGGAAGAGGAACCATGGAGCGCCCTCCCCCTGCTCCCTGCGCAAAAGAGATTTTTTTTTCTTCCGGGCGGTCGACCAACACCTCCCAGAAGAGAAGGCCGTAGCGCTCCTCTCGTGACGTCGCAAATGAAGGCCATCGGGGGTGCACGTCGAAGCGAAGGCAACGGGCGTGGGTCGACTGTCGTAACGCGGTTTTAGTCACGTAAGCGTGATTTATTAGCTAAAATGAAAGCTGCCCATAAGAATGGGTCTAGAAAACATTGTATTTCACGGGCAAAGCATTACATCGCTAAATAATCGGTACCAAATGGCACGAAGTATGCGTATAAGACGCCTATACAAAGTGATTGTTTTAAGTTGAAAACATTGAGTCACGCAATTGTTGTAGGAATGCATAATTTATACAGAAATGCTTCAACAAAATTGTGAGACACGCAGCAAGTGGACACAGCAAAACAGATCAGTTAAAAAAATTGGGTTGTGTGTGTGTTTATACAGCCTAGAACTTGGTCTGCCTCACAGGGGCGACGAGTCTCCCAGCTGTAGATGAGAAATTTAGCCAGTGCGGTACAGCCGCTAGCCTGGGGTCTTTAACGTGCATCACGCAGTAGTGATACACGACCGCACGCCGGTACGATGCTCATCCAGATCGAAACGGGCAGGGGTGGGGCTCGAACCCAGGATCCCTGAGTTCTGCAGCGCGAGCTTTCGCTCCACGTGCTCCGAGCTGGTGTGCGCTAGACCACTCGGCCACCGATCCCCCTAGATCAGTTAAAGATCAGGTAGACGTAGTCAACGCGGACACGGCTAGAGAAGGGTCACTTACAATCATGTAAACAATATAAAACTTCTTTTGTATACAATAATACTATTGCCGTAATACAGTTAAGGTCCTGGTATAGATGCGGTAAAGGCAATAAAATGACATTAGTATCAACAAACACGAAACCACAAAAAATGCACTTTGTATGATCACACAAACTTGTTATTCACCTTCCAGTGAAAACTAGAATGTTGCAACGCATATTTACAAATGTTGACGCCACTGCACACGGATAGCGACAAAGAACAAAATTCCCCTCTATCACAAAATTTTAAAAGAAAGACTGCAGCACTTACTTGCGTCCCACATGACCAAGAAAGCCCGTAAATAAGTTGTTTCTCACCTGTCGATCGTATCCATACGTCCCACAATATCTGGCACGAAAACATTTGAAGACAAGCTCCAAGAAGTCCCTCTTTGTCGAGAGAGAGGTCTATCAATAATCGACCAGTGTCATTGTTGGCTAGTTTCCACACACGTCACTCAAACAGTAGCAGGACTTGTTCCGCGAATCCACGTAAATGCCGTAGTATCAAGCGAACACAAAAACTACCCGAGACTGCGGTGACAACAGAAAAACGTCGGGAACAAGGATCAATGGAACCCTACACGAGAGCAGCGGAGCAGTGTGGGAGGCTTAACGTTGTCGGCCCATCTCTTGCTCGTGTGCGCTCCCCGCGGCGATGACTAGATTTTTTTCCGTTCTCTTCCCTTCTGAAAGTCCCAGCGTTCCTTTTCAGACAGTCCGCAGCTCGCACACAACATACATTTACCAGAATCTGAGCCCGTTGGAGGGAAGATGAAAATGTCTCACCGAACTGGTTCATTCGAAAGGTGTGGGGAGCTGCGGGACTGCACATAGTCCAGCTGTTATGGGGGTAATCATAAGTATAAAATTGGTACTTTCAACCTTGGTAGCACATTGTATATTACATTTATATTATATATATGTAATAAATTGTACAAGACAGCACTTTTAAGCCATATTAATGTCGGATAAACGCGCACGAACCCCACCGTGCCGCTTGACAAGAAAAATTTTTTCACGACGATGTGATATTTTTTTTTATGTAGTTGCACCATGGCCTTCCTTCTCCGACATTGTGATGTAACCACTCGGAACGCTACGGCCTTCTTTCTTAGAGGTGTTAAGTCGATGCGTTTGCCCAGAAAAAAGAAGCCAGCGTGCTCTTCAAGCTGGCTTTCCCCCAATGCGGCCGCAAACATTGGGGGAAAGCAAGCTTGCAGAGCAAAACGGCACTCTTGGCAGTTCGATATATCGGTAGTGGCTGCTATTTTTGTTCAATGTAACCGTAATTGTTGATATATATTATCGCTGTAACATTACTGTGCACTAAAGTTTTTCAATACAAGAAATAATTCCAAGTAAACGGGTTCAATATAGTCAGGTTTGACTGTACACACATACCTGCAAAACATTGCTCCGGAATAACGTGCAAACATTTCTCTTGATGTGACAACGGGTTTAGGTCAGCTAGGGTCAGGACAAAGCAGCTTCGGCCTTCGACAGCACAGTTCATGGTGTTGTCGAACAACCTATTGCCAGACAAGACTAACGAATGATGTGTCTAGCCCTACTCTTTATCCTAGCCAGGGTCCTGGTTGCTGGAAATCGGGGCAAGCAATCTTTCCAACTTTAAACATTTACTGTGTTTAGATGGCAGGAGCTGCTGAGGGTGATGTCATTCTTGTAGGACCTAATGCCAACGGCATGTGCTCATGAGAAAAATGCATATAGAGACATCCGGTTACCAAATAGCACCGTAGTGCAGTCAATGGCACGGGCTTGTACCGGAGGACACTCTTCCACATATTCCCAACAGAACAGAAGCAAGTGTGTGAAACAAAATGGTCAGATCTCATCACTTTCAACAAAGCACACATGAAGGAATGCTAGGTAATGTTATTCCCTGAAGTTTGACTGTCATTGCTGCTTGAAAGAATATTACATATCCGTCCTTTGCTTACTGTTAATGGTGTAGTTGCCAAATAAGATTCCCTGTTCACTTGTTTATTTTTCACTTGAAATAAATTTACATATTTTTGTTGGCTCCTGCCATGAATTAGGGTGTGTTTCTGTAGCCCCCCCCCCCCCCCCCCCAACAGAGGAGGCCAGCTGCATGACAAGAAATTGAATAGGCCAACAGGCAACCTGCAATCCACTGGTTAGAGGAACATGAGAGACACTAAATAAGCTATGCTCCAGAGTAACAACACTTAGGCCATCTTGTGGATTAAAATTATTGTATTTAAATTATTTGGAGCTTTACTTAGAATTTCAAGGACAGCTTTTCGTCGTCCAGAAATGTTGAAGCGGTTCATGGCAGAGCGGTCTCACTCGATCTTCTGGCGGTGCCACAAGACAATCGGGGAGTGGAGTCCCTAAGGCGCATTCACACTTCCAAGTTCTGGTGGTCGCGCGACTGCTTTTTTGTCGCAAAAGCGAGCGGTTTCAACTCCAAACCAGTCGCTTTTGCGATCATCACCGTCTCTCGGTGACCAAAATGCAGTCACGCAACCACTGCGTCTTGCAAGTATGAATAAACCTTGAGCGTGGCCTCTAGTGAGAGTCATTGGCCCAACAATCTTTGCCAAGCTTTTTCTATGCACACCATACCAGCTTGGCTGTCAACCCAATGCCATTGCCAGACTCTGGCATCCTGCCGGTGCCACACTGTCAACTCGGCGGCCGACCGAAAGCCGCCCTCGGCCAATGGCGTTCTGCTGGTACCACAATCTCAGGTTGGTGGCCAACCCAAAACCGCCCTCGGCCACTAGGGTTCTGCAAGTGCCAGGATTTCAGGTCGGTGGCCGAACCAAAAGCTGCCCTCGGCCACTGGCGTCCTGCCGGTGCCACGATATCATCTCGGTGGCCGACCCAAAGACGCCCTCGGCCACTGGTGTCCTTCTGGTGCCACGATACCATCTCTGTGGCCGACCCAAATCCGCCCTCGGCCACTGGTGTTTTGCCAGTGCCACGATATCATCTCTGTGGCCGACCCAAATCCGCCCTCGGCCACTGGTGTTTTGCCAGTGCCATCAATATCATCTCGATGGCCGACCCAAATCCGCCCTCGGCCACTGGTGTTTTGCCAGTGCCATCAATATCATCTCGGTGGCCGACCCAAATCCGCCCTCGGCCACTGGTGTTTTGCCGGTGCCACGATATCATCTCGGTGGCCGACCCAAATCCGCCCTTGGCAGCAGGTGTTTTGCCGGTGCCACGATATCATCTTGGTGGCCGACCCAAATCCACCCTCGGCCACTGGTGTTCTGCCGGTGCCACGATCTCAGGTTGGTGGCCGACCCAATACCGCCTTTGGCCCATGGTCTTCTGCCGGTGCCCGGCCATTGGTGCTCAGCCGATGCCTGAGCCAGGGGTGCTCGGCCATGGGGCCCGGCCCTCCCAAAAGCCCGGGCAGGTGGGCCTTTCTTATGCCGAGGGACCATAACGAGGTCGGCACCGACCTCTTTGGCCGGGCAATGGCCGATGAAAAATGGCTCGGCCATGGGGATATGGCCATCCTTCGGCCGGGCTCCCCGTGCTACTTGGGGATGTTCTCCTTCCTCCGCGCTTTGCTCCCGTTGCTGGCTTCCTCGGACGGCACGACAGCATGCACAATCTGGAGCAACGAAAATCAAGCAAGTGGCTACCATTCGGCTATCAGCAACGCCTCGTCACTCAAGCAATTGATCCTCGGCCAAGTGTGGAGGGCCCCATCGTCATCAACAGCCACTTACCCGCCCACTATAAACCAGCCGACGCAGCAGATATCGCTCTGTGGGCTCGGTGGCTGTGCCACAACGCAGACCACTAATCCGTTCAACTTTTTCGTGCAGATGTTCTCCTTCCTCCGCGCTTTGCTCCCGTTGCTGGCTTCCTCGGACGGCACGACAGCATGCACAATCTGGAGCAACGAAAATCAGGCAAGTGGCTACCATCCGGCTATCAGCAACGCCTCGTCACTCGAGCAATTGATCCTCGGCCAAGTGTGGAGGGCCCCATCGTCATCAACAGCCACTTACCCGCCCACTATAAACCAGCCGACGCAGCCCATATCGCTCTGTGGGCTCGGTGGCTGTGCCACAACGCAGACCACTAATCCGTTCAACTTTTTCGTGCAGATGTTCTCCTTCCTCCGCGCTTTGCTCCCGTTGCTGGCTTCCTCGGACGGCACGACAGCATGCACAATCTGGAGCAACGAAAATCAAGCAAGTGGCTACCATCCGGCTATCAGCAACGCCTCGTCACTCGAGCAATTAATCCTCGGCCAAGTGTGGAGGGCCCCATCGTCATCAACAGCCACTTACCCGCCCACTATAAACCAGCCGACGCAGCCCATATCGCTCTGTGGGCTCGGTGGCTGTGCCACAACGCAGACCACTAATCCGTTCAACTTTTTCGTGCAGATGTTCTCCTTCCTCCGCGCTTTGCTCCCGTTGCTGGCTTCCTCGGACGGCACGACAGCATGCACAATCTGGAGCAACGAAAATCAAGCAAGTGGCTACCATCCGGCTATCAGCAACGCCTCGTCACTCAAGCAATTGATCCTCGGCCAAGTGTGGAGGGCCCCATCGTCATCAACAGCCACTTACCCGCCCACTATAAACCAGCCGACGCAGCCCATATCGCTCTGTGGGCTCGGTGGCTGTGCCACAACGCAGACCACTAATCCGTTCAACTTTTTCGTGCAGATGTTCTCCTTCCTCCGCGCTTTGCTCCCGTTGCTGGCTTCCTCGGACGGCACGACAGCATGCACAATCTGGAGCAACGAAAATCAGGCAAGTGGCTACCATCCGGCTATCAGCAACGCATCGTCACTCAAGCAATTGATCCTCGGCCAAGTGTGGAGGGCCCCATCGTCATCAACAGCCACTTACCCGCCCACTATAAACCAGCCGACGCAGCAGATATCGCTCTGTGGGCTCGGTGGCTGTGCCACAACGCAGACCACTAATCCGTTCAACTTTTTCGTGCAGATGTTCTCCTTCCTCCGCGCTTTGCTTCCGTTGCTGGCTTCCTCGGACGGCACGACAGCATGCACAATCTGGAGCAACGAAAATCAAGCAAGTGGCTACCATCCGGCTATCAGCAACACCTCGTCACTCAAGCAATTGATCCTCGGCCAAGTGTATAGGGCCCCATCGTCATCAACAGCCACTTACCCGCCCACTATAAACCAGCCGACGCAGCTGATATCGCTCTGTGGGCTCGGTGGCTGTGCCACAACGCAGACCACTAATCCGTTCAACTTTTTCGTGCAGATGTTCTCCTTCCTCCGCGCTTTGCTCCCGTTGCTGGCTTCCTCGGACGGCACGACAGCATGCACAATCTGGAGCAACGAAAATCAAGCAAATGGCTACCATCCGGCTATCAGCAACGCCTCGTCACTCAAGCAATTGATCCTCGGCCAAGTGTGGAGGGTTTCATCGTCATCAACAGCCACTTACCCGCCCACTATAAACCAGCCGACGCAGCAGATATCGCTCTGTGGGCTCGGTGGCTGTGCCACAACGCAGACCACTAATCCGTTCAACTTTTTCGTGCAGATGTTCTCCTTCCTCCGCGCTTTGCTCCCGTTGCTGGCTTCCTCGGACGGCACGACAGCATGCACAATCTGGAGCAACGAAAATCAAGCAAGTGGCTACCATCCGGCTATCAGCAACGCCTCGTCACTCAAGCAATTGATCCTCGACCAAGTGTGGAGGGCAACGTCGTCATCAACAGCCACTTACCCGCCCACTATAAACCAGCCGACGCAGCAGATATTGCTCTGTGGGCTCGGTGGCTGTGCCACAACGCAGACCACTAATCCGTTCAACTTTTTCGTGCAGATGTTCTCCTTCCTCCGCGCTTTGCTCCCGTTGCTGGCTTCCTCGGACGGCACGACAGCATGCACAATCTGGAGCAACGAAAATCAAGCAAGTGGCTACCATCCGGCTATCAGAAACGCCTCGTCACTCAAGCAATTGATCCTCGGCCAAGTGTGGAGGGCCTCATCGTCATCAACAGCCACGTACCCGCCCACTATAAACCAGCCGACGCAGCAGATATCGCTCTGTGGGCTCGGTGGCTGTGCCACAACGCAGACCACTAATCCGTTCAACTTTTTCGTGCAGATGTTCTCCTTCCTCCGCGCTTTGCTCCCGTTGCTGGCTTCCTCGGACGGCACGACAGCATGCACAATCTGGAGCAACGAAAATCAAGCAAGTGGCTACCATCCGGCTATCAGCAACGCCTCGTCACTCAAGCAATTGATCCTCGGCCAAGTGTGGAGGGCCCCATCGTCATCAACAGCCACTTACCCGCCCACTATAAACCAGCCGACGCAGCAGATATCGCTCTGTGGGCTCGGTGGCTGTGCCACAACGCAGACCACTAATCCGTTCAACTTTTTCGTGCAGATGTTCTTCCTCCGCGCTTTGCTCCCGTTGCTGGCTTCCTCGGACGGCACGACAGCATGCACAATCTGGAGCAACGAAAATCAAGCAAGTGGCTACCATCCGGCTATCAGCAACGCCTCGTCACTCAAGCAACTGATCCTCGGCCAAGTGTGGAGGGCCCCATCGTCATCAACAGCCACTTACCCGCCCACTATAAACCAGCCGACGCAGCAGATATCGCTCTGTGGGCTCGGTGGCTGTGCCACAACGCAGACCACTAATCCGTTCAACTTTTTCGTGCAGATGTTCTCCTTCCTCCGCGCTTTGCTCCCGTTGCTGGCTTCCTCAAACGGCACGACAGCATGCACAATCTGGAGCAACGAAAATCAAGCAAGTGGCTACCATCCGGCTATCAGCAACGCCTCGTCACTCAAGCAATTGATCCTCGGCCAAGTGTGGAGGGTTTCATCGTCATCAACAGCCACTTACCCGCCCACTATAAACCAGCCGACGCAGCAGATATCGCTCTGTGGGCTCGGTGGCTGTGCCACAACGCAGACCACTAATCCGTTCAACTTTTTCGTGCAGATGTTCTCCTTCCTCCGCGCTTTGCTCCCGTTGGTGGCTTCCTCGGACGGCACGACAGCATGCACAATCTGGAGCAACGAAAATCAAGCAAGTGGCTGCCATCCGGCTATCAGCAACGCCTCGTCACTCAAGCAATTGATCCTCGGCCAAGTGTGGAGGGCCTCATCGTCATCAACAGCCACTTACCCGACCACTATAAACCAGCCGACGCCGCAGATATCGCTCTGTGGGCTCGGTGGCTGTGCCACAACGCAGACCACTAATCCGTTCAACTTTTTCGTGCAGATGTTCTCCTTCCTCCGCGCTTTGCTCCCGTTGCTCGCTTCCTCAAACGGCACGACAGCATGCACAATCTGCAGCAACGAAAATCAAGCAAGTGGCTACCATCCGGCTATCAGCAACGCCTCGTCACTCAAGCAATTGATCCTCGGCCAAGTGTGGAGGGCCCCATCGTCATCAACAGCCACTTGCCCGCCCACTATAAACCAGCCGACGCAGCAGATATCGCTCTGTGGGCTCGGTGGCTGTGCCACAACGCAGACCACTAATCCATTCAACTTTTTCGTGCAGATGTTCTCTTTCCTCCGCGCTTTGCTCCCGTTGCTGGCTTCCTCAAACGGCACGACAGCATGCACAATCTGGAGCAACGAAAATCAAGCAAGTGGCTACCATCCGGCTATCAGCAACGCCTCGTCACTCAAGCAATTGATCCTCGGCCAAGTGTGGAGGGCCCCATCGTCATCAACAGCCACTTACCCGCCCACTATAAACCAGCCGACGCAGCAGATATCGCTCTGTGGGCTCGGTGGCTGTGCCACAACGCAGACCACTAATCCGTTCAACTTTTTCGTGCAGATGTTCTCCTTCCTCCGCGCTTTGCTCCCGTTGCTGGCTTCCTCGGACGGCACGACAGCATGCACAATCTGGAGCAACGAAAATCAAGCAAGTGGCTACCATTGGGCTATCAGCAACGACTCGTCACTCAAGCAATTGATCCTCGGCCAAGTGTGGAGGGCCCCATCGTCATCAACAGCCACTTACCCGCCCACTATAAACCAGCCGACGCAGCAGATATCGCTCTGTGGGCTCGGTGGCTGTGCCACAACGCAGACCACTAATCCGTTCAACTTTTTCGTGCAGATGTTCTCCTTCCTCCGCGCTTTGCTCCCGTTGCTGGCTTCCACAAACGGCACGACAGCATGCACAATCTGGAGCAACGAAAATCAAGCAAGTGGCTACCATCCGGCTATCAGCAACGCCTCGTCACTCAAGCAATTGATCCTCGGCCAAGTGTGGAGGGTTTCATCGTCATCAACAGCCACTTTCCCGCCCACTATAAACCAGCCGACGCAGCAGATATCGCTCTGTGGGCTCGGTTGCTGTGCCACAACGCAGACCACTAATCCGTTCAACTTTTTCGTGCAGATGTTCTCCTTCCTCCGCGCTTTGCTTCCGTTGCTGGCTTCCTCGGACGGCACGACAGCATGCACAATCTGGAGCAACGAAAATCAAGCAAGTGGCTACCATCCAGCTATCAGCAACGCCTCGTCACTCAAGCAATTGATCCTCGGCCAAGTGTGGAGGGCCTCATCGTCATCAACAGCCACTTACCCGCAAACTATAAACCAGCCGACGCAGCAGATATCGCTCTGTGGGCTCGGTGGCTGTGCCACAACGCAGACCACTAATCCGTTCAACTTTTTCGTGCAGATGTTCTCCTTCCTCTGCGCTTTGCTCCCGTTGCTGGCTTCCTCAAACGGCACGACAGCATGCACAATTTGGAGCAACGAAAATCAAGCAAGTGGCTACCATCCGGCTATCAGCAACACCTCGTCACTCAAGCAATTGATCCTCGGCCAAGTGTGGAGGGCCCCATCGTCATCAACAGCCACTTACCCGCCCACTATAAACCAGCCGACGCAGCTGATATCGCTCTGTGGGCTCGGTGGCTGTGCCACAACGCAGACCACTAATCCGTTCAACTTTTTCGTGCAGATGTTCTCCTTCCTCCCCGCTTTGCTCCCGTTGCTGGCTTCCTCGGACGGCACGACAGCATGCACAATCTGGAGCAACGAAAATCAAGCAAGTGGCTACCATCCGGCTATCAGCAACGCCTCGTCACTCAAGCAATTGATCCTCGGCCAAGTGTGGAGGGTTTCATCGTCATCAACAGCCACTTACCCGCCCACTATAAACCAGCCGACGCAGCAGATATCGCTCTGTGGGCTCGGTGGCTGTGCCACAACGCAGACCACTAATCCGTTCAACTTTTTCGTGCAGATGTTCTCCTTCCTCCGCGCTTTGCTTCCGTTGCTGGCTTCCTCGGACGGCACGACAGCATGCACATTCTGGAGCAACGTAAATCAAGCAAGTGGCTACCATCCGGCTATCAGCAACGCCTCGTCACTCAAGCAATTGATCCTCGGCCAAGTGTGGAGGGTTTCATCGTCATCAACAGCCACTTACCCGCCCACTATAAACCAGCCGACGCAGCAGATATCGCTCTGTGGGCTCGGTGGCTGTGCCACAACGCAGACCACTAATCTGTTCAACGTTTTCGTGCAGATGTTCTCCTTCCTCCGCGCTTTGCTCCCGTTGCTGGCTTCCTCGGACGGCACGACAGCATGCACAATCTGGAGCAACGAAAATCAAGCAAGTGGCTACCATCCGGCTATCAGCAACGCCTCGTCACTCAAGCAATTGATCCTCGGCCAAGTGTGGAGGGCTTCATCGTCATCAACAGCCACTTACCCGCCCTCTATAAACCAGCCGACGCAGCAGATATCGCTCTGTGGGCTCGGTGGCTTTGCCACAACGCAGACCACTAATCCGTTCAACTTTTTCGTGCAGATGTTCTTCCTCCGCGCTTTGCTCCCGTTGCTGGCTTCCTCAAACGGCACGACAGCATGCACAATCTGGAGCAACGAAAATCAAGCAAGTGGCTACCATCCGGCTATCAGCAACGCCTCGTCACTCAAGCAATTGATCCTCGGCCAAGTGTGGAGGGTTTCATCGTCATCAACAGCCACTTACCCGCCCACTATAAACCAGCCGAAGCAGCAGATATCGCTCTGTGGGCTCGGTGGCTGTGCCACAACGCAGACCACTAATCCGTTCAACTTTTTTGTGCAGATGTTCTCCTTCCTCCGCGCTTTGCTCCCGTTGCTGGCTTCCTCGGACGGCACGACAGCATGCACAATCTGGAGCAACGAAAATCAAGCAAGTGGCTACCATCCGGCTATCAGCAACGCCTCGTCACTCAAGCAATTGATCCTCGGCCAAGTGTGGAGGGCCTCATCGTCATCAACAGCCACTTACCCGCCCTCTATAAACCAGCCGACGCAGCAGATATCGCTCTGTGGGCTCGGTGGCTGTGCCACAACGCAGACCACTAATCCGTTCAACTTTTTCGTGCAGATGTTCTTCCTCCGCGCTTTGCTCCCGTTGCTCGCTTCCTCAAACGGCACGACAGCATGCACAATCTGCAGCAACGAAAATCAAGCAAGTGGCTACCATCCGGCTATCAGCAACGCCTCGTCACTCAAGCAATTGATCCTCGGCCAAGTGTGGAGGGCCCCATCGTCATCAACAGCCACTTACCCGCCCACTATAAACCAGCCGACGCAGCAGATATCGCTCTGTGGGCTCGGTGGCTGTGCCACAACGCAGACCACTAATCCATTCAACTTTTTCGTGCAGATGTTCTCCTTCCTCCGCGCTTTGCTCCCGTTGCTGGCTTCCTCAAACGGCACGACAGCATGCACAATCTGGAGCAACGAAAATCAAGCAAGTGGCTACCATCCGGCTATCAGCAACGCCTCGTCACTCAAGCAATTGATCCTCGGCCAAGTGTGGAGGGCCCCATCGTCATCAACAGCCACTTTCCCGCCCACTATAAACCAGCCGACGCAGCAGATATCGCTCTGTGGGCTCGGTGGCTGTGCCACAACGCAGACCACTAATCCGTTCAACTTTTTCGTGCAGATGTTCTCCTTCCTCCGCGCTTTGCTCCCGTTGCTGGCTTCCTCGGACGGCACGACAGCATGCACAATCTGGAGCAACGAAAATCAAGCAAGTGGCTACCATTGGGCTATCAGCAACGACTCGTCACTCAAGCAATTGATCCTCGGCCAAGTGTGGAGGGCCCCATCGTCATCAACAGCCACTTACCCGCCCACTATAAACCAGCCGACGCAGCAGATATCGCTCTGTGGGCTCGGTGGCTGTGCCACAACGCAGACCACTAATCCGTTCAACTTTTTCGTGCAGATGTTCTCCTTCCTCCGCGCTTTGCTCCCGTTGCTGGCTTCCTCAAACGGCACGACAGCATGCACAATCTGGAGCAACGAAAATCAAGCAAGTGGCTACCATCCGGCTATCAGCAACGCCTCGTCACTCAAGCAATTGATCCTCGGCCAAGTGTGGAGGGTTTCATCGTCATCAACAGCCACTTTCCCGCCCACTATAAACCAGCCGACGCAGCAGATATCGCTCTGTGGGCTCGGTGGCTGTGCCACAACGCAGACCACTAATCCGTTCAACTTTTTCGTGCAGATGTTCTCCTTCCTCCGCGCTTTGCTTCCGTTGCTGGCTTCCTCGGACGGCACGACAGCATGCACAATCTGGAGCAACGAAAATCAAGCAAGTGGCTACCATCCAGCTATCAGCAACGCCTCGTCACTCAAGCAATTGATCCTCGGCCAAGTGTGGAGGGCCTCATCGTCATCAACAGCCACTTACCCGCAAACTATAAACCAGCCGACGCAGCAGATATCGCTCTGTGGGCTCGGTGGCTGTGCCACAACGCAGACCACTAATCCGTTCAACTTTTTCGTGCAGATGTTCTCCTTCCTCTGCGCTTTGCTCCCGTTGCTGGCTTCCTCAAACGGCACGACAGCATGCACAATTTGGAGCAACGAAAATCAAGCAAGTGGCTACCATCCGGCTATCAGCAACACCTCGTCACTCAAGCAATTGATCCTCGGCCAAGTGTGGAGGGCCCCATCGTCATCAACAGCCACTTACCCGCCCACTATAAACCAGCCGACGCAGCTGATATCGCTCTGTGGGCTCGGTGGCTGTGCCACAACGCAGACCACTAATCCGTTCAACTTTTTCGTGCAGATGTTCTCCTTCCTCCGCGCTTTGCTCCCGTTGCTGGCTTCCTCGGACGGCACGACAGCATGCACAATCTGGAGCAACGAAAATCAAGCAAGTGGCTACCATCCGGCTATCAGCAACGCCTCGTCACTCAAGCAGTTGATCCTCGGCCAAGTGTGGAGGGTTTCATCGTCATCAACAGCCACTTACCCGCCCACTATAAACCAGCCGACGCAGCAGATATCGCTCTGTGGGCTCGGTGGCTGTGCCACAACGCAGACCACTAATCCGTTCAACTTTTTCGTGCAGATGTTCTCCTTCCTCCGCGCTTTGCTTCCGTTGCTGGCTTCCTCGGACGGCACGACAGCATGCACATTCTGGAGCAACGTAAATCAAGCAAGTGGCTACCATCCGGCTATCAGCAACGCCTCGTCACTCAAGCAATTGATCCTCGGCCAAGTGTGGAGGGTTTCATCGTCATCAACAGCCACTTACCCGCCCACTATAAACCAGCCGACGCAGCAGATATCGCTCTGTGGGCTCGGTGGCTGTGCCACAACGCAGACCACTAATCTGTTCAACTTTTTCGTGCAGATGTTCTCCTTCCTCCGCGCTTTGCTCCCGTTGCTGGCTTCCTCGGACGGCACGACAGCATGCACAATCTGGAGCAACGAAAATCAAGCAAGTGGCTACCATCCGGCTATCAGCAACGCCTCGTCACTCAAGCAATTGATCCTCGGCCAAGTGTGGAGGGCCTCATCGTCATCAACAGCCACTTACCCGCCCTCTATAAACCAGCCGACGCAGCAGATATCGCTCTGTGGGCTCGGTGGCTGTGCCACAACGCAGACCACTAATCCGTTCAACTTTTTCGTGCAGATGTTCTTCCTCCGCGCTTTGCTCCCGTTGCTGGCTTCCTCAAACGGCACGACAGCATGCACAATCTGGAGCAACGAAAATCAAGCAAGTGGCTGCCATCCGGCTATCAGCAACGCCTCGTCACTCAAGCAATTGATCCTCGGCCAAGTGTGGAGGGCCTCATCGTCATCAACAGCCACTTACCCGACCACTATAAACCAGCCGACGCAGCAGATATCGCTCTGTGGGCTCGGTGGCTGTGCCACAACGCAGACCACTAATCCGTTCAACTTTTTCGTGCAGATGTTCTCCTTCCTCCGCGCTTTGCTCCCGTTGCTGGCTTCCTCGGACGGCACGACAGCATGCACAATCTGGAGCAACGAAAATCAAGCAAGTGGCTGCCATCCGGCTATCAGCAACGCCTCGTCACTCAAGCAATTGATCCTCGGCCAAGTGTGGAGGGCCTCATCGTCATCAACAGCCACTTACCCGACCACTATAAACCAGCCGACGCAGCAGATATCGCTCTGTGGGCTCGGTGGCTGTGCCACAACGCAGACCACTAATCCGTTCAACTTTTTCGTGCAGATGTTCTCCTTCCTCCGCGCTTTGCTCCCGTTGCTGGCTTCCTCAAACGGCACGACAGCATGCACAATCTGGAGCAACGAAAATCAAGCAAGTGGCTACCATCCGGCTATCAGCAACGCCTCGTCACTCAAGCAATTGATCCTCGGCCAAGTGTGGAGGGCCCCATCGTCATCAACAGCCACTTACCCGCCCACTATAAACCAGCCGACGCAGCAGATATCGCTCTGTGGGCTCGGTGGCTGTGCCACAACGCAGACCACTAATCCGTTCAACTTTTTCGTGCAGATGTTCTCCTTCCTCCGCGCTTTGCTCCCTTTGCTGGCTTCCTCGGACGGCACGACAGCATGCACAATCTGGAGCAACGAAAATCAAGCAAGTGGCTACCATTGGGCTATCAGCAACGACTCGTCACTCAAGCAATTGATCCTCGGCCAAGTGTGGAGGGCCCCATCGTCATCAACAGCCACTTACCCGCCCACTATAAACCAGCCGACGCAGCAGATATCGCTCTGTGGGCTCGGTGGCTGTGCCACAACGCAGACCACTAATCCGTTCAACTTTTTCGTGCAGATGTTCTCCTTCCTCCGCGCTTTGCTCCCGTTGCTGGCTTCCTCAAACGGCACGACAGCATGCACAATCTGGAGCAACGAAAATCAAGCAAGTGGCTACCATCCGGCTATCAGCAACGCCTCGTCACTCAAGCAATTGATCCTCGGCCAAGTGTGGAGGGCCCCATCGTCATCAACAGCCACTTACCCGCCCACTATAAACCAGCCGACGCAGCAGATATCGCTCTGTGGGCTCGGTGGCTGTGCCACAACGCAGACCACTAATCCGTTCAACTTTTTCGTGCAGATGTTCTCCTTCCTCCGCGCTTTGCTCCCTTTGCTGGCTTCCTCGGACGGCACGACAGCATGCACAATCTGGAGCAACGAAAATCAAGCAAGTGGCTACCATTGGGCTATCAGCAACGACTCGTCACTCAAGCAATTGATCCTCGGCCAAGTGTGGAGGGCCCCATCGTCATCAACAGCCACTTACCCGCCCACTATAAACCAGCCGACGCAGCAGATATCGCTCTGTGGGCTCGGTGGCTGTGCCACAACGCAGACCACTAATCCGTTCAACTTTTTCGTGCAGATGTTCTCCTTCCTCCGCGCTTTGCTCCCGTTGCTGGCTTCCTCAAACGGCACGACAGCATGCACAATCTGGAGCAACGAAAATCAAGCAAGTGGCTACCATCCGGCTATCAGCAACGCCTCGTCACTCAAGCAATTGATCCTCGGCCAAGTGTGGAGGGTTTCATCGTCATCAACAGCCACTTACCCGCCCACTATAAACCAGCCGACGCAGCAGATATCGCTCTGTGGGCTCGGTGGCTGTGCCACATCGCAGACCACTAATCCGTTCAACTTTTTCGTGCAGATGTTCTCCTTCCTCCGCGCTTTGCTTCCGTTGCTGGCTTCCTCGGACGGCACGACAGCATGCACAATCTGGAGCAACGAAAATCAAGCAAGTGGCTACCATCCGGCTATCAGCAACGCCTCGTCACTCAAGCAATTGATCCTCGGCCAAGTGTGGAGGGTTTCATCGTCATCAACAGCCACTTACCCGCCCACTATAAACCAGCCGACGCAGCAGATATCGCTCTGTGGGCTCGGTGGCTGTGCCACAACGCGGACCACTAATCCGTTCAACTTTTTCGTGCAGATGTTCTCCTTCCTCCGCGCTTTGCTCCCGTTGCTGGCTTCCTCGGACGGCACGACAGCATGCACAATCTGGAGCAACGAAAATCAAGCAAGTGGCTACCATCCGGCTATCAGCAACGCCTCGTCACTCAAGCAATTGATCCTCGGCCAAGTGTGGAGGGCCTCATTGTCATCAACAGCCACTTACCCGCCCTCTATCAACCAGCCGACGCAGCAGATATCGCTCTGTGGGCTCGGTGGCTGTGCCACAACGCAGACCACTAATCCGTTCAACTTTTTCGTGCAGATGTTCTCCTTCCTCCGCGCTTTGCTTCCGTTGCTGGCTTCCTCGGACGGCACGACAGCATGCACAATCTGGAGCAACGAAAATCAAGCAAGTGGCTACCATCCGGCTATCAGCAACGCCTCGTCACTCAAGCAATTGATCCTCGGCCAAGTGTGGAGGGTTTCATCGTCATCAACAGCCACTTACCCGCCCACTATAAACCAGGCGACGCAGCAGATATCGCTCTGTGGGCTCGGTGGCTGTGCCACAACGCAGACCACTAATCCGTTCAACTTTTTCGTGCAGATGTTCTCCTTCCTCCGCGCTTTGCTCCCGTTGCTGGCTTCCTCGGACGGCACGACAGCATGCACAATCTGGAGCAACGAAAATCAAGCAAGTGGCTACCATCCGGCTATCAGCAACGCCTCTTCACTCAAGCAATTGATCCTCGGCCAAGTGTGGAGGGCCCCATCGTCATCAACAGCCACTTACCCGCCCACTATAAACCAGCCGACGCAGCAGATATCGCTCTGTGGGCTCGGTGGCTGTGCCACAACGCAGACCACTAATCCGTTCAACTTTTTCGTGCAGATGTTCTCCTTCCTCCGCGCTTTGCTCCCGTTGCTGGCTTCCTCAAACGGCACGACAGCATGCACAATCTGGAGCAACGAAAATCAAGCAAGTGGCTACCATCCGGCTATCAGCAACGCCTCGTCACTCAAGCAATTGATCCTCGGCCAAGTGTGGAGGGTTTCATCGTCATCAACAGCCACTTACCCGCCCACTATAAACCAGCCGACGCAGCAGATATCGCTCTGTGGGCTCGGTGGCTGTGCCACATCGCAGACCACTAATCCGTTCAACTTTTTCGTGCAGATGTTCTCCTTCCTCCGCGCTTTGCTTCCGTTGCTGGCTTCCTCGGACGGCACGACAGCATGCACAATCTGGAGCAACGAAAATCAAGCAAGTGGCTACCATCCGGCTATCAGCAACGCCTCGTCACTCAAGCAATTGATCCTCGGCCAAGTGTGGAGGGTTTCATCGTCATCAACAGCCACTTACCCGCCCACTATAAACCAGCCGACGCAGCAGATATCGCTCTGTGGGCTCGGTGGCTGTGCCACAACGCGGACCACTAATCCGTTCAACTTTTTCGTGCAGATGTTCTCCTTCCTCCGCGCTTTGCTCCCGTTGCTGGCTTCCTCGGACGGCACGACAGCATGCACAATCTGGAGCAACGAAAATCAAGCAAGTGGCTACCATCCGGCTATCAGCAACGCCTCGTCACTCAAGCAATTGATCCTCGGCCAAGTGTGGAGGGCCTCATTGTCATCAACAGCCACTTACCCGCCCTCTATCAACCAGCCGACGCAGCAGATATCGCTCTGTGGGCTCGGTGGCTGTGCCACAACGCAGACCACTAATCCGTTCAACTTTTTCGTGCAGATGTTCTCCTTCCTCCGCGCTTTGCTTCCGTTGCTGGCTTCCTCGGACGGCACGACAGCATGCACAATCTGGAGCAACGAAAATCAAGCAAGTGGCTACCATCCGGCTATCAGCAACGCCTCGTCACTCAAGCAATTGATCCTCGGCCAAGTGTGGAGGGTTTCATCGTCATCAACAGCCACTTACCCGCCCACTATAAACCAGGCGACGCAGCAGATATCGCTCTGTGGGCTCGGTGGCTGTGCCACAACGCAGACCACTAATCCGTTCAACTTTTTCGTGCAGATGTTCTCCTTCCTCCGCGCTTTGCTCCCGTTGCTGGCTTCCTCGGACGGCACGACAGCATGCACAATCTGGAGCAACGAAAATCAAGCAAGTGGCTACCATCCGGCTATCAGCAACGCCTCTTCACTCAAGCAATTGATCCTCGGCCAAGTGTGGAGGGCCCCATTGTCATCAACAGCCACTTACCCGCCCACTATAAAGCAGCCGACGCAGCAGATATCGCTCTGTGGGCTCGGTGGCTGTGCCACAACGCAGACCACTAATCCGTTCAACTTTTTCGTGCAGATGTTCTCCTTCCTCCGCGCTTTGCTCCCGTTGCTGGCTTCCTCAAACGGCACGACAGCATGCACAATCTGGAGCAACGAAAATCAAGCAAGTGGCTACCATCCGGCTATCAGCAACGCCTCGTCACTCAAGCAATTGATCCTCGGCCAAGTGTGGAGGGCCCCATCGTCATCAACAGCCACTTACCCGCCCACTATAAACCAGCCGACGCAGCAGATATCGCTCTGTGGGCTCGGTGGCTGTGCCACAACGCAGACCACTAATCCGTTCAACTTTTTCGTGCAGATGTTCTCCTTCCTCCGCGCTTTGCTCCCGTTGCTGGCTTCCTCAAACGGCATGACAGCATGCACAATCTGGAGCAACGAAAATCAAGCAAGTGGCTACCATCCGGCTATCAGCAACGCCTCTTCACTCAAGCAATTGATCCTCGGCCAAGTGTGGAGGGCCCCATCGTCATCAACAGCCACTTACCCGCCCACTATAAACCAGCCGACGCAGCAGATATCGCTCTGTGGGCTCGGTGGCTGTGCCACAACGGAGACCACTAATCCGTTCAACTTTTTGGTGCAGATGTTCTCCTTCCTCCGCGCTTTGCTCCCGTTGCTGGCTTCCTCAAACGGCACGACAGCATGCACAATCTGGAGCAACGAAAATCAAGCAAGTGGCTACCTTCCGGCTATCAGCAACGCCTCGTCACTCAAGCAATTGATCCTCGGCCAAGTGTGGAGGGCCCCATCGTCATCAACAGCCACTTACCCGCCCACTATAAACCAGCCGACGCAGTAGATATCGCTCTGTGGGCTCGGTGGCTGTGCCACAACGCAGACCACTAATCCGTTCAACTTTTTCGTGCAGATGTTCTCCTTCCTCCGCGCTTTGCTCCCGTTGCTGGCTTCCTCGGACGGCACGACAGCATGCACAATCTGGAGCAACGAAAATCAAGCAAGTGGCTACCATCCGGCTATCAGCAACGCCTCGTCACTCAAGCAATTGATCCTCGGCCAAGTGTGGAGGGCCCCATCGTCATCAACAGCCACTTACCCGCCCACTATAAACCAGCCGACGCAGCAGATATCGCTCTGTGGGCTCGGTGGCTGTGCCACAACGCAGACCACTAATCCGTTCAACTTTTTCGTGCAGATGTTCTCCTTCCTCCGCGCTTTGCTCCCGTTGCTGGCTTCCTCGGACGGCACGACAGCATGCACAATCTGGAGCAACGAAAATCAGGCAAGTGGCTACCATCCGGCTATCAGCAACGCCTCGTCACTCGAGCAATTGATCCTCGGCCAAGTGTGGAGGACAACGTCGTCATCAACAGCCACTTACCCGCCCACTATAAACCAGCCGACGCAGCAGATATCGCTCTGTGGGCTCGGTGGCTGTGCCACAACGCAGACCACTAATCCGTTCAACTTTTTCGTGCAGATGTTCTCCTTCCTCCGCGCTTTGCTCCCGTTGCTGGCTTCCTCGGACGGCACGACAGCATGCACAATCTGGAGCAACGAAAATCAGGCAAGTGGCTACCATCCGGCTATCAGCAACGCCTCGTCACTCGAGCAATTGATCCTCGGCCAAGTGTGGAGGGCCTCATCGTCATCAACAGCCACTTACCCGCCCACTATAAACCAGCCGACGCAGCAGATATCGCTCTGTGGGCTCGGTAGCTGTGCCACAACGCAGACCACTAATCCGTTCAACTTTTTGGTGCAGATGTTCTCCTTCCTCCGCGCTTTGCTCCCGTTGCTGGCTTCCTCGGACGGCACGACAGCATGCACAATCTGGAGCAACGAAAATCAAGCAAGTGGCTACCATCCGGCTATCAGCAACGCCTCGTCACTCAAGCAATTGATCCTCGGCCAAGTGTGGAGGGTTTCATCGTCATCAACAGCCACTTACCCGCCCACTATAAACCAGCCGACGCAGCAGATATCGCTCTGTGGGCTCGGTGGCTGTGCCACATCGCAGACCACTAATCCGTTCAACTTTTTCGTGCAGATGTTCTCCTTCCTCCGCGCTTTGCTTCCGTTGCTGGCTTCCTCGGACGGCACGACAGCATGCACAATCTGGAGCAACGAAAATCAAGCAAGTGGCTACCATCCGGCTATCAGCAACGCCTCGTCACTCAAGCAATTGATCCTCGGCCAAGTGTGGAGGGTTTCATCGTCATCAACAGCCACTTACCCGCCCACTATAAACCAGCCGACGCAGCAGATATCGCTCTGTGGGCTCGGTGGCTGTGCCACAACGCGGACCACTAATCCGTTCAACTTTTTCGTGCAGATGTTGTCCTTCCTCCGCGCTTTGCTCCCGTTGCTGGCTTCCTCGGACGGCACGACAGCATGCACAATCTGGAGCAACGAAAATCAAGCAAGTGGCTACCATCCGGCTATCAGCAACGCCTCGTCACTCAAGCAATTGATCCTCGGCCAAGTGTGGAGGGCCTCATTGTCATCAACAGCCACTTACCCGCCCTCTATCAACCAGCCGACGCAGCAGATATCGCTCTGTGGGCTCGGTGGCTGTGCCACAACGCAGACCACTAATCCGTTCAACTTTTTCGTGCAGATGTTCTCCTTCCTCCGCGCTTTGCTTCCGTTGCTGGCTTCCTCGGACGGCACGACAGCATGCACAATCTGGAGCAACGAAAATCAAGCAAGTGGCTACCATCCGGCTATCAGCAACGCCTCGTCACTCAAGCAATTGATCCTCGGCCAAGTGTGGAGGGTTTCATCGTCATCAACAGCCACTTACCCGCCCACTATAAACCAGGCGACGCAGCAGATATCGCTCTGTGGGCTCGGTGGCTGTGCCACAACGCAGACCACTAATCCGTTCAACTTTTTCGTGCAGATGTTCTCCTTCCTCCGCGCTTTGCTCCCGTTGCTGGCTTCCTCGGACGGCACGACAGCATGCACAATCTGGAGCAACGAAAATCAAGCAAGTGGCTACCATCCGGCTATCAGCAACGCCTCTTCACTCAAGCAATTGATCCTCGGCCAAGTGTGGAGGGCCCCATTGTCATCAACAGCCACTTACCCGCCCACTATAAAGCAGCCGACGCAGCAGATATCGCTCTGTGGGCTCGGTGGCTGTGCCACAACGCAGACCACTAATCCGTTCAACTTTTTCGTGCAGATGTTCTCCTTCCTCCGCGCTTTGCTCCCGTTGCTGGCTTCCTCAAACGGCACGACAGCATGCACAATCTGGAGCAACGAAAATCAAGCAAGTGGCTACCATCCGGCTATCAGCAACGCCTCGTCACTCAAGCAATTGATCCTCGGCCAAGTGTGGAGGGCCCCATCGTCATCAACAGCCACTTACCCGCCCACTATAAACCAGCCGACGCAGCAGATATCGCTCTGTGGGCTCGGTGGCTGTGCCACAACGCAGACCACTAATCCGTTCAACTTTTTCGTGCAGATGTTCTCCTTCCTCCGCGCTTTGCTCCCGTTGCTGGCTTCCTCAAACGGCATGACAGCATGCACAATCTGGAGCAACGAAAATCAAGCAAGTGGCTACCATCCGGCTATCAGCAACGCCTCTTCACTCAAGCAATTGATCCTCGGCCAAGTGTGGAGGGCCCCATCGTCATCAACAGCCACTTACCCGCCCACTATAAACCAGCCGACGCAGCAGATATCGCTCTGTGGGCTCGGTGGCTGTGCCACAACGCAGACCACTAATCCGTTCAACTTTTTGGTGCAGATGTTCTCCTTCCTCCGCGCTTTGCTCCCGTTGCTGGCTTCCTCAAACGGCACGACAGCATGCACAATCTGGAGCAACGAAAATCAAGCAAGTGGCTACCTTCCGGCTATCAGCAACGCCTCGTCACTCAAGCAATTGATCCTCGGCCAAGTGTGGAGGGCCCCATCGTCATCAACAGCCACTTACCCGCCCACTATAAACCAGCCGACGCAGTAGATATCGCTCTGTGGGCTCGGTGGCTGTGCCACAACGCAGACCACTAATCCGTTCAACTTTTTCGTGCAGATGTTCTCCTTCCTCCGCGCTTTGCTCCCGTTGCTGGCTTCCTCGGACGGCACGACAGCATGCACAATCTGGAGCAACGAAAATCAAGCAAGTGGCTACCATCCGGCTATCAGCAACGCCTCGTCACTCAAGCAATTGATCCTCGGCCAAGTGTGGAGGGCCCCATCGTCATCAACAGCCACTTACCCGCCCACTATAAACCAGCCGACGCAGCAGATATCGCTCTGTGGGCTCGGTGGCTGTGCCACAACGCAGACCACTAATCCGTTCAACTTTTTCGTGCAGATGTTCTCCTTCCTCCGCGCTTTGCTCCCGTTGCTGGCTTCCTCGGACGGCACGACAGCATGCACAATCTGGAGCAACGAAAATCAGGCAAGTGGCTACCATCCGGCTATCAGCAACGCCTCGTCACTCGAGCAATTGATCCTCGGCCAAGTGTGGAGGACAACGTCGTCATCAACAGCCACTTACCCGCCCACTATAAACCAGCCGACGCAGCAGATATCGCTCTGTGGGCTCGGTGGCTGTGCCACAACGCAGACCACTAATCCGTTCAACTTTTTCGTGCAGATGTTCTCCTTCCTCCGCGCTTTGCTCCCGTTGCTGGCTTCCTCGGACGGCACGACAGCATGCACAATCTGGAGCAACGAAAATCAGGCAAGTGGCTACCATCCGGCTATCAGCAACGCCTCGTCACTCGAGCAATTGATCCTCGGCCAAGTGTGGAGGGCCTCATCGTCATCAACAGCCACTTACCCGCCCACTATAAACCAGCCGACGCAGCAGATATCGCTCTGTGGGCTCGGTGGCTGTGCCACAACGCAGACCACTAATCCGTTCAACTTTTTGGTGCAGATGTTCTCCTTCCTCCGCGCTTTGCTCCCGTTGCTGGCTTCCTCGGACGGCACGACAGCATGCACAATCTGGAGCAACGAAAATCAAGCAAGTGGCTACCATCCGGCTATCAGCAACGCCTCGTCACTCAAGCAATTGATCCTCGGCCAAGTGTGGAGGGCCCCATCGTCATCAACAGCCACTTACCCGCCCACTATAAACCAGCCGACGCAGCAGATATCGCTCTGTGGGCTCGGTGGCTGTGCCACAACGCAGACCACTAATCCGTTCAACTTTTTGGTGCAGATGTTCTCCTTCCTCCGCGCTTTGCTCCCGTTGCTGGCTTCCTCAAACGGCACGACAGCATGCACAATCTGGAGCAACGAAAATCAAGCAAGTGGCTACCTTCCGGCTATCAGCAACGCCTCGTCACTCAAGCAATTGATCCTCGGCCAAGTGTGGAGGGCCCCATCGTCATCAACAGCCACTTACCCGCCCACTATAAACCAGCCGACGCAGTAGATATCGCTCTGTGGGCTCGGTGGCTGTGCCACAACGCAGACCACTAATCCGTTCAACTTTTTCGTGCAGATGTTCTCCTTCCTCCGCGCTTTGCTCCCGTTGCTGGCTTCCTCGGACGGCACGACAGCATGCACAATCTGGAGCAACGAAAATCAAGCAAGTGGCTACCATCCGGCTATCAGCAACGCCTCGTCACTCAAGCAATTGATCCTCGGCCAAGTGTGGAGGGCCCCATCGTCATCAACAGCCACTTACCCGCCCACTATAAACCAGCCGACGCAGCAGATATCGCTCTGTGGGCTCGGTGGCTGTGCCACAACGCAGACCACTAATCCGTTCAACTTTTTCGTGCAGATGTTCTCCTTCCTCCGCGCTTTGCTCCCGTTGCTGGCTTCCTCGGACGGCACGACAGCATGCACAATCTGGAGCAACGAAAATCAGGCAAGTGGCTACCATCCGGCTATCAGCAACGCCTCGTCACTCGAGCAATTGATCCTCGGCCAAGTGTGGAGGACAACGTCGTCATCAACATCCACTTACCCGCCCACTATAAACCAGCCGACGCAGCAGATATCGCTCTGTGGGCTCGGTGGCTGTGCCACAACGCAGACCACTAATCCGTTCAACTTTTTCGTGCAGATGTTCTCCTTCCTCCGCGCTTTGCTCCCGTTGCTGGCTTCCTCGGACGGCACGACAGCATGCACAATCTGGAGCAACGAAAATCAGGCAAGTGGCTACCATCCGGCTATCAGCAACGCCTCGTCACTCGAGCAATTGATCCTCGGCCAAGTGTGGAGGGCCTCATCGTCATCAACAGCCACTTACCCGCCCACTATAAACCAGCCGACGCAGCAGATATCGCTCTGTGGGCTCGGTGGCTGTGCCACAACGCAGACCACTAATCCGTTCAACTTTTTGGTGCAGATGTTCTCCTTCCTCCGCGCTTTGCTCCCGTTGCTGGCTTCCTCGGACGGCACGACAGCATGCACAATCTGGAGCAACGAAAATCAAGCAAGTGGCTACCATCCGGCTATCAGCAACGCCTCGTCACTCAAGCAATTGATCCTCGGCCAAGTGTGGAGGGCCCCATCGTCATCAACAGCCACTTACCCGCCCACTATAAACCAGCCGACGCAGCAGATATCGCTCTGTGGGCTCGGTGGCTGTGCCACAACGCAGACCACTAATCCGTTCAACTTTTTCGTGCAGATGTTCTCTTTCCTCCGCGCTTTGCTCCCGTTGCTGGCTTCTTCGGACGGCACGACAGCATGCACAATCTGGAGCAACGAAAATCAAGCAAGTGGCTACCATCCCGCTATCAGCAACGCCTCGTCACTCAAGCAATTGATCCTCGGCCAAGTGTGGAGGGCCCCATCGTCATCAACAGCCACTTACCCGCCCACTATAAACCAGCCGACGCAGCAGATATCGCTCTGTGGGCTCGGTGGCTGTGCCACAACGCAGACCACTAATCCGTTCAACTTTTTCGTGCAGATGTTCTCCTTCCTCCGCGCTTTGCTCCCGTTGCTGGCTTCCTCGGACGGCACGACAGCATGCACAATCTGGAGCAACGAAAATCAGGCAAGTGGCTACCATCCGGCTATCAGCAACGCCTCGTCACTCCAGCAATTGATCCTCGGCCAAGTGTGGAGGGCAACGTCGTCATCAACAGCCACTTACCCGCCCACTATAAACCAGCCGACGCAGCAGATATCGCTCTGTGGGCTCGGTGGCTGTGCCACAACGCAGACCACTAATCCGTTCAACTTTTTCGTGCAGATGTTCTCCTTCCTCCGCGCTTTGCTCCCGTTGCTGGCTTCCTCGGACGGCACGACAGCATGCACAATCTGGAGCAACGAAAATCAAGCAAGTGGCTACCATCCGGCTATCAGCAACGCCTCCTCACTCAAGCAATTGATCCTCGGCCAAGTGTGGAGGGCCTCATCGTCATCAACAGCCACTTACCCGCCCTCTATAAACCAGCCGATGCAGCAAATATCGCTCTGTGGGCTCGGTGGCTGTGCCACAACGCAGACCACTAATCCGTTCAACTTTTTCGTGCAGATGTTCTCCTTCCTCCGCGCTTTGCTCCCGTTGCTGGCTTCCTCAAACGGCACGACAGCATGCACAATCTGGAGCAACGAAAATCAAGCAAGTGGCTACCATCCGGCTATCAGCAACGCCTCTTCACTCAAGCAATTGATCCTCGGCCAAGTGTGGAGGGCCCCATTGTCATCAACAGCCACTTACCCGCCCACTATAAAGCAGCCGACGCAGCAGATATCGCTCTGTGGGCTCGGTGGCTGTGCCACAACGCAGACCACTAATCCGTTCAACTTTTTCGTGCAGATGTTCTCCTTCCTCCGCGCTTTGCTCCCGTTGCTGGCTTCCTCAAACGGCACGACAGCATGCACAATCTGGAGCAACGAAAATCAAGCAAGTGGCTACCATCCGGCTATCAGCAACGCCTCGTCACTCAAGCAATTGATCCTCGGCCAAGTGTGGAGGGCCCCATCGTCATCAACAGCCACTTACCCGCCCACTATAAACCAGCCGACGCAGCAGATATCGCTCTGTGGGCTCGGTGGCTGTGCCACAACGCAGACCACTAATCCGTTCAACTTTTTCGTGCAGATGTTCTCCTTCCTCCGCGCTTTGCTCCCGTTGCTGGCTTCCTCAAACGGCATGACAGCATGCACAATCTGGAGCAACGAAAATCAAGCAAGTGGCTACCATCCGGCTATCAGCAACGCCTCTTCACTCAAGCAATCGATCCTCGGCCAAGTGTGGAGGGCCCCATCGTCATCAACAGCCACTTACCCGCCCACTATAAACCAGCCGACGCAGCAGATATCGCTCTGTGGGCTCGGTGGCTGTGCCACAACGCAGACCACTAATCCGTTCAACTTTTTGGTGCAGATGTTCTCCTTCCTCCGCGCTTTGCTCCCGTTGCTGGCTTCCTCAAACGGCACGACAGCATGCACAATCTGGAGCAACGAAAATCAAGCAAGTGGCTACCTTCCGGCTATCAGCAACGCCTCGTCACTCAAGCAATTGATCCTCGGCCAAGTGTGGAGGGCCCCATCGTCATCAACAGCCACTTACCCGCCCACTATAAACCAGCCGACGCAGTAGATATCGCTCTGTGGGCTCGGTGGCTGTGCCACAACGCAGACCACTAATCCGTTCAACTTTTTCGTGCAGATGTTCTCCTTCCTCCGCGCTTTGCTCCCGTTGCTGGCTTCCTCGGACGGCACGACAGCATGCACAATCTGGAGCAACGAAAATCAAGCAAGTGGCTACCATCCGGCTATCAGCAACGCCTCGTCACTCAAGCAATTGATCCTCGGCCAAGTGTGGAGGGCCCCATCGTCATCAACAGCCACTTACCCGCCCACTATAAACCAGCCGACGCAGCAGATATCGCTCTGTGGGCTCGGTGGCTGTGCCACAACGCAGACCACTAATCCGTTCAACTTTTTCGTGCAGATGTTCTCCTTCCTCCGCGCTTTGCTCCCGTTGCTGGCTTCCTCGGACGGCACGACAGCATGCACAATCTGGAGCAACGAAAATCAGGCAAGTGGCTACCATCCGGCTATCAGCAACGCCTCGTCACTCGAGCAATTGATCCTCGGCCAAGTGTGGAGGACAACGTCGTCATCAACAGCCACTTACCCGCCCACTATAAACCAGCCGACGCAGCAGATATCGCTCTGTGGGCTCGGTGGCTGTGCCACAACGCAGACCACTAATCCGTTCAACTTTTTCGTGCAGATGTTCTCCTTCCTCCGCGCTTTGCTCCCGTTGCTGGCTTCCTCGGACGGCACGACAGCATGCACAATCTGGAGCAACGAAAATCAGGCAAGTGGCTACCATCCGGCTATCAGCAACGCCTCGTCACTCGAGCAATTGATCCTCGGCCAAGTGTGGAGGGCCTCATCGTCATCAACAGCCACTTACCCGCCCACTATAAACCAGCCGACGCAGCAGATATCGCTCTGTGGGCTCGGTGGCTGTGCCACAACGCAGAGCACTAATCCGTTCAACTTTTTCGTGCAGATGTTCTCCTTCCTCCGCGCTTTGCTCCCGTTGCTGGCTTCCTCGGACGGCACAACAGCATGCACAATCTGGAGCAACGAAAATCAAGCAAGTGGCTACCATCCGGCTATCAGCAACGCCTCGTCACTCGAGCAATTGATCCTTGGCCAAGTGTGGAGGGCCTCATCGTCATCAACAGCCACTTACCCGCCCACTATAAACCAGCCGACGCAGCAGATATCGCTCTGTGGGCTCGGTGGCTGTGCCACAACGCAGACCACTAATCCGTTCAACTTTTTCGTGCGGATGTTCTCCTTCCTCCGCGCTTTGCTCCCGTTGCTGGCTTCCTCGGACGGCACGACAGCATGCACAATCTGGAGCAACGAAAATCAGGCAAGTGGCTACCATCCGGCTATCAGCAACGCCTCGTCACTCGAGCAATTGATCCTCGGCCAATTGTGGAGGGCCTCATCGTCATCAACAGCCACTTACCCGCCCACTATAAACCAGCCGACGCAGCAGATATCGCTCTGTGGGCTCGGTGGCTGTGCCACAACGCAGACCACTAATCCGTTCAACTTTTTCGTGCAGATGTTCTCCTTCCTCCGCGCTTTGCTCCCGTTGCTGGCTTCCTCGGACGGCACAACAGCATGCACAATCTGGAGCAACGAAAATCAAGCAAGTGGCTACCATCCGGCTATCAGCAACGCCTCGTCACTCGAGCAATTGATCCTCGGCCAAGTGTGGAGGGCCTCATCGTCATCAACAGCCACTTACCCGCCCACTATAAACCAGCCGACGCAGCAGATATCGCTCTGTGGGCTCGGTGGCTGTGCCACAACGCAGACCACTAATCCGTTCAACTTTTTCGTGCGGATGTTCTCCTTCCTCCGCGCTTTGCTCCCGTTGCTGGCTTCCTCGGACGGCACGACAGCATGCACAATCTGGAGCAACGAAAATCAGGCAAGTGGCTACCATCCGGCTATCAGCAACGCCTCGTCACTCGAGCAATTGATCCTCGGCCAATTGTGGAGGGCCTCATCGTCATCAACAGCCACTTACCCGCCCACTATAAACCAGCCGACGCAGCAGATATCGCTCTGTGGGCTCGGTGGCTGTGCCACAACGCAGACCACTAATCCGTTCAACTTTTTCGTGCAAATGTTCTCCTTCCTCCGCGCTTTGATCCCGTTGCTGGCTTCCTCGGACGGCACGACAGCATGCACAATCTGGAGCAACGAAAATCAGGCAAGTGGCTACCATCCGGCTATCAGCAACACCTCGTCACTCGAGCAATTGATCCTCGGCCAAGTGTGGAGGGCCTCATCGTCATCAACAGCCACTTACCCGCCCATTATAAACCAGCCGACGCAGCAGATATCGCTCTGTGGGCTCGGTGGCTGTGCCACAACGCAGACCACTAATCCGTTCAACTTTTTCGTGCAGATGTTCTCCTTCCTCCGCGCTTTGCTCCCGTTGCTGGCTTCCTCGGACGGCACGACAGCATGCACAATCTGGAGCAACGAAAATCAGGCAAGTGGCTACCATCCGGCTATCAGCAACGCCTCGTCACTCGAGCAATTGATCCTCGGCCAAGTGTGGAGGGCCTCATCGTCATCAACAGCCACTTACCCGCCCACTATAAACCAGCCGACGCAGCAGATATCGCTCTGTGGGCTCGGTGGCTGTGCCACAACGCAGACCACTAATCCGTTCAACTTTTTCGTGCAGATGTTCTCCTTCCTCCGCGCTTTGCTCCCGTTGCTGGCTTCCTCGGACGGCACGACAGCATGCACAATCTGGAGCAACGAAAATCAGGCAAGTGGCTACCATCCGGCTATCAGCAACGCCTCGTCACTCGAGCAATTGATCCTCGGCCAAGTGTGGAGGGCAACGTCGTCATCAACAGCCACTTACCCGCCCACTATAAACCAGCCGACGCAGCAGATATCGCTCTGTGGGCTCGGTGGCTGTGCCACAACGCAGACCACTAATCCGTTCAACTTTTTCGTGCAGATGTTCTCCTTCCTCCGCGCTTTGCTCCCGTTGCTGGCTTCCTCGGACGGCACGACAGCATGCACAATCTGGAGCAACGAAAATCAGGCAAGTGGCTACCATCCGGCTATCAGCAACACCTCGTCACTCGAGCAATTGATCCTCGGCCAAGTGTGGAGGGCCTCATCGTCATCAACAGCCACTTACCCGCCCACTATAAACCAGCCGACGCAGCAAATATCGCTCTGTGGGCTCGGTGGCTGTGCCACAACGCAGACCACTAATCCGTTCAACTTTTTCGTGCAGATGTTCTCCTTCCTCCGCGCTTTGCTCCCGTTGCTGGCTTCCTCGGACGGCACAACAGCATGCACAATCTGGAGCAACGAAAATCAAGCAAGTGGCTACCATCCGGCTATCAGCAACGCCTCGTCACTCGAGCAATTGATCCTCGGCCAAGTGTGGAGGGCCTCATCGTCATCAACAGCCACTTACCCGCCCACTATAAACCAGCCGACGCAGCAGATATCGCTCTGTGGGCTCGGTGGCTGTGCCACAACGCAGACCACTAATCCGTTCAACTTTTTCGTGCGGATGTTCTCCTTCCTCCGCGCTTTGCTCCCGTTGCTGGCTTCCTCGGACGGCACGACAGCATGCACAATCTGGAGCAACGAAAATCAGGCAAGTGGCTACCATCCGGCTATCAGCAACGCCTCGTCACTCGAGCAATTGATCCTCGGCCAATTGTGGAGGGCCTCATCGTCATCAACAGCCACTTACCCGCCCACTATAAACCAGCCGACGCAGCAGATATCGCTCTGTGGGCTCGGTGGCTGTGCCACAACGCAGACCACTAATCCGTTCAACTTTTTCGTGCCGATGTTCTCCTTCCTCCGCGCTTTGATCCCGTTGCTGGCTTCCTCGGACGGCACGACAGCATGCACAATCTGGAGCAACGAAAATCAGGCAAGTGGCTACCATCCGGCTATCAGCAACACCTCGTCACTCGAGCAATTGATCCTCGGCCAAGTGTGGAGGGCCTCATCGTCATCAACAGCCACTTACCCGCCCACTATAAACCAGCCGACGCAGCAGATATCGCTCTGTGGGCTCGGTGGCTGTGCCACAACGCAGACCACTAATCCGTTCAACTTTTTCGTGCAGATGTTCTCCTTCCTCCGCGCTTTGCTCCCGTTGCTGGCTTCCTCGGACGGCACGACAGCATGCACAATCTGGAGCAACGAAAATCAGGCAAGTGGCTACCATCCGGCTATCAGCAACGCCTCGTCACTCGAGCAATTGATCCTCGGCCAAGTGTGGAGGGCCTCATCGTCATCAACAGCCACTTACCCGCCCACTATAAACCAGCCGACGCAGCAGATATCGCTCTGTGGGCTCGGTGGCTGTGCCACAACGCAGACCACTAATCCGTTCAACTTTTTCGTGCAGATGTACTCCTTCCTCCGCGCTTTGCTCCCGTTGCTGGCTTCCTCGGACGGCACGACAGCATGCACAATCTGGAGCAACGAAAATCAGGCAAGTGGCTACCATCCGGCTATCAGCAACGCCTCGTAACTCGAGCAATTGATCCTCGGCCAAGTGTGGAGGGCAACGTCGTCATCAACAGCCACTTACCCGCCCACTATAAACCAGCCGACGCAGCAGATATCGCTCTGTGGGCTCGGTGGCTGTGCCACAACGCAGACCACTAATCCGTTCAACTTTTTCGTGCAGATGTTCTCCTTCCTCCGCGCTTTGCTCCCGTTGCTGGCTTCCTCGGACGGCACGACAGCATGCACAATCTGGAGCAACGAAAATCAGGCAAGTGGCTACCATCCGGCTATCAGCAACACCTCGTCACTCGAGCAATTGATCCTCGGCCAAGTGTGGAGGGCCTCATCGTCATCAACAGCCACTTACCCGCCCACTATAAACCAGCCGACGCAGCAGATATCGCTCTGTGGGCTCGGTGGCTGTGCCACAACGCAGACCACTAATCCGTTCAACTTTTTCGTGCAGATGTTCTCCTTCCTCCGCGCTTTGCTCCCGTTGCTGGCTTCCTCGGACGGCACGACAGCATGCACAATCTGGAGCAACGAAAATCAGGCAAGTGGCTACCATCCGGCTATCAGCAACGCCTCGTCACTCGAGCAATTGATCCTCGGCCAAGTGTGGAGGGCCTCATCGTCATCAACAGCCACTTACCCGCCCACTATAAACCAGCCGACGCAGCAGATATCGCTCTGTGGGCTCGGTGGCTGTGCCACAACGCAGACCACTAATCCGTTCAACTTTTTCGTGCAGATGTTCTCTTTCCTCCGCGCTTTGCTCCCGTTGCTGGCTTCCTCGGACGGCACGACAGCATGCACAATCTGGAGCAACGAAAATCAGGCAAGTGGCTACCATCCGGCTATCAGCAACGCCTCGTCACTCGAGCAATTGATCCTCGGCCAATTGTGGAGGGCCTCATCGTCATCAACAGCCACTTACCCGCCCACTATAAACCAGCCGACGCAGCAGATATCGCTCTGTGGGCTCGGTGGCTGTGCCACAACCCAGACCACTAATCCGTTCAACTTTTTCGTGCCGATGTTCTCCTTCCTCCGCGCTTTGATCCCGTTGCTGGCTTCCTCGGACGGCACGACAGCATGCACAATCTGGAGCAACGAAAATCAGGCAAGTGGCTACCATCCGGCTATCAGCAACACCTCGTCACTCGAGCAATTGATCCTCGGCCAAGTGTGGAGGGCCTCATCGTCATCAACAGCCACTTACCCGCCCACTATAAACCAGCCGACGCAGCAGATATCGCTCTGTGGGCTCGGTGGCTGTGCCACAACGCAGACCACTAATCCGTTCAACTTTTTCGTGCAGATGTTCTCCTTCCTCCGCGCTTTGCTCCCGTTGCTGGCTTCCTCGGACGGCACGACAGCATGCACAATCTGGAGCAACGAAAATCAGGCAAGTGGCTACCATCCGGCTATCAGCAACGCCTCGTCACTCGAGCAATTGATCCTCGGCCAAGTGTGGAGGGCCTCATCGTCATCAACAGCCACTTACCCGCCCACTATAAACCAGCCGACGCAGCAGATATCGCTCTGTGGGCTCGGTGGCTGTGCCACAACGCAGACCACTAATCCGTTCAACTTTTTCGTGCAGATGTACTCCTTCCTCCGCGCTTTGCTCCCGTTGCTGGCTTCCTCGGACGGCACGACAGCATGCACAATCTGGAGCAACGAAAATCAGGCAAGTGGCTACCATCCGGCTATCAGCAACGCCTCGTAACTCGAGCAATTGATCCTCGGCCAAGTGTGGAGGGCAACGTCGTCATCAACAGCCACTTACCCGCCCACTATAAACCAGCCGACGCAGCAGATATCGCTCTGTGGGCTCGGTGGCTGTGCCACAACGCAGACCACTAATCCGTTCAACTTTTTCGTGCAGATGTTCTCCTTCCTCCGCGCTTTGCTCCCGTTGCTGGCTTCCTCGGACGGCACGACAGCATGCACAATCTGGAGCAACGAAAATCAGGCAAGTGGCTACCATCCGGCTATCAGCAACACCTCGTCACTCGAGCAATTGATCCTCGGCCAAGTGTGGAGGGCCTCATCGTCATCAACAGCCACTTACCCGCCCACTATAAACCAGCCGACGCAGCAGATATCGCTCTGTGGGCTCGGTGGCTGTGCCACAACGCAGACCACTAATCCGTTCAACTTTTTCGTGCAGATGTTCTCCTTCCTCCGCGCTTTGCTCCCGTTGCTGGCTTCCTCGGACGGCACGACAGCATGCACAATCTGGAGCAACGAAAATCAGGCAAGTGGCTACCATCCGGCTATCAGCAACGCCTCGTCACTCGAGCAATTGATCCTCGGCCAAGTGTGGAGGGCCTCATCGTCATCAACAGCCACTTACCCGCCCACTATAAACCAGCCGACGCAGCAGATATCGCTCTGTGGGCTCGGTGGCTGTGCCACAACGCAGACCACTAATCCGTTCAACTTTTTCGTGCAGATGTTCTCTTTCCTCCGCGCTTTGCTCCCGTTGCTGGCTTCCTCGGACGGCACGACAGCATGCACAATCTGGAGCAACGAAAATCAGGCAAGTGGCTACCATCCGGCTATCAGCAACGCCTCGTCACTCGAGCAATTGATCCTCGGCCAATTGTGGAGGGCCTCATCGTCATCAACAGCCACTTACCCGCCCACTATAAACCAGCCGACGCAGCAGATATCGCTCTGTGGGCTCGGTGGCTGTGCCACAACGCAGACCACTAATCCGTTCAACTTTTTCGTGCCGATGTTCTCCTTCCTCCGCGCTTTGATCCCGTTGCTGGCTTCCTCGGACGGCACGACAGCATGCACAATCTGGAGCAACGAAAATCAGGCAAGTGGCTACCATCCGGCTATCAGCAACACCTCGTCACTCGAGCAATTGATCCTCGGCCAAGTGTGGAGGGCCTCATCGTCATCAACAGCCACTTACCCGCCCACTATAAACCAGCCGACGCAGCAGATATCGCTCTGTGGGCTCGGTGGCTGTGCCACAACGCAGACCACTAATCCGTTCAACTTTTTCGTGCAGATGTTCTCCTTCCTCCGCGCTTTGCTCCCGTTGCTGGCTTCCTCGGACGGCACGACAGCATGCACAATCTGGAGCAACGAAAATCAGGCAAGTGGCTACCATCCGGCTATCAGCAACGCCTCGTCACTCGAGCAATTGATCCTCGGCCAAGTGTGGAGGGCCTCATCGTCATCAACAGCCACTTACCCGCCCACTATAAACCAGCCGACGCAGCAGATATCGCTCTGTGGGCTCGGTGGCTGTGCCACAACGCAGACCACTAATCCGTTCAACTTTTTCGTGCAGATGTACTCCTTCCTCCGCGCTTTGCTCCCGTTGCTGGCTTCCTCGGACGGCACGACAGCATGCACAATCTGGAGCAACGAAAATCAGGCAAGTGGCTACCATCCGGCTATCAGCAACGCCTCGTAACTCGAGCAATTGATCCTCGGCCAAGTGTGGAGGGCAACGTCGTCATCAACAGCCACTTACCCGCCCACTATAAACCAGCCGACGCAGCAGATATCGCTCTGTGGGCTCGGTGGCTGTGCCACAACGCAGACCACTAATCCGTTCAACTTTTTCGTGCAGATGTTCTCCTTCCTCCGCGCTTTGCTCCCGTTGCTGGCTTCCTCGGACGGCACGACAGCATGCACAATCTGGAGCAACGAAAATCAGGCAAGTGGCTACCATCCGGCTATCAGCAACACCTCGTCACTCGAGCAATTGATCCTCGGCCAAGTGTGGAGGGCCTCATCGTCATCAACAGCCACTTACCCGCCCACTATAAACCAGCCGACGCAGCAGATATCGCTCTGTGGGCTCGGTGGCTGTGCCACAACGCAGACCACTAATCCGTTCAACTTTTTCGTGCAGATGTTCTCCTTCCTCCGCGCTTTGCTCCCGTTGCTGGCTTCCTCGGACGGCACGACAGCATGCACAATCTGGAGCAACGAAAATCAGGCAAGTGGCTACCATCCGGCTATCAGCAACGCCTCGTCACTCGAGCAATTGATCCTCGGCCAAGTGTGGAGGGCCTCATCGTCATCAACAGCCACTTACCCGCCCACTATAAACCAGCCGACGCAGCAGATATCGCTCTGTGGGCTCGGTGGCTGTGCCACAACGCAGACCACTAATCCGTTCAACTTTTTCGTGCAGATGTTCTCTTTCCTCCGCGCTTTGCTCCCGTTGCTGGCTTCCTCGGACGGCACGACAGCATGCACAATCTGGAGCAACGAAAATCAGGCAAGTGGCTACCATCCGGCTATCAGCAACGCCTCGTCACTCGAGCAATTGATCCTCGGCCAAGTGTGGAGGGCAACGTCGTCATCAACAGCCACTTACCCGCCCACTATAAACCAGCCGACGCAGCAGATATCGCTCTGTGGGCTCGGTGGCTGTTCCACAACGCAGACCACTAATCCGTTCAACTTTTTCGTGCAGATGTTCTCCTTCCTCCGCGCTTTGCTTCCGTTGCTGGCTTCCTCGGACGACACGACAGCATGCACAATCTGGAGCAACGAAAATCAGGCAAGTGGCCACCATCCGGCTATCAGCAACTCCTCGTCACTCGAGCAATTGATCCTCGGCCAAGTGTGGAGGGCAACGTCGTCATCAACAGCCACTTACCCGCCCACTATAAACCAGCCGACGCAGCAGATATCGCTCTGTGGGCTCGGTGGCTGTGCCACAACGCAGACCACTAATCCGTTCAACTTTTTCGTGCAGATGTTCTCCTTCCTCCGCGCTTTGCTCCCGTTGCTGGCTTCCTCGGACGGCACGACAGCATGCACAATCTGGAGCAACGAAAATCAGGCAAGTGGCTACCATCCGGCTATCAGCAACGCCTCGTCACTCGAGCAATTGATCCTCGGCCAAGTGTGGAGGGCAACGTCGTCATCAACAGCCACTTACCCGCCCACTATAAACCAGCCGACGCAGCAGATATCGCTCTGTGGGCTCGGTGGCTGTGCCCCAACGCAGACCACTAATCCGTTCAACTTTTTCGTGCAGATGTTCTCCTTCCTCCGCGCTTTGCTCCCGTTGCTGGCTTCCTCGGACGACACGACAGCATGCACAATCTGGAGCAACGAAAATCAGGCAAGTGGCTACCATCCGGCTATCAGCAACGCCTCGTCACTCGAGCAATTGATCCTCGGCCAAGTGTGGAGGGTAACGTCGTCATCAACAGCCACTTACCCGCCCACTATAAACCAGCCGACGCAGCAGATATCGCTCTGTGGGCTCGGTGGCTGTGCCACAACGCAGACCACTAATCCGTTCAACTTTTTCGTGCAGATGTTCTCCTTCCTCCGCGCTTTGCTCCCGTTGCTGGCTTCCTCGGACGGCACGACAGCATGCACAATCTGGAGCAACGAAAATCAGGCAAGTGGCTACCATCCGGCTATCAGCAACACCTCGTCACTCGAGCAATTGATCCTCGGCCAAGTGTGGAGGGCCTCATCGTCATCAACAGCCACTTACCCGCCCACTATAAACCAGCCGACGCAGCAGATATCGCTCTGTGGGCTCGGTGGCTGTGCCACAACGCAGACCACTAATCCGTTCAACTTTTTCGTGCAGATGTTCTCCTTCCTCCGCGCTTTGCTCCCGTTGCTGGCTTCATCGGACGGCACGACAGCATGCACAATCTGGAGCAACGAAAATCAGGCAAGTGGCTACCATCCGGCTATCAGCAACACCTCGTCACTCGAGCAATTGATCCTCGGCCAAGTGTGGAGGGCCTCATCGTCATCAACAGCCACTTACCCGCCCACTATAAACCAGCCGACGCAGCAGGTATCGCTCTTGGGCTCGGTGGCTGTGCCACAACGCAGACCACTAATCCGCTCAACTTTTTCGTGCAGATGTTCTCCTTCCTCCGCGCTTTGCTCCCGTTGCTGGCTTCCTCGGACGGCTCGACAGCATGCACATTCTGGAGCAACGAAAATCAGGCAAGTGGCTACCATCCTGCTATCAGCAACGCCTCGTCACTCGAGCAATTGATCCTCGGCCAAGTGTGGAGGGCAACGTCGTCATCAACAGCCACTTACCCGCCCACTATAAACCAGCCGACGCAGCAGACATCGCTCTGTGGGCTCGGTGGCTGTGCCCCAACGCAGACCACTAATCCGTTCAACTTTTTCGTGCAGATGTTCTCCTTCCTCCGCGCTTTGCTCCCGTTGCTGGCTTCCTCGGACGACACGACAGCATGCACAATCTGGAGCAACGAAAATCAGGCAAGTGGCTACCATCCGGCTATCAGCAACGCCTCGTCACTCGAGCAATTGATCCTCGGCCAAGTGTGGAGGGTAACGTCGTCATCAACAGCCACTTACCCGCCCACTATAAACCAGCCGACGCAGCAGATATCGCTCTGTGGGCTCGGTGGCTGTGCCACAACGCAGACCACTAATCCGTTCAACTTTTTCGTGCAGATGTTCTCCTTCCTCCGCGCTTTGCTCCCGTTGCTGGCTTCCTCGGACGGCACGACAGCATGCACAATCTGGAGCAACGAAAATCAGGCAAGTGGCTACCATCCGGCTATCAGCAACACCTCGTCACTCGAGCAATTGATCCTCGGCCAAGTGTGGAGGGCCTCATCGTCATCAACAGCCACTTACCCGCCCACTATAAACCAGCCGACGCAGCAGGTATCGCTCTGTGGGCTCGGTGGCTGTGCCACAACGCAGACCACTAATCCGCTCAACTTTTTCGTGCAGATGTTCTCCTTCCTCCGCGCTTTGCTCCCGTTGCTGGCTTCCTCGGACGGCTCGACAGCATGCACATTCTGGAGCAACGAAAATCAGGCAAGTGGCTACCATCCTGCTATCAGCAACGCCTCGTCACTCGAGCAATTGATCCTCGGCCAAGTGTGGAGGGCAACGTCGTCATCAACAGCCACTTACCCGCCCACTATAAACCAGCCGACGCAGCAGACATCGCTCTGTGGGCTCGGTGGCTGTGCCACAACGCAGACCACTAATCCGTTCAACTTTTTCGTGCAGATGTTCTCCTTCCTCCGCGCTTTGCTCCCGTTGCTGGCTTCCTCGGACGACACGACAGCATGCACCATCTGGAGCAACGAAAATCAGGCAAGTGGCTACCATCCGGCTATCAGAACGCCTCGTCACTTGAGCAATTGATCCTCGGCCAAGTGTGGAGGGCCTCATCGTCATCAACAGCCACTTACCCGCCCACTATAAACCAGCCGACGCAGCAGATATCGCTCTGTGGGCTCGGTGGCTGTGCCACAACGCAGACCACTAATCCGTTCAACTTTTTCGTGCAGATGTTCTCCTTCCTCCGCGCTTTCCTCCCGTTGCTGGCTTCCTCGGACGGCACGACAGCATGCACAATCTGGAGCAACAAAAATCAGGCAAGTGGCTACCATCCGGCTATCAGCAACGCCTCGTCACTCGAGCAATTGATCCTCGGCCAAGTGTGGAGGGCAACGTCGTCATCAACAGCCACTTACCCGCCCACTATAAACCAGCCGATGCAGCAGATATCGCTCTGTGGGCTCGGTGGCTGTGCCACTACGCAGACCACTAATCTGTTCAACTTTTTCGTGCAGATGTTCTCCTTCCTCCGCGCTTTGCTCCCGTTGCTGGCTTCCTCGGACGGCTCGACAGCATGCACATTCTGGAGCAACGAAAATCAGGCAAGTGGCTACCATCCGGCTATCAGCAACGCCTCGTCACTCGAGCAATTGATCCTCGGCCAAGTGTGGAGGGCCTCATCGTCATCAACAGCCACTTACCCGCCCACTATAAACCAGCCGACGCAGCAGATATCGCTCTGTGGGCTCGGTGGCTGTGCCACAACGCAGACCACTAATCCGTTCAACTTTTTCGTGCAGTTGTTCTCCTTCCTCCGCGCTTTGCTCCCGTTGCTGGCTTCCTCGGACGGCACGACAGCATGCACAATCTGGAGCAACGAAAATCAGGCAAGTGGCTACCATCCGGCTATCAGCAACACCTCGTCACTCGAGCAATTGATCCTCGGCCAAGTGTGGAGGGCCTCATCGTCATCAACAGCCACTTACCCGCCCAGTATAAACCAGAAGACGCAGCAGATATCGCTCTGTGGGCTCGGTGGCTGTTCCACAACGCAGACCACTAATCCGTTCAACTTTTTCGTGCAGATGTTCTCCTTCCTCCGCGCTTTGCTCCCGTTGCTGGCTTCCTCGGACGACACGACAGCATGCACAATCTGGAGCAACGAAAATCAGGCAAGTGGCTACCATCCGGCTATCAGCAACGCCTCGTCACTCGAGCAATTGATCCTCGGCCAAGTGTGGAGGGCCTCATCGTCATCAACAGCCACTTACCCGCCCACTATAAACCAGCCGACGCAGCAGATATCGCTCTGTGGGCTCGGTGGCTGTGCCACAACGCAGACCACTAATCCGTTCAACTTTTTCGTGCAGATGTTCTCCTTCCTCCGCGCTTTGCTCCCCTTGCTGGCTTCCTCGGACGACACGACAGCATGCACAATCTGGAGCAACGAAAATCAGGCAAGTGGCTACCATCCGGCTATCAGCAACGCCTCGTCACTCGAGCAATTGATCCTCGGCCAAGTGTGGAGGGCAACGTCGTCATCAACAGCCACTTACCCGCCCACTATAAACCAGCCGACGCAGCAGATATCGCTCTGTGGGCTCGGTGGCTGTGCCCCAACGCAGACCACTAATCCGTTCAACTTTTTCGTGCAGATGTTCTCCTTCCTCCGCGCTTCGCTCCCGTTGCTGGCTTCCTTGGACGACACGACAGCATGCACAATCTGGAGCAACGAAAATCAGGCAAGTGGCTACCATCCGGCTATCAGCAACGCCTCGTCACTCGAGCAATTGATCCTCGGCCAAGTGTGGAGGGCAACGTCGTCATCAACAGCCACTTACCCGCCCACTATAAACCAGCCGACGCAGCAGATATCGCTCTGTGGGCTCGGTGGCTCTGCCACAACGCAGACCACTAATCCGTTCAACTTTTTCGTGCAGATGTTCTCCTTCCTCCGCGCTTTGCTCCCGTTGCTGGCTTCATCGGACGGCACGACAGCATGCACAATCTGGAGCAACGAAAATCAGGCAAGTGGCTACCATCCGGCTATCAGCAACACCTCGTCACTCGAGCAATTGATCCTCGGCCAAGTGTGGAGGGCCTCATCGTCATCAACAGCCACTTACCCGCCCACTATAAACCAGCCGACGCAGCAGATATCGCTCTGTGGGCTGTGCCACAACGCAGACCACTAATCCGCTCAACTTTTTCGTGCAGATGTTCTCCTTCCTCGGCGCTTTGCTCCCGTTGCTGGCTTCCTCGGACGGCTCGACAGCATGCACATTCTGGAGCAACGAAAATCAGGCAAGTGGCTACCATCCGGCTATCAGCAACGCCTCGTCACTCGAGCAATTGATCCTCGGCCAAGTGTGGAGGGCAACGTGGTCATCAACAGCCACTTACCCGCCCACTATAAACCAGCCGACGCAGCAGATATCGCTCTGTGGGCTCGGTGGCTGTGCCACAACGCAGACCACTAATCCGTTCAACGTTTTCGTGCAGATGTTCTCCTTCCTCCGCGCTTTGCTCCCGTTGCTGGCTTCCTCGGACGACACGACAGCATGCACAATCTGGAGCAACGAAAATCAGGCAAGTGGCTACCATCCGGCTATCAGCAACGCCTCGTCACTCGAGCAATTGATCCTCGGCCAAGTGTGGAGGGCAACGTCGTCATCAACAGCCACTTACCCGCCCACTATAAACCAGCCGACGCAGCAGATATCGCTCTGTGGGCTCGGTGGCTGTGCCCCAACGCAGACCACTAATCCGTTCAACTTTTTCGTGCAGATGTTCTCCTTCCTCCGCGCTTTGCTCCCGTTGCTGGCTTCCTCGGACGACACGACAGCATGCACAATCTGGAGCAACAAAAATCAGGCAAGTGGCTACCATCCGGCTATCAGCAACGCCTCGTCACTCGAGCAATTGATCCTCGGCCAAGTGTGGAGGGCAACGTCGTCATCAACAGCCACTTACCCGCCCACTATAAACCACCCGACGCAGCAGATATCGCTCTGTGGGCTCGGTGGCTCTGCCACAACGCAGACCACTAATCCGTTCAACTTTTTCGTGCAGATGTTCTCCTTCCTCCGCGCTTTGCTCCCGTTGCTGGCTTCATCGGACGGCACGACAGCATGCACAATCTGGAGCAACGAAAATCAGGCAAGTGGCTACCATCCGGCTATCAGCAACACCTCGTCACTCGAGCAATTGATCCTCGGCCAAGTGTGGAGGGCCTCATCGTCATCAACAGCCACTTACCCGCCCACTATAAACCAGCCGACGCAGCAGATATCGCTCTGTGGGCTCGGTGGCTGTGCCACAACGCAGACCACTAATCCGCTCAACTTTTTCGTGCAGATGTTCTCCTTCCTCGGCGCTTTGCTCCCGTTGCTGGCTTCCTCGGACGGCTCGACAGCATGCACATTCTGGAGCAACGAAAATCAGGCAAGTGGCTACCATCCGGCTATCAGCAACGCCTCGTCACTCGAGCAATTGATCCTCGGCCAAGTGTGGAGGGCAACGTGGTCATCAACAGCCACTTACCCGCCCACTATAAACCAGCCGACGCAGCAGATATCGCTCTGTGGGCTCGGTGGCTGTGCCACAACGCAGACCACTAATCCGTTCAACTTTTTCGTGCAGTTGTTCTCCTTCCTCCGCGCTTTGCTCCCCTTGCTGGCTTCCTCGGACGACACGACAGCATGCACAATCTGGAGCAACGAAAATCAGGCAAGTGGCTACCATCCGGCTATCAGCAACGCCTCGTCACTCGAGCAATTGATCCTCGGCCAAGTGTGGAGGGCAACGTCGTCATCAACAGCCACTTACCCGCCCACTATAAACCAGCCGACGCAGCAGATATCGCTCTGTGGGCTCGGTGGCTGTGCCCCAACGCAGACCACTAATCCGTTCAACTTTTTCGTGCAGATGTTCTCCTTCCTCCGCGCTTTGCTCCCGTTGCTGGCTTCCTCGGACGACACGACAGCATGCACAATCTGGAGCAACGAAAATCAGGCAAGTGGCTACCATCCGGCTATCAGCAACGCCTCGTCACTCGAGCAATTGATCCTCGGCCAAGTGTGGAGGGCAACGTCGTCATCAACAGCCACTTACCCGCCCACTATAAACCAGCCGACGCAGCAGATATCGCTCTGTGGGCTCGGTGGCTCTGCCACAACGCAGACCACTAATCCGTTCAACTTTTTCGTGCAGATGTTCTCCTTCCTCCGCGCTTTGCTCCCGTTGCTGGCTTCATCGGACGGCACGACAGCATGCACAATCTGGAGCAACGAAAATCAGGCAAGTGGCTACCATCCGGCTATCAGCAACACCTCGTCACTCGAGCAATTGATCCTCGGCCAAGTGTGGAGGGCCTCATCGTCATCAACAGCCACTTACCCGCCCACTATAAACCAGCCGACGCAGCAGATATCGCTCTGTGGGCTCGGTGGCTGTGCCACAACGCAGACCACTAATCCGCTCAACTTTTTCGTGCAGATGTTCTCCTTCCTCCGCGCTTTGCTCCCGTTGCTGGCTTCCTCGGACGACACGACAGCATGCACAATCTGGAGCAACGAAAATCAGGCAAGTGGCTACCATCCGGCTATCAGCAACGCCTCGTCACTCGAGCAATTGATCCTCGGCCAAGTGTGGAGGGCCTCATCGTCATCAACAGCCACTTACCCGCCCACTATAACCCAGCCGACGCAGCAGATATCGCTCTGTGGGCTCGGTGGCTGTGCCACAACGCAGACCACTAATCCGTTCAACTTTTTCGTGCAGATGTTCTCCTTCCTCCGCGCTTTGCTCCCGTTGCTGGCTTCCTCGGACGGCACGACAGCATGCACAATCTGGAGCAACAAAAATCAGGCAAGTGGCTACCATCCGGCTATCAGCAACGCCTCGTCACTCGAGCAATTGATCCTCGGCCAAGTGTGGAGGGCAACGTCGTCATAAACAGCCACTTACCCGCCCACTATAAACCAGCCGACGCAGCAGATATCGCTCTGTGGGCTCGGTGGCTGTGCCACAACGCAGACCACTAATCTGTTCAACTTTTTCGTGCACATGTTCTCCTTCCTCCGCGCTTTGCTCCCGTTGCTGGCTTCCTCGGACGGCTCGACAGCATGCACATTCTGGAGCAACGAAAATCAGGCAAGTGGCTACCATCCGGCTATCAGCAACTCTTCGTCACTCGAGCAATTGATCCTCGGCCAAGTGTGGAGGGCCTCATCGTCATCAACAGCCACTTACCCGCCCACTATAAACCAGCCGACGCAGCAGATATCGCTCTGTGGGCTCGGTGGCTGTGCCACAACGCAGACCACTAATCTGTTCAACTTTTTCGTGCAGATGTTCTCCTTCCTCCGCGCTTTGCTACCGTTGCTGGCTTCCTCGGACGACACGACAGCATGCACAATCTGGAGCAACGAAAATCAGGCAAGTGGCTACCATCCGGCTATCAGCAACGCCTCTTCACTCGAGCAATTGATCCTCGGCCAAGTGTGGAGGGCCTCATCGTCATCAACAGCCACTTACCCGCCCACTATAAACCTGCCGACGCAGCAGATATCGCTCTGTGGGCTCGGTGGCTGTGCCACAACGCAGACCACTAATCTGTTCAACTTTTTCGTACAGATGTTCTCCTTCCTCCGCGCTTTGCTCCCGTTGCTGGCTTCCTCGGACGGCTCGACAGCATGCACATTCTGGAGCAACGAAAATCAGGCAAGTGGCTACCATCCGGCTATCAGCAACGCCTCGTCAATCGAGCAATTGATCCTCGGCCAAGTGTGGAGGGCAACGTCGTCATAAACAGCCACTTACCCGCCCACTATAAACCAGCCGACGCAGCAGATATCGCTCTGTGGGCTCGGTGGCTGTGCCACAACGCAGACCACTAATCCGTTCAACTTTTTCGTGCAGATGTTCTCCTTCCTCCGCGCTTTGCTCCCGTTGCTGGCTTCCTCGGACGGCACGACAGCATGCACAATCTGGAGCAACGAAAATCAGGCAAGTGGCTACCATCCGGCTATCAGCAACGCCTCGTCACTCGAGCAATTGATCCTCGGCCAAGTGTGGAGGGCAACGTCGTCATCAACAGCCACTTACCCGCCCACTATAAACCAGCCGACGCAGCAGATATCGCTCTGTGGGCTCGGTGGCTGTGCCACAACCCAGACCACTGATCCGTTCAACTTTTTCGTGCAGATGTTCTCCTTCCTCCGCGCTTTGCTCCCGTTGCTGGCTTCCTCGGACGGCAGGACCGCATGCACAATCTGGAGCAACGAAAATCAGGCAAGTGGCTACCATCCGGCTATCAGCAACGCCTCGTCACTCGAGCAATTGATCCTCGGCCGAGTGTGGAGGGCCTCATCGTCATCAACAGCCACTTACCCGCCCACTATAAACCAGCCGACGCAGCAGATATCGCTCTGTGGGCTCGGTGGCTGTGCCAAAACGCAGACCACTAATCCGTTCAACTTTTTCGTGCAGTTGTTCTCCTTCCTCCGCGCTTTGCTCCCGTTGCTGGCTTCCTCGGACGGCACGACAGCATGCACAATCTGGAGCAACGAAAATCAGGCAAGTGGCTACCATCCGGCTATCAGCAACACCTCGTCACTCGAGCAATTGATCCTCGGCCAAGTGTGGAGGGCCTCATCGTCATCAACAGCCACTTACCCGCCCACTATAAACCAGCCGACGCAGCAGATATCGCTCTGTGGGCTCGGTGGCTGTGCCACAACGCAGACCACTAATCCGTTCAACTTTTTCGTGCAGATGTTCTCCTTCCTCCGCCCTTTGCTCCCGTTGCTGGCTTCCTCGGACGGCACGACAGCATGCACAATCTGGAGCAACGAAAATCAGGCAAGTGGCTACCATCCGGCTATCAGCAATGCCTCGTCACTCGAGCAATTGATCCTCGGCCGAGTGTGGAGGGCAACGTCGTCATCAACAGCCACTTACCCGCCCACTATAAACCAACCGACGCAGCAGATATCGCTCTGTGGGCTCGGTGGCTGTGCCACAACGCAGACCACTAATCCGTTCAACTTTTTCGTGCAGATGTTCTCCTTCCTCCGCGCTTTGCTCCCGTTGCTGGCTTCCTCGGACGGCACGACAGCATGCACAATCTGGAGCAACGAAAATCAAGCAAGTGGCTACCATCCGGCTATCAGCAACGCCTCGTCACTCGAGCAATTGATCCTCGGCCAAGTGTGGAGGGCCTCATCGTCATCAACAGCCACTTACCCGCCCACTATAAACCAGCCGACGCAGGAGATATCGCTCTGTGGGCTCGGTGGCTGTGCCACAACGCAGACCACTAATCCGTTCAACTTTTTCGTGCAGATGTTCTCCTTCCTCCGCGCTTTGCTCCCGTTGCTGGCTTCCTCGGACGGCTCGACAGCATGCACATTCTGGAGCAACGAAAATCAGGCAAGTGGCTACCATCCGGCTATCAGCAACGCCTCGTCACTCGAGCAATTGATCCTCGGCCAAGTGTGGAGGGCAACGTCGTCATCAACAGCCACTTACCCGCCCACTATAAACCAGCCGACGCAGCAGATATCGCTCTGTGGGCTCGGTGGCTGTGCCACAACGCAGACCACTGATCCGTTCAACTTTTTCGTGCAGATGTTTTCCTTCCTCCGCGCTTTGCTCCCGTTGCTGGCTTCCTCGGACGGCACGACAGCATGCACAATCTGGAGCAACGAAAATCAGGCAAGTGGCTACCATCCGGCTATCAGCAACGCCTCGTCACTCGAGCAATTGATCCTCGGCCAAGTGTGGAGGGCCTCATCGTCATCAACAGCCACTTACCCGCCCACTATAAACCAGCCGACGCAGCAGATATCGCTCTGTGGGCTCGGTGGCTGTGCCACAACGCAGACCACTAATCCGTTCAACTTTTTCGTGCAGTTGTTCTCCTTCCTCCGCGCTTTGCTCCCGTTGCTGGCTTCCTCGGACGGCACGACAGCATGCACAATCTGGAGCAACGAAAATCAGGCAAGTGGCTACCATCCGGCTATCAGCAACACCTCGTCACTCGAGCAATTGATCCTCGGCCAAGTGTGGAGGGCCTCATCGTCATCAACAGCCACTTACCCGCCCACTATAAACCAGCCGACGCAGCAGATATCGCTCTGTGGGCTCGGTGGCTGTGCCACAACGCAGACCACTAATCCGTTCAACTTTTTGTGCAGATGTTCTCCTTCCTCCGCGCTTTGCTCCCGTTGCTGGCTTCCTCGGACGGCACGACAGCATGCGCAATCTGGAGCAACGAAAATCAGGCAAGTGGCTACCATCCGGCTATCAGCAATGCCTCGTCACTCGAGCAATTGATCCTCGGCCAAGTGTGGAGGGCAACGTCGTCATCAACAGCCACTTACCCGCCCACTATAAACCAACCGACGCAGCAGATATCGCTCTGTGGGCTCGGTGGCTGTGCCACAACGCAGACCACTAATCCGTTCAACTTTTTCGTGCAGATGTTCTCCTTCCTCCGCGCTTTGCTCCCGTTGCTGGCTTCCTCGGACGGCACGACAGCATGCACAATCTGGAGCAACGAAAATCAAGCAAGTGGCTACCATCCGGCTATCAGCAACGCCTCGTCACTCGAGCAATTGATCCTCGGCCAAGTGTGGAGGGCCTCATCGTCATCAACAGCCACTTACCCGCCCACTATAAACCAGCCGACGCAGCAGATATCGCACTGTGGGCTCGGTGGCTGTGCCACAACGCAGACCACTAATCCGTTCAACTTTTTCGTGCAGTTGTTCTCCTTCCTCCGCGCTTTGCTCCCGTTGCTGGCTTCCTCGGACGGCACGACAGCATGCACAATCTGGAGCAACGAAAATCAGGCAAGTGGCTACCATCCGGCTATCAGCAACACCTCGTCACTCGAGCAATTGATCCTCGGCCAAGTGTGGAGGGCCTCATCGTCATCAACAGCCACTTACCCGCCCACTATAAACCAGCCGACGCAGCAGATATCGCTCTGTGGGCTCGGTGGCTGTGCCACAACGCAGACCACTAATCCGTTCAACTTTTTTGTGCAGATGTTCTCCTTCCTCCGCGCTTTGCTCCCGTTGCTGGCTTCCTCGGACGGCACGACAGCATGCGCAATCTGGAGCAACGAAAATCAGGCAAGTGGCTACCATCCGGCTATCAGCAATGCCTCGTCACTCGAGCAATTGATCCTCGGCCAAGTGTGGAGGGCAACGTCGTCATCAACAGCCACTTACCCGCCCACTATAAACCAACCGACGCAGCAGATATCGCTCTGTGGGCTCGGTGGCTGTGCCACAACGGAGACCACTAATCCGTTCAACTTTTTCGTGCAGATGTTCTCCTTCCTCCGCGCTTTGCTCCCGTTGCTGGCTTCCTCGGACGGCACGACAGCATGCACAATCTGGAGCAACGAAAATCAAGCAAGTGGCTACCATCCGGCTATCAGCAACGCCTCGTCACTCGAGCAATTGATCCTCGGCCAAGTGTGGAGGGCCTCATCGTCATCAACAGCCACTTACCCGCCCAGTATAAACCAGCCGACGCAGCAGATATCGCTCTGTGGGCTCGGTGGCTGTGCCACAACGCAGACCACTAATCCGCTCAACTTTTTCGTGCAGATGTTCTCCTTCCTCGGCGCTTTGCTCCCGTTGCTGGCTTCCTCGGACGGCACGACAGCATGCACAATCTGGAGCAACGAAAATCAAGCAAGTGGCTACCATCCGGCTATCAGCAACGCCTCGTCACTCGAGCAATTGATCCTCGGCCAAGTGTGGAGGGCCTCATCGTCATCAACAGCCACTTACCCGCCCACTATAAACCAGCCGACGCAGGAGATATCGCTCTGTGGGCTCGGTGGCTGTGCCACAACGCAGACCACTAATCTGTTAAACTTTTTCGTGCAGATGTTCTCCTTCCTCCGCGCTTTGCTCCCGTTGCTGGCTTCCTCGGACGGCTCGACAGCATGCACATTCTGGAGCAACGAAAATCAGGCAAGTGGCTACCATCCGGCTATCAGCAACGCCTCGTCACTCGAGCAATTGATCCTCGGCCAAGTGTGGAGGGCAACGTCGTCATCAACAGCCACTTACCCGCCCACTATAAACCAGCCGACGCAGCAGATATCGCTCTGTGGGCTCGGTGGCTGTGCCACAACGCAGACCACTGATCCGTTCAACTTTTTCGTGCAGATGTTCTCCTTCCTCCGCGCTTTGCTCCCGTTGCTGGCTTCCTCGGACGGCACGACAGCATGCACAATCTGGAGCAACGAAAATCAGGCAAGTGGCTACCATCCGGCTATCAGCAACGCCTCGTCACTCGAGCAATTGATCCTCGGCCAAGTGTGGAGGGCCTCATCGTCATCAACAGCCACTTACCCGCCCACTATAAACCAGCCGACGCAGCAGATATCGCTCTGTGGGCTCGGTGGCTGTGCCACAACGCAGACCACTAATCCGTTCAACTTTTTCGTGCAGTTGTTCTCCTTCCTCCGCGCTTTGCTCCCGTTGCTGGCTTCCTCGGACGGCACGACAGCATGCACAATCTGGAGCAACGAAAATCAGGCAAGTGGCTACCATCCGGCTATCAGCAACACCTCGTCACTCGAGCAATTGATCCTCGGCCAAGTGTGGAGGGCCTCATCGTCATCAACAGCCACTTACCCGCCCACTATAAACCAGCCGACGCAGCAGATATCGCTCTGTGGGCTCGGTGGCTGTGCCACAACGCAGACCACTAATCCGTTCAACTTTTTTGTGCAGATGTTCTCCTTCCTCCGCGCTTTGCTCCCGTTGCTGGCTTCCTCGGACGGCACGACAGCATGCGCAATCTGGAGCAACGAAAATCAGGCAAGTGGCTACCATCCGGCTATCAGCAATGCCTCGTCACTCGAGCAATTGATCCTCGGCCAAGTGTGGAGGGCAACGTCGTCATCAACAGCCACTTACCCGCCCACTATAAACCAACCGACGCAGCAGATATCGCTCTGTGGGCTCGGTGGCTGTGCCACAACGCAGACCACTAATCCGTTCAACTTTTTCGTGCAGATGTTCTCCTTCCTCCGCGCTTTGCTCCCGTTGCTGGCTTCCTCGGACGGCACGACAGCATGCACAATCTGGAGCAACGAAAATCAAGCAAGTGGCTACCATCCGGCTATCAGCAACGCCTCGTCACTCGAGCAATTGATCCTCGGCCAAGTGTGGAGGGCCTCATCGTCATCAACAGCCACTTACCCGCCCACTATAAACCAGCCGACGCAGCAGATATCGCTCTGTGGGCTCGGTGGCTGTGCCACAACGCAGACCACTAATCCGCTCAACTTTTTCGTGCAGATGTTCTCCTTCCTCGGCGCTTTGCTCCCGTTGCTGGCTTCCTCGGACGGCTCGACAGCATGCACATTCTGGAGCAACGAAAATCAGGCAAGTGGCTACCATCCGGCTATCAGCAACGCCTCGTCACTCGAGCAATTGATCCTCGGCCAAGTGTGGAGGGCAACGTGGTCATCAACAGCCACTTACCCGCCCACTATAAACCAGCCGACGCGGCAGATATCGCTCTGTGGGCTCGGTGGCTGTGCCACAACGCAGACCACTAATCCGTTCAACTTTTTCGTGCAGATGTTCTCCTTCCTCCGCGCTTTGCTCCCGTTGCTGGCTTCCTCGGACGACACGACAGCATGCACAATCTGGAGCAACGAAAATCAGGCAAGTGGCTACCATCCGGCTATCAGCAACGCCTCGTCACTCGAGCAATTGATCCTCGGCCAAGTGTGGAGGGCCTCATCGTCATCAACAGCCACTTACCCGCCCACTATAAACCAGCCGACGCAGCAGATATCGCTCTGTGGGCTCGGTGGCTGTGCCACAACGCAGACCACTAATCCGTTCAACTTTTTCGTGCAGATGTTCTCCTTCCTCCGCGCTTTGCTCCCGTTGCTGGCTTCCTCGGACGGCACGACAGCATGCACAATCTGGAGCAACAAAAATCAGGCAAGTGGCTACCATCCGGCTATCAGCAACGCCTCGTCACTCGAGCAATTGATCCTCGGCCAAGTGTGGAGGGCAACGTCGTCATAAACAGCCACTTACCCGCCCACTATAAACCAGCCGACGCAGCAGATATCGCTCTGTGGGCTCGGTGGCTGTGCCACAACGCAGACCACTAATCTGTTCAACTTTTTCGTGCACATGTTCTCCTTCCTCCGCGCTTTGCTCCCGTTGCTGGCTTCCTCGGACGGCTCGACAGCATGCACATTCTGGAGCAACGAAAATCAGGCAAGTGGCTACCATCCGGCTATCAGCAACTCTTCGTCACTCGAGCAATTGATCCTCGGCCAAGTGTGGAGGGCCTCATCGTCATCAACAGCCACTTACCCGCCCACGATAAACCAGCCGACGCAGAAGATATCGCTCTGTGGGCTCGGTGGCTGTGCCACAACGCAGACCACTAATCTGTTAAACTTTTTCGTGCAGATGTTCTCCTTCCTCCGTGCTTTGCTCCCGTTGCTGGCTTCCTCGGACGGCTCGACAGCATGCACATTCTGGAGCAACGAAAATCAGGCAAGTGGCTACCATCCGGCTATCAGCAACGCCTCGTCACTCGAGCAATTGATCCTCGGCCAAGTGCGGAGGGCAACGTCGTCATAAACAGCCACTTACCTGCCCACTATAAACCAGCCGACGCAGCAGATATCGCTCTGTGGGCTCGGTGGCTGTGCCACAACGCAGACCACTAATCTGTTCAACTTTTTCGTGCAGATGTTCTCCTTCCTCCGCGCTTTGCTACCGTTGCTGGCTTCCTCGGACGACACGACAGCATGCACAATCTGGAGCAACGAAAATCAGGCAAGTGGCTACCATCCGGCTATCAGCAACGCCTCGTCACTCGAGCAATTGATCCTCGGCCAAGTGTGGAGGGCCTCATCGTCATCAACAGCCACTTACCCGCCCACTATAAACCAGCCGACGCAGCAGATATCGCTCTGTGGGCTCGGTGGCTGTGCCACAACGCAGACCACTAATCTGTTCAACTTTTTCGTACAGATGTTCTCCTTCCTCCGCGCTTTGCTCCCGTTGCTGGCTTCCTCGGATGGCTCGACAGCATGCACATTCTGGAGCAACGAAAATCAGGCAAGTGGCTACCATCCGGCTATCAGCAACGCCTCGTCAATCGAGCAATTGATCCTCGGCCAAGTGTGGAGGGCAACGTCGTCATAAACAGCCACTTACCCGCCCACTATAAACCAGCCGACGCAGCAGATATCGCTCTGTGGGCTCGGTGGCTGTGCCACAACGCTCCACTAATCCGTTCAACTTTTTCGTGCAGATGTTCTCCTTCCTCCGCGCTTTGCTCCCGTTGCTGGCTTCCTCGGACGGCACGACAGCATGCACAATCTGGAGCAACGAAAATCAGGCAAGTGGCTACCATCCGGCTATCAGCAACGCCTCGTCACTCGAGCAATTGATCCTCGGCCAAGTGTGGAGGGCAACGTCGTCATCAACAGCCACTTACCCGCCCACTATAAACCAGCCGACGCAGCAGATATCGCTCTGTGGGCTCGGTGGCTGTGCCACAACCCAGACCACTGATCCGTTCAACTTTTTCGTGCAGATGTTCTCCTTCCTCCGCGCTTTGCTCCCGTTGCTGGCTTCCTCGGACGGCACGACCGCATGCACAATCTGGAGCAACGAAAATCAGGCAAGTGGCTACCATCCGGCTATCAGCAACGCCTCGTCACTCGAGCAATTGATCCTCGGCCGAGTGTGGAGGGCCTCATCGTCATCAACAGCCACTTACCCGCCCACTATAAACCAGCCGACGCAGCAGATATCGCTCTGTGGGCTCGGTGGCTGTGCCAAAACGCAGACCACTAATCCGTTCAACTTTTTCGTGCAGTTGTTCTCCTTCCTCCGCGCTTTGCTCCCGTTGCTGGCTTCCTCGGACGGCACGACAGCATGCACAATCTGGAGCAACGAAAATCAGGCAAGTGGCTACCATCCGGCTATCAGCAACACCTCGTCACTCGAGCAATTGATCCTCGGCCAAGTGTGGAGGGCCTCATCGTCATCAACAGCCACTTACCCGCCCACTATAAACCAGCCGACGCAGCAGATATCGCTCTGTGGGCTCGGTGGCTGTGCCACAACGCAGACCACTAATCCGTTCAACTTTTTCGTGCAGATGTTCTCCTTCCTCCGCGCTTTGCTCCCGTTGCTGGCTTCCTCGGACGGCACGACAGCATGCACAATCTGGAGCAACGAAAATCAGGCAAGTGGCTACCATCCGGCTATCAGCAATGCCTCGTCACTCGAGCAATTGATCCTCGGCCAAGTGTGGAGGGCAACGTCGTCATCAACAGCCACTTACCCGCCCACTATAAACCAACCGACGCAGCAGATATCGCTCTGTGGGCTCGGTGGCTGTGCCACAACGCAGACCACTAATCCGTTCAACTTTTTCGTGCAGATGTTCTCCTTCCTCCGCGCTTTGCTCCCGTTGCTGGCTTCCTCGGACGGCACGACAGCATGCACAATCTGGAGCAACGAAAATCAAGCAAGTGGCTACCATCCGGCTATCAGCAACGCCTCGTCACTCGAGCAATTGATCCTCGGCCAAGTGTGGAGGGCCTCATCGTCATCAACAGCCACTTACCCGCCCACTATAAACCAGCCGACGCAGGAGATATCGCTCTGTGGGCTCGGTGGCTGTGCCACAACGCAGACCACTAATCCGTTCAACTTTTTCGTGCAGATGTTCTCCTTCCTCCGCGCTTTGCTCCCGTTGCTGGCTTCCTCGGACGGCTCGACAGCATGCACATTCTGGAGCAACGAAAATCAGGCAAGTGGCTACCATCCGGCTATCAGCAACGCCTCGTCAATCGAGCAATTGATCCTCGGCCAAGTGTGGAGGGCAACGTCGTCATCAACAGCCACTTACCCGCCCACTATAAACCAACCGACGCAGCAGATATCGCTCTGTGGGCTCGGTGGCTGTGCCACAACGCAGACCACTAATCCGTTCAACTTTTTCGTGCAGATGTTCTCCTTCCTCCGCGCTTTGCTCCCGTTGCTGGCTTCCTCGGACGGCACGACAGCATGCACAATCTGGAGCAACGAAAATCAGGCAAGTGGCTACCATCCGGCTATCAGCAACGCCTCGTCACTCGAGCAATTGATCCTCGGCCAAGTGTGGAGGGCAACGTCGTCATAAACAGCCACTTACCCGCCCACTATAAACCAGCCGACGCAGCAGATATCGCTCTGTGGGCTCGGTGGCTGTGCCACAACGCAGACCACTAATCTGTTCAACTTTTTCGTGCACATGTTCTCCTTCCTCCGCGCTTTGCTCCCGTTGCTGGCTTCATCGGACGGCTCGACAGCATGCACATTCTGGAGCAACGAAAATCAGGCAAGTGGCTACCATCCGGCTATCAGCAACGCTTCGTCACTCGAGCAATTCATCCTCGGCCAAGTGTGGAGGGCCTCATCGTCATCAACAGCCACTTACCCGCCCACTATAAACCAGCCGACGCAGCAGATATCGCTCTGTGGGCTCGGTGGCTGTGCCACAACGCAGACCACTAATCTGTTAAACTTTTTCGTGCAGATGTTCTCCTTCCTCCGCGCTTTGCTCCCGTTGCTGGCTTCCTCGGACGGCTCGACAGCATGCACATTCTGGAGCAACGAAAATCAGGCAAGTGGCTACCATCCGGCTATCAGCAACGCCTCGTCACTCGAGCAATTGATCCTCGGCCAAGTGTGGAGGGCCTCATCGTCATCAACAGCCACTTACCCGCCCACTATAAACCAGCCGACGCAGCAGATATCGCTCTGTGGGCTCGGTGGCTGTGCCACAACGCAGACCACTAATCCGTTCAACTTTTTCGTGCAGTTGTTCTCCTTCCTCCGCGCTTTGCTCCCGTTGCTGGCTTCCTCGGACGGCACGACAGCATGCACAATCTGGAGCAACGAAAATCAGGCAAGTGGCTACCATCCGGCTATCAGCAACACCTCGTCACTCGAGCAATTGATCCTCGGCCAAGTGTGGAGGGCCTCATCGTCATCAACAGCCACTTACCCGCCCACTATAAACCAGCCGACGCAGCAGATATCGCTCTGTGGGCTCGGTGGCTGTGCCACAACGCAGACCACTAATCCGTTCAACTTTTTTGTGCAGATGTTCTCCTTCCTCCGCGCTTTGCTCCCGTTGCTGGCTTCCTCGGACGGCACGACAGCATGCGCAATCTGGAGCAACGAAAATCAGGCAAGTGGCTACCATCCGGCTATCAGCAATGCCTCGTCACTCGAGCAATTGATCCTCGGCCAAGTGTGGAGGGCAACGTCGTCATCAACAGCCACTTACCCGCCCACTATAAACCAACCGACGCAGCAGATATCGCTCTGTGGGCTCGGTGGCTGTGCCACAACGCAGACCACTAATCCGTTCAACTTTTTCGTGCAGATGTTCTCCTTCCTCCGCGCTTTGCTCCCGTTGCTGGCTTCCTCGGACGGCACGACAGCATGCACAATCTGGAGCAACGAAAATCAAGCAAGTGGCTACCATCCGGCTATCAGCAACGCCTCGTCACTCGAGCAATTGATCCTCGGCCAAGTGTGGAGGGCCTCATCGTCATCAACAGCCACTTACCCGCCCACTATAAACCAGCCGACGCAGGAGATATCGCTCTGTGGGCTCGGTGGCTGTGCCACAACGCAGACCACTAATCCGTTCAACTTTTTCGTGCAGATGTTCTCCTTCCTCCGCGCTTTGCTCCCGTTGCTGGCTTCCTCGGACGGCTCGACAGCAAGAACATTCTGGAGCAACGAAAATCAGGCAAGTGGCTACCATCCGGCTATCAGCAACGCCTCGTCAATCGAGCAATTGATCCTCGGCCAAGTGTGGAGGGCAACGTCGTCATAAACAGCCACTTACCCGCCCACTATAAACCAGCCGACGCAGCAGATATCGCTCTGTGGGCTCGGTGGCTGTGCCACAACGCAGACCACTAATCTGTTCAACTTTTTCGTGCAGATGTTCTCCTTCCTCCGCGCTTTGCTACCGTTGCTGGCTTCCTCGGACGACACGACAGCATGCACAATCTGGAGCAACGAAAATCAGGCAAGTGGCTACCATCCGGCTATCAGCAACGCCTCGGCACTCGAGCAATTGATCCTCGGCCAAGTGTGGAGGGCCTCATCGTCATCAACAGCCACTTACCCGCCCACTATAAACCAGCCGACGCAGCAGATATCGCTCTGTGGGTTCGGTGGCTGTGCCACAACGCAGACCACTAATCTGTTCAACTTTTTCGTACAGATGTTCTCCTTCCTCCGCGCTTTGCTCCCGTTGCTGGCCTCCTCGGACGGCTCGACAGCATGCACATTCTGGAGCAACGAAAATCAGGCAAGTGGCTACCATCCGGCTATCAGCAACGCCTCGTCAATCGAGCAATTGATCCTCGGCCAAGTGTGGAGGGCAACGTCGTCATAAACAGCCACTTACCCGCCCACTATAAACCAGCCGACGCAGCAGATATCGCTCTGTGGGCTCGGTGGCTGTGCCACAACGCAGACCACTAATCCGTTCAACTTTTTCGTGCAGATGTTCTCCTTCCTCCGCGCTTTGCTCCCGTTGCTGGCTTCCTCGGACGGCACGACAGCATGCACAATCTGGAGCAACGAAAATCAGGCAAGTGGCTACCATCCGGCTATCAGCAACGCCTCGTCACTCGAGCAATTGATCCTCGGCCAAGTGTGGAGGGCAACGTCGTCATCAACAGCCACTTACCCGCCCACTATAAACCAGCCGACGCAGCAGATATCGCTCTGTGGGCTCGGTGGCTGTGCCACAACGCAGACCACTGATCCGTTCAACTTTTTCGTGCAGATGTTCTCCTTCCTCCGCGCTTTGCTCCCGTTGCTGGCTTCCTCGGACGGCACGACAGCATGCACAATCTGGAGCAACGAAAATCAGGCAAGTGGCTACCATCCGGCTATCAGCAACGCCTCGTCACTCGAGCAATTGATCCTCGGCAAGTGTGGAGGGCCTCATCGTCATCAACAGCCACTTACCCGCCCACTATAAACCAGCCGACGCAGCAGATATCGCTCTGTGGGCTCGGTGGCTGTGCCACAACGCAGACCACTAATCCGTTCAACTTTTTCGTGCAGTTGTTCTCCTTCCTCCGCGCTTTGCTCCCGTTGCTGGCTTCCTCGGACGGCACGACAGCATGCACAATCTGGAGCAACGAAAATCAGGCAAGTGGCTACCATCCGGCTATCAGCAACACCTCGTCACTCGAGCAATTGATCCTCGGCCAAGTGTGGAGGGCCTCATCGTCATCAACAGCCACTTACCCGCCCACTATAAACCAGCCGACGCAGCAGATATCGCTCTGTGGGCTCGGTGGCTGTGCCACAACGCAGTCCACTAATCCGTTCAACTTTTTCGTGCAGATGTTCTCCTTCCTCCGCGCTTTGCTCCCGTTGCTGGCTTCCTCGGACGGCACGACAGCATGCACAATCTGGAGCAACGAAAATCAGGCAAGTGGCTACCATCCGGCTATCAGCAACGCCTCGTCAATCGAGCAATTGATCCTCGGCCAAGTGTGGAGGGCAACGTCGTCATAAACAGCCACTTACCCGCCCACTATAAACCAGCCGACGCAGCAGATATCGCTCTGTGGGCTCGGTGGCTGTGCCACAACGCAGACCACTAATCTGTTCAACTTTTTCGTGCAGATGTTCTCCTTCCTCCGCGCTTTGCTACCGTTGCTGGCTTCCTCGGACGACACGACAGCATGCACAATCTGGAGCAACGAAAATCAGGCAAGTGGCTACCATCCGGCTATCAGCAACGCCTCGGCACTCGAGCAATTGATCCTCGGCCAAGTGTGGAGGGCCTCATCGTCATCAACAGCCACTTACCCGCCCACTATAAACCAGCCGACGCAGCAGATATCGCTCTGTGGGTTCGGTGGCTGTGCCACAACGCAGACCACTAATCTGTTCAACTTTTTCGTACAGATGTTCTCCTTCCTCCGCGCTTTGCTCCCGTTGCTGGCCTCCTCGGACGGCTCGACAGCATGCACATTCTGGAGCAACGAAAATCAGGCAAGTGGCTACCATCCGGCTATCAGCAACGCCTCGTCAATCGAGCAATTGATCCTCGGCCAAGTGTGGAGGGCAACGTCGTCATAAACAGCCACTTACCCGCCCACTATAAACCAGCCGACGCAGCAGATATCGCTCTGTGGGCTCGGTGGCTGTGCCACAACGCAGACCACTAATCCGTTCAACTTTTTCGTGCAGATGTTCTCCTTCCTCCGCGCTTTGCTCCCGTTGCTGGCTTCCTCGGACGGCACGACAGCATGCACAATCTGGAGCAACGAAAATCAGGCAAGTGGCTACCATCCGGCTATCAGCAACGCCTCGTCACTCGAGCAATTGATCCTCGGCCAAGTGTGGAGGGCAACGTCGTCATCAACAGCCACTTACCCGCCCACTATAAACCAGCCGACGCAGCAGATATCGCTCTGTGGGCTCGGTGGCTGTGCCACAACGCAGACCACTGATCCGTTCAACTTTTTCGTGCAGATGTTCTCCTTCCTCCGCGCTTTGCTCCCGTTGCTGGCTTCCTCGGACGGCACGACAGCATGCACAATCTGGAGCAACGAAAATCAGGCAAGTGGCTACCATCCGGCTATCAGCAACGCCTCGTCACTCGAGCAATTGATCCTCGGCAAGTGTGGAGGGCCTCATCGTCATCAACAGCCACTTACCCGCCCACTATAAACCAGCCGACGCAGCAGATATCGCTCTGTGGGCTCGGTGGCTGTGCCACAACGCAGACCACTAATCCGTTCAACTTTTTCGTGCAGTTGTTCTCCTTCCTCCGCGCTTTGCTCCCGTTGCTGGCTTCCTCGGACGGCACGACAGCATGCACAATCTGGAGCAACGAAAATCAGGCAAGTGGCTACCATCCGGCTATCAGCAACACCTCGTCACTCGAGCAATTGATCCTCGGCCAAGTGTGGAGGGCCTCATCGTCATCAACAGCCACTTACCCGCCCACTATAAACCAGCCGACGCAGCAGATATCGCTCTGTGGGCTCGGTGGCTGTGCCACAACGCAGTCCACTAATCCGTTCAACTTTTTCGTGCAGATGTTCTCCTTCCTCCGCGCTTTGCTCCCGTTGCTGGCTTCCTCGGACGGCACGACAGCATGCACAATCTGGAGCAACGAAAATCAGGCAAGTGGCTACCATCCGGCTATCAGCAATGCCTCGTCACTCGAGCAATTGATCCTCGGCCAAGTGTGGAGGGCAACGTCGTCATCAACAGCCACTTACCCGCCCACTATAAACCAACCGACGCAGCAGATATCGCTCTGTGGGCTCGGTGGCTGTGCCACAACGCAGACCACTAATCCGTTCAACTTTTTCGTGCAGATGTTCTCCTTCCTCCGCGCTTTGCTCCCGTTGCTGGCTTCCTCGGACGGCACGACAGCATGCACAATCTGGAGCAACGAAAATCAAGCAAGTGGCTACCATCCGGCTATCAGCAACGCCTCGTCACTCGAGCAATTGATCCTCGGCCAAGTGTGGAGGGCCTCATCGTCATCAACAGCCACTTACCCGCCCACTATAAACCAGCCGACGCAGCAGATATCGCTCTGTGGGCTCGGTGGCTGTGCCACAACGCAGACCAATAATCCGTTCAACTTTTTCGTGCAGATGTTCCCCTTCCTCCGCGCTTTGCTCCCGTTGCTGGCTTCTTCGGACGGCACGACAGCATGCACAATCTGGAGCAACGAAAATCAGGCAAGTGGCTACCATCCGGCTATCAGCAACGCCTCGTCACTCGAGCAATTGATCCTCGGCCAAGTGTGGAGGGCAACGTCGTCATCAACAGCCACTTACCCGCCCACTATAAACCAGCCGACGCAGCAGATATCGCTCTGTGGGCTCGGTGGCTGTGCCACAACGCAGACCACTGATCCGTTCAACTTTTTCGTGCAGATGTTCTCCTTCCTCCGCGCTTTGCTCCCGTTGCTGGCTTCCTCGGACGGCACGACAGCATGCACAATCTGGAGCAACGAAAATCAGGCAAGTGGCTACCATCCGGCTATCAGCAACGCCTCGTCACTCGAGCAATTGATCCTCGGCCAAGTGTGGAGGGCCTCATCGTAATCAACAGCCACTTACCCGCCCACTATAAACCAGCCGACGCAGCAGATATCGCTCTGTGGGCTCGGTGGCTGTGCCACAACGCAGACCACTAATCCGTTCAACTTTTTCGTGCAGTTGTTCTCCTTCCTCCGCGCTTTGCTCCCGTTGCTGGCTTCCTCGGACGGCACGACAGCATGCACAATCTGGAGCAACGAAAATCAGGCAAGTGGCTACCATCCGGCTATCAGCAACACCTCGTCACTCGAGCAATTGATCCTCGGCCAAGTGTGGAGGGCCTCATCGTCATCAACAGCCACTTACCCGCCCACTATAAACCAGCCGACGCAGCAGATATCGCTCTGTGGGCTCGGTGGCTGTGCCACAACGCAGACCACTAATCCGTTCAACTTTTTCGTGCAGATGTTCTCCTTCCTCCGCGCTTTGCTCCCGTTGCTGGCTTCCTCGGACGGCACGACAGCATGCACAATCTGGAGCAACGAAAATCAGGCAAGTGGCTACCATCCGGCTATCAGCAATGCCTCGTCACTCGAGCAATTGATCCTCGGCCAAGTGTGGAGGGCAACGTCGTCATCAACAGCCACTTACCCGCCCACTATAAACCAGCCGACGCAGCAGATATCGCTCTGTGGGCTCGGTGGCTGTGCCACAAAGCAGACCACTAATCCGTTCAACTTTTTCGTGCAGATGTTCTCCTTCCTCCGCGCTTTGCTCCCGTTGCTGGCTTTCTCGGACGGCACGACAGCATGCACAATCTGGAGCAACGAAAATCAAGCAAGTGGCTACCATCCGGCTATCAGCAACGCCTCGTCACTCGAGCAATTGATCCTCGGCCAAGTGTGGAGGGCCTCATCGTCATCAACAGCCACTTACCCGCCCACTATAAGCCAGCCGACGCAGCAGATATCGCTCTGTGGGCTCGGTGGCTGTGCCACAACGCAGACCACTAATCCGTTCAACTTTTTCGTGCAGATGTTCTCCTTCCTCCGCGCTTTGCTCCCGTTGCTGGCTTCCTCGGACGGCACGACAGCATGCACAGTCTGGAGCAACGAAAATGAAGCAAGTGGCTACCATCCGGCTATCAGCAACGCCTCGTCACTCGAGCAATTGATCCTCGGCCAAGTGTGGAGGGCCTCATCGTCATCAACAGCCACTTACCCGCCCACTATAAACCAGCCGACGCAGCAGATATCGCTCTGTGGGCTCGGTGGCTGTGCCACAACGCAGACCACTAATCCGGTCAACTTTTTCGTGCAGATGTTCTCCTTCCTCCGCGCTTTGCTCCCGTTGCTGGCTTCCTCGGACGGCACGACAGCATGCACAATCTGGAGCAACGAAAATCAGGCAAGTGGCTACCATCCGGCTATCAGCAATGCCTCGTCACTCGAGCAATTGATCCTCGGCCAAGTGTGGAGGGCAACGTCGTCATCAACAGCCACTTACCCGCCCACTATAAACCAACCGACGCAGCAGATATCGCTCTGTGGGCTCGGTGGCTGTGCCACAACGCAGACCACTAATCCGTTCAACTTTTTCGTGCAGATGTTCTCCTTCCTCCGCGCTTTGCTCCCGTTGCTGGCTTCCTCGGACGGCACGACAGCATGCACAATCTGGAGCAACGAAAATCAAGCAAGTGGCTACCATCCGGCTATCAGCAACGCCTCGTCACTCGAGCAATTGATCCTCGGCCAAGTGTGGAGGGCCTCATCGTCATCAACAGCCACTTACCCGCCCACTATAAACCAGCCGACGCAGCAGATATCGCTCTGTGGGCTCGGTGGCTGTGCCACAACGCAGACCAATAATCCGTTCAACTTTTTCGTGCAGATGTTCTCCTTCCTCCGCGCTTTGCTCCCGTTGCTGGCTTCCTCGGACGGCACGACAGCATGCACAATCTGGAGCAACGAAAATCAGGCAAGTGGCTACCATCCGGCTATCAGCAACGCCTCGTCACTCGAGCAATTGATCCTCGGCCAAGTGTGGAGGGCAACGTCGTCATCAACAGCCACTTACCCGCCCACTATAAACCAGCCGACGCAGCAGATATCGCTCTGTGGGCTCGGTGGCTGTGCCACAACGCAGACCACTGATCCGTTCAACTTTTTCGTGCAGATGTTCTCCTTCCTCCGCGCTTTGCTCCCGTTGCTGGCTTCCTCGGACGGCACGACAGCATGCACAATCTGGAGCAACGAAAATCAGGCAAGTGGCTACCATCCGGCTATCAGCAACGCCTCGTCACTCGAGCAATTGATCCTCGGCCAAGTGTGGAGGGCAACGTCGTCATCAACAGCCACTTACCCGCCCACTATAAACCAACCGACGCAGCAGATATCGCTCTGTGGGCTCGGTGGCTGTGCCACAACGCAGACCACTAATCCGTTCAACTTTTTCGTGCAGATGTTCTCCTTCCTCCGCGCTTTGCTCCCGTTGCTGGCTTCCTCGGACGGCACGACAGCATGCACAATCTGGAGCAACGAAAATCAAGCAAGTGGCTACCATCCGGCTATCAGCAACGCCTCGTCACTCGAGCAATTGATCCTCGGCCAAGTGTGGAGGGCCTCATCGTCATCAACAGCAACTTACCCGCCCACTATAAACCAGCCGACGCAGCAGATATCGCTCTGTGGGCTCGGTGGCTGTGCCACAACGCAGACCACTAATCCGTTCAACTTTTTCGTGCAGATGTTCTCCTTCCTCCGCGCTTTGCTCCCGTTGCTGGCTTCCTCGGACGGCACGACAGCATGCACAATCTGGAGCAACGAAAATCAGGCAAGTGGCTACCATCCGGCTATCAGCAATGCCTCGTCACTCGAGCAATTGATCCTCGGCCAAGTGTGGAGGGCAACGTCGTCATCAACAGCCACTTACCCGCCCACTATAAACCAGCCGACGCAGCAGATATCGCTCTGTGGGCTCGGTGGCTGTGCCACAACGCAGACCACTAATCCGTTCAACTTTTTCGTGCAGATGTTCTCCTTCCTCCGCGCTTTGCTCCCGTTGCTGGCTTCCTCGGACGGCACGACAGCATGCACAATCTGGAGCAACGAAAATCAGGCAAGTGGCTACCATCCGGCTATCAGCAACGCCTCGTCACTCGAGCAATTGATCCTCGGCCAAGTGTGGAGGGCAACGTCGTCATCAACAGCCACTTACCCGCCCACTATAAACCAACCGACGCAGCAGATATCGCTCTGTGGGCTCGGTGGCTGTGCCACAACGCAGACCACTAATCCGTTCAACTTTTTCGTGCAGATGTTCTCCTTCCTCCGCGCTTTGCTCCCGTTGCTGGCTTCCTCGGACGGCACGACAGCATGCACAATCTGGAGCAACGAAAATCAAGCAAGTGGCTACCATCCGGCTATCAGCAACGCCTCGTCACTCGAGCAATTGATCCTCGGCCAAGTGTGGAGGGCCTCATCGTCATCAACAGCCACTTACCCGCCCACTATAAACCAGCCGACGCAGCAGATATCGCTCTGTGGGCTCGGTGGCTGTGCCACAACGCAGACCAATAATCCGTTCAACTTTTTCGTGCAGATGTTCTCCTTCCTCCGCGCTTTGCTCCCGTTGCTGGCTTCCTCGGACGGCACGACAGCATGCACAATCTGGAGCAACGAAAATCAGGCAAGTGGCTACCATCCGGCTATCAGCAACGCCTCGTCACTCGAGCAATTGATCCTCGGCCAAGTGTGGAGGGCAACGTCGTCATCAACAGCCACTTACCCGCCCACTATAAACCAGCCGACGCAGCAGATATCGCTCTGTGGGCTCGGTGGCTGTGCCACAACGCAGACCACTGATCCGTTCAACTTTTTCGTGCAGATGTTCTCCTTCCTCCGCGCTTTGCTCCCGTTGCTGGCTTCCTCGGACGGCACGACAGCATGCACAATCTGGAGCAACGAAAATCAGGCAAGTGGCTACCATCCGGCTATCAGCAACGCCTCGTCACTCGAGCAATTGATCCTCGGCCAAGTGTGGAGGGCCTCATCGTCATCAACAGCCACTTACCCGCCCACTATAAACCAGCCGACGCAGCAGATATCGCTCTGTGGGCTCGGTGGCTGTGCCACAACGCAGACCACTAATCCGTTCAACTTTTTCGTGCAGTTGTTCTCCTTCCTCCGCGCTTTGCTCCCGTTGCTGGCTTCCTCGGACGGCACGACAGCATGCACAATCTGGAGCAACGAAAATCAGGCAAGTGGCTACCATCCGGCTATCAGCAACACCTCGTCACTCAAGCAATTGATCCTCGGCCAAGTGTGGAGGGCCTCATCGTCATCAACAGCCACTTACCCGCCCACTATAAACCAGCCGACGCAGCAGATATCGCTCTGTGGGCTCGGTGGCTGTGCCACAACGCAGACCACTAATCCGTTCAACTTTTTCGTGCAGATGTTCTCCTTCCTCCGCGCTTTGCTCCCGTTGCTGGCTTCCTCGGACGGCACGAGAGCATGCACAATCTGGAGCAACGAAAATCAGGCAAGTGGCTACCATCCGGCTATCAGCAATGCCTCGTCACTCGAGCAATTGATCCTCGGCCAAGTGTGGAGGGCAACGTCGTCATCAACAGCCACTTACCCGCCCACTATAAACCAGCCGACGCAGCAGATATCGCTCTGTGGGCTCGGTGGCTGTGCCACAACGCAGACCACTAATCCGTTCAACTTTTTCGTGCAGATGTTCTCCTTCCTCCGCGCTTTGCTCCCGTTGCTGGCTTCCTCGGACGGCACGACAGCATGCACAATCTGGAGCAACGAAAATCAAGCAAGTGGCTACCATCCGGCTATCAGCAACGCCTCGTCACTCGAGCAATTGATCTTCGGCCAAGTGTGGAGGGCCTCATCGTCATCAACAGCCACTTACCCGCCCACTATAAACCAGCCGACGCAGCAGATATCGCTCTGTGGGCTCGGTGGCTGTGCCACAACGCAGACCACTGATCCGTTCAACTTTTTCGTGCAGATGTTCTCCTTCCTCCGCGCTTTGCTCCCGTTGCTGGCTTCCTCGGACGGCACGACAGCATGCACAGTCTGGAGCAACGAAAATGAAGCAAGTGGCTACCATCCGGCTATCAGCAACGCCTCGTCACTCGAGCAATTGATCCTCGGCCAAGTGTGGAGGGCCTCATCGTCATCAACAGCCACTTACCCGCCCACTATAAACCAGCCGACGCAGCAGATATCGCTCTGTGGGCTCGGTGGCTGTGCCACAACGCAGACCACTAATCCGTTCAACTTTTTCGTGCAGATGTTCTCCTTCCTCCGCGCTTTGCTCCCGTTGCTGGCTTCCTCGGACGGCACGACAGCATGCACAATCTGGAGCAACGAAAATCAGGCAAGTGGCTACCATCCGGCTATCAGCAATGCCTCGTCACTCGAGCAATTGATCCTCGGCCAAGTGTGGAGGGCAACGTCGTCATCAACAGCCACTTACCCGCCCACTATAAACCAACCGACGCAGCAGATATCGCTCTGTGGGCTCGGTGGCTGTGCCACAACGCAGACCACTAATCCGTTCAACTTTTTCGTGCAGATGTTCTCCTTCCTCCGCGCTTTGCTCCCGTTGCTGGCTTCCTCGGACGGCACGACAGCATGCACAATCTGGAGCAACGAAAATCAAGCAAGTGGCTACCATCCGGCTATCAGCAACGCCTCGTCACTCGAGCAATTGATCCTCGGCCAAGTGTGGAGGGCCTCATCGTCATCAACAGCCACTTACCCGCCCACTATAAACCAGCCGACGCAGCAGATATCGCTCTGTGGGCTCGGTGGCTGTGCCACAACGCAGACCAATAATCCGTTCAACTTTTTCGTGCAGATGTTCTCCTTCCTCCGCGCTTTGCTCCCGTTGCTGGCTTCCTCGGACGGCACGACAGCATGCACAATCTGGAGCAACGAAAATCAGGCAAGTGGCTACCATCCGGCTATCAGCAACGCCTCGTCACTCGAGCAATTGATCCTCGGCCAAGTGTGGAGGGCAACGTCGTCATCAACAGCCACTTACCCGCCCACTATAAACCAGCCGACGCAGCAGATATCGCTCTGTGGGCTCGGTGGCTGTGCCACAACGCAGACCACTGATCCGTTCAACTTTTTCGTGCAGATGTTCTCCTTCCTCCGCGCTTTGCTCCCGTTGCTGGCTTCCTCGGACGGCACGACAGCATGCACAATCTGGAGCAACGAAAATCAGGCAAGTGGCTACCATCCGGCTATCAGCAACGCCTCGTCACTCGAGCAATTGATCCTCGGCCAAGTGTGGAGGGCAACGTCGTCATCAACAGCCACTTACCCGCCCACTATAAACCAACCGACGCAGCAGATATCGCTCTGTGGGCTCGGTGGCTGTGCCACAACGCAGACCACTAATCCGTTCAACTTTTTCGTGCAGATGTTCTCCTTCCTCCGCGCTTTGCTCCCGTTGCTGGCTTCCTCGGACGGCACGACAGCATGCACAATCTGGAGCAACGAAAATCAAGCAAGTGGCTACCATCCGGCTATCAGCAACGCCTCGTCACTCGAGCAATTGATCCTCGGCCAAGTGTGGAGGGCCTCATCGTCATCAACAGCAACTTACCCGCCCACTATAAACCAGCCGACGCAGCAGATATCGCTCTGTGGGCTCGGTGGCTGTGCCACAACGCAGACCACTAATCCGTTCAACTTTTTCGTGCAGATGTTCTCCTTCCTCCGCGCTTTGCTCCCGTTGCTGGCTTCCTCGGACGGCACGACAGCATGCACAATCTGGAGCAACGAAAATCAGGCAAGTGGCTACCATCCGGCTATCAGCAATGCCTCGTCACTCGAGCAATTGATCCTCGGCCAAGTGTGGAGGGCAACGTCGTCATCAACAGCCACTTACCCGCCCACTATAAACCAGCCGACGCAGCAGATATCGCTCTGTGGGCTCGGTGGCTGTGCCACAACGCAGACCACTAATCCGTTCAACTTTTTCGTGCAGATGTTCTCCTTCCTCCGCGCTTTGCTCCCGTTGCTGGCTTCCTCGGACGGCACGACAGCATGCACAATCTGGAGCAACGAAAATCAGGCAAGTGGCTACCATCCGGCTATCAGCAACGCCTCGTCACTCGAGCAATTGATCCTCGGCCAAGTGTGGAGGGCAACGTCGTCATCAACAGCCACTTACCCGCCCACTATAAACCAACCGACGCAGCAGATATCGCTCTGTGGGCTCGGTGGCTGTGCCACAACGCAGACCACTAATCCGTTCAACTTTTTCGTGCAGATGTTCTCCTTCCTCCGCGCTTTGCTCCCGTTGCTGGCTTCCTCGGACGGCACGACAGCATGCACAATCTGGAGCAACGAAAATCAAGCAAGTGGCTACCATCCGGCTATCAGCAACGCCTCGTCACTCGAGCAATTGATCCTCGGCCAAGTGTGGAGGGCCTCATCGTCATCAACAGCCACTTACCCGCCCACTATAAACCAGCCGACGCAGCAGATATCGCTCTGTGGGCTCGGTGGCTGTGCCACAACGCAGACCAATAATCCGTTCAACTTTTTCGTGCAGATGTTCTCCTTCCTCCGCGCTTTGCTCCCGTTGCTGGCTTCCTCGGACGGCACGACAGCATGCACAATCTGGAGCAACGAAAATCAGGCAAGTGGCTACCATCCGGCTATCAGCAACGCCTCGTCACTCGAGCAATTGATCCTCGGCCAAGTGTGGAGGGCAACGTCGTCATCAACAGCCACTTACCCGCCCACTATAAACCAGCCGACGCAGCAGATATCGCTCTGTGGGCTCGGTGGCTGTGCCACAACGCAGACCACTGATCCGTTCAACTTTTTCGTGCAGATGTTCTCCTTCCTCCGCGCTTTGCTCCCGTTGCTGGCTTCCTCGGACGGCACGACAGCATGCACAATCTGGAGCAACGAAAATCAGGCAAGTGGCTACCATCCGGCTATCAGCAACGCCTCGTCACTCGAGCAATTGATCCTCGGCCAAGTGTGGAGGGCCTCATCGTCATCAACAGCCACTTACCCGCCCACTATAAACCAGCCGACGCAGCAGATATCGCTCTGTGGGCTCGGTGGCTGTGCCACAACGCAGACCACTAATCCGTTCAACTTTTTCGTGCAGTTGTTCTCCTTCCTCCGCGCTTTGCTCCCGTTGCTGGCTTCCTCGGACGGCACGACAGCATGCACAATCTGGAGCAACGAAAATCAGGCAAGTGGCTACCATCCGGCTATCAGCAACACCTCGTCACTCAAGCAATTGATCCTCGGCCAAGTGTGGAGGGCCTCATCGTCATCAACAGCCACTTACCCGCCCACTATAAACCAGCCGACGCAGCAGATATCGCTCTGTGGGCTCGGTGGCTGTGCCACAACGCAGACCACTAATCCGTTCAACTTTTTCGTGCAGATGTTCTCCTTCCTCCGCGCTTTGCTCCCGTTGCTGGCTTCCTCGGACGGCACGAGAGCATGCACAATCTGGAGCAACGAAAATCAGGCAAGTGGCTACCATCCGGCTATCAGCAATGCCTCGTCACTCGAGCAATTGATCCTCGGCCAAGTGTGGAGGGCAACGTCGTCATCAACAGCCACTTACCCGCCCACTATAAACCAGCCGACGCAGCAGATATCGCTCTGTGGGCTCGGTGGCTGTGCCACAACGCAGACCACTAATCCGTTCAACTTTTTCGTGCAGATGTTCTCCTTCCTCCGCGCTTTGCTCCCGTTGCTGGCTTCCTCGGACGGCACGACAGCATGCACAATCTGGAGCAACGAAAATCAAGCAAGTGGCTACCATCCGGCTATCAGCAACGCCTCGTCACTCGAGCAATTGATCTTCGGCCAAGTGTGGAGGGCCTCATCGTCATCAACAGCCACTTACCCGCCCACTATAAACCAGCCGACGCAGCAGATATCGCTCTGTGGGCTCGGTGGCTGTGCCACAACGCAGACCACTGATCCGTTCAACTTTTTCGTGCAGATGTTCTCCTTCCTCCGCGCTTTGCTCCCGTTGCTGGCTTCCTCGGACGGCACGACAGCATGCACAGTCTGGAGCAACGAAAATGAAGCAAGTGGCTACCATCCGGCTATCAGCAACGCCTCGTCACTCGAGCAATTGATCCTCGGCCAAGTGTGGAGGGCCTCATCGTCATCAACAGCCACTTACCCGCCCACTATAAACCAGCCGACGCAGCAGATATCGCTCTGTGGGCTCGGTGGCTGTGCCACAACGCAGACCACTAATCCGTTCAACTTTTTCGTGCAGATGTTCTCCTTCCTCCGCGCTTTGCTCCCGTTGCTGGCTTCCTCGGACGGCACGACAGCATGCACAATCTGGAGCAACGAAAATCAGGCAAGTGGCTACCATCCGGCTATCAGCAATGCCTCGTCACTCGAGCAATTGATCCTCGGCCAAGTGTGGAGGGCAACGTCGTCATCAACAGCCACTTACCCGCCCACTATAAACCAACCGACGCAGCAGATATCGCTCTGTGGGCTCGGTGGCTGTGCCACAACGCAGACCACTAATCCGTTCAACTTTTTCGTGCAGATGTTCTCCTTCCTCCGCGCTTTGCTCCCGTTGCTGGCTTCCTCGGACGGCACGACAGCATGCACAATCTGGAGCAACGAAAATCAAGCAAGTGGCTACCATCCGGCTATCAGCAACGCCTCGTCACTCGAGCAATTGATCCTCGGCCAAGTGTGGAGGGCCTCATCGTCATCAACAGCCACTTACCCGCCCACTATAAACCAGCCGACGCAGCAGATATCGCTCTGTGGGCTCGGTGGCTGTGCCACAACGCAGACCAATAATCCGTTCAACTTTTTCGTGCAGATGTTCTCCTTCCTCCGCGCTTTGCTCCCGTTGCTGGCTTCCTCGGACGGCACGACAGCATGCACAATCTGGAGCAACGAAAATCAGGCAAGTGGCTACCATCCGGCTATCAGCAACGCCTCGTCACTCGAGCAATTGATCCTCGGCCAAGTGTGGAGGGCAACGTCGTCATCAACAGCCACTTACCCGCCCACTATAAACCAGCCGACGCAGCAGATATCGCTCTGTGGGCTCGGTGGCTGTGCCACAACGCAGACCACTGATCCGTTCAACTTTTTCGTGCAGATGTTCTCCTTCCTCCGCGCTTTGCTCCCGTTGCTGGCTTCCTCGGACGGCACGACAGCATGCACAATCTGGAGCAACGAAAATCAGGCAAGTGGCTACCATCCGGCTATCAGCAACGCCTCGTCACTCGAGCAATTGATCCTCGGCCAAGTGTGGAGGGCCTCATCGTCATCAACAGCCACTTACCCGCCCACTATAAACCAGCCGACGCAGCAGATATCGCTCTGTGGGCTCGGTGGCTGTGCCACAACGCAGACAACTAATCCGTTCAACTTTTTCGTGCAGTTGTTCTCCTTCCTCCGCGCTTTGCTCCCGTTGCTGGCTTCCTCGGACGGCACGACAGCATGCACAATCTGGAGCAACGAAAATCAGGCAAGTGGCTACCATCCGGCTATCAGCAACACCTCGTCACTCGAGCAATTGATCCTCGGCCAAGTGTGGAGGGCCTCATCGTCATCAACAGCCACTTACCCGCCCACTATAAACCAGCCGACGCAGCAGATATCGCTCTGTGGGCTCGGTGGCTGTGCCACAACGCAGACCACTAATCCGTTCAACTTTTTCGAGCAGATGTTCTCCTTCCTCCGCGCTTTGCTCCCGTTGCTGGCTTCCTCGGACGGCACGACAGCATGCACAATCTGGAGCAACGAAAATCAGGCAAGTGGCTACCATCCGGCTATCAGCAATGCCTCGTCACTCGAGCAATTGATCCTCGGCCAAGTGTGGAGGGCAACGTCGTCATCAACAGCCACTTACCCGCCCACTATAAACCAGCCGACGCAGCAGATATCGCTCTGTGGGCTCGGTGGCTGTGCCACAACGCAGACCACTAATCCGTTCAACTTTTTCGTGCAGATGTTCTCCTTCCTCCGCGCTTTGCTCCCGTTGATGGCTTCCTCGGACGGCACGACAGCATGCACAATCTGGAGCAACGAAAATCAAGCAAGTGGCTACCATCCGGCTATCAGCAACGCCTCGTCACTCGAGCAATTGATCCTCGGCCAAGTGTGGAGGGCCTCATCGTCATCAACAGCCACTTACCCGCCCACTATAAACCAGCCGACGCAGCAGATATCGCTCTGTGGGCTCGGTGGCTGTGCCACAACGCAGACCACTAATCCGTTCAACTTTTTCGTGCAGATGTTCTCCTTCCTCCGCGCTTTGCTCCCGTTGCTGGCTTCCTCGGACGGCACGACAGCATGCACAATCTGGAGCAACGAAAATGAAGCAAGTGGCTACCATCCGGCTATCAGCAACGCCTCGTCACTCGAGCAATTGATCCTCGGCCAAGTGTGGAGGGCCTCATCGTCATCAACAGCCACTTACCCGCCCACTATAAACCAGCCGACGCAGCAGATATCGCTCTGTGGGCTCGGTGGCTGTGCCACAACGCAGACCACTAATCCGTTCAACTTTTTCGTGCAGATGTTCTCCTTCCTCCGCGCTTTGCTCCCGTTGCTGGCTTCCTCGGACGGCACGACAGCATGCACAATCTGGAGCAACAAAAATCAGGCAAGTGGCTACCATCCGGCTATCAGCAACGCCTCGTCACTCGAGCAATTGATCCTCGGCCAAGTGTGGAGGGCAACGTCGTCATAAACAGCCACTTACCCGCCCACTATAAACCAGCCGACGCAGCAGATATCGCTCTGTGGGCTCGGTGGCTGTGCCACAACGCAGACCACTAATCTGTTCAACTTTTTCGTGCACATGTTCTCCTTCCTCCGCGCTTTGCTCCCGTTGCTGGCTTCCTCGGACGGCTCGACAGCATGTACATTCTGGAGCAACGAAAATCAGGCAAGTGGCTACCATCCGGCTATCAGCAACGCTTCGTCACTCGAGCAATTGATCCTCGGCCAAGTGTGGAGGGCCTCATCGTCATCAACAGCCACTTACCCGCCCACTATAAACCAGCCGACGCAGCAGATATCGCTCTGTGGGCTCGGTGGCTGTGCCACAACGCAGACCACTAATCTGTTCAACTTTTTCGTGCAGATGTTCTCCTTCCTCCGCGCTTTGCTCCCGTTGCTGGCTTCCTCGGACGGCTCGACAGCATGCACATTCTGGAGCAACGAAAATCAGGCAAGTGGCTACCATCCGGCTATCAGCAACGCCTCGTCACTCGAGCAATTGATCCTCGGCCAAGTGTGGAGGGCAACGTCGTCATAAACAGCCACTTACCCGCCCACTATAAACCAGCCGACGCAGCAGATATCGCTCTGTGGGCTCGGTGGCTGTGCCACAACGCAGACCACTAATCTGTTCAACTTTTTCGTGCAGATGTTCTCCTTCCTCCGCGCTTTGCTACCGTTGCTGGCTTCCTCGGACGACACGACAGCATGCACATTCTGGAGCAACGAAAATCAGGCAAGTGGCTACCATCCGGCTATCAGCAACGCCTCGTCAATCGAGCAATTGATCCTCGGCCAAGTGTGGAGGGCAACGTCGTCATAAACAGCCACTTACCCGCCCACTATAAACCAGCCGACGCAGCAGATATCGCTCTGTGGGCTCGGTGGCTGTGCCACAACGCAGACCAATAATCCGTTCAACTTTTTCGTGCAGATGTTCTCCTTCCTCCGCGCTTTGCTCCCGTTGCTGGCTTCCTCGGACGGCACGACAGCATGCACAATCTGGAGCAACGAAAATCAGGCAAGTGGCTACCATCCGGCTATCAGCAACGCCTCGTCACTCGAGCAATTGATCCTCGGCCAAGTGTGGAGGGCAACGTCGTCATCAACAGCCACTTACCCGCCCACTATAAACCAGCCGACGCAGCAGATATCGCTCTGTGGGCTCGGTGGCTGTGCCACAACGCAGACCACTGATCCGTTCAACTTTTTCGTGCAGATGTTCTCCTTCCTCCGCGCTTTGCTCCCGTTGCTGGCTTCCTCGGACGGCACGACAGCATGCACAATCTGGAGCAACGAAAATCAGGCAAGTGGCTACCATCCGGCTATCAGCAACGCCTCGTCACTCGAGCAATTGATCCTCGGCCAAGTGTGGAGGGCCTCATCGTCATCAACAGCCACTTACCCGCCCACTATAAACCAGCCGACGCAGCAGATATCGCTCTGTGGGCTCGGTGGCTGTGCCACAACGCAGACCACTAATCCGTTCAACTTTTTCGTGCAGTTGTTCTCCTTCCTCCGCGCTTTGCTCCCGTTGCTGGCTTCCTCGGACGGCACGACAGCATGCACAATCTGGAGCAACGAAAATCAGGCAAGTGGCTACCATCCGGCTATCAGCAACACCTCGTCACTCGAGCAATTGATCCTCGGCCAAGTGTGGAGGGCCTCATCGTCATCAACAGCCACTTACCCGCCCACTATAAACCAGCCGACGCAGCAGATATCGCTCTGTGGGCTCGGTGGCTGTGCCACAACGCAGACCACTAATCCGTTCAACTTTTTCGTACAGATGTTCTCCTTCCTCCGCGCTTTGCTCCCGTTGCTGGCTTCCTCGGACGGCACGACAGCATGCACAATCTGGAGCAACGAAAATCAGGCAAGTGGCTACCATCCGGCTATCAGCAATGCCTCGTCACTCGAGCAATTGATCCTCGGCCAAGTGTGGAGGGCAACGTCGTCATCAACAGCCACTTACCCGCCCACTATAAACCAGCCGACGCAGCAGATATCGCTCTGTGGGCTCGGTGGCTGTGCCACAACGCAGACCACTAATCCGTTCAACTTTTTCGTGCAGATGTTCTCCTTCCTCCGCGCTTTGCTCCCGTTTCTGGCTTCCTCGGACGGCACGACAGCATGCACAATCTGGACCAACGAAAATCAAGCAAGTGGCTACCATCCGGCTATCAGCAACGCCTCGTCACTCAAGCAATTGATCCTCGGCCAAGTGTGGAGGGCCCCATCGTCATCAACAGCCACTTACCCGCCCACTATAAACCAGCCGACGCAGCAGATATCGCTCTGTGGGCTCGGTGGCTGTGCCACAACGCAGACCACTAATCCATTCAACTTTTTCGTGCAGATGTTCTCCTTCCTCCGCGCTTTGCTCCCGTTGCTGGCTTCCTCAAACGGCACGACAGCATGCACAATCTGGAGCAACGAAAATCAAGCAAGTGGCTACCATCCGGCTATCAGCAACGCCTCGTCACTCAAGCAATTGATCCTCGGCCAAGAGTGGAGGGCCCCATCGTTATCAACAGCCACTTACCAGCCCACTATAAACCAGCCGACGCAGCAGATATCGCTCTGTGGGCTCGGTGGCTGTGCCACAACGCAGACCACTAATCCGTTCAACTTTTTCGTGCAGATGTTCTCCTTCCTCCGCGCTTTGCTCCCGTTGCTGGCTTCCTCGGACGGCACGACAGCATGCACAATCTGGAGCAACGAAAATCAAGCAAGTGGCTACCATTGGGCTATCAGCAACGACTCGTCACTCAAGCAATTGATCCTCGGCCAAGTGTGGAGGGCCCCATCGTCATCAACAGCCACTTACCCGCCCACTATAAACCAGCCGACGCAGCAGATATCGCTCTTTGGGCTCGGTGGCTGTGCCACAACGCAGACCACTAATCCGTTCAACTTTTTCGTGCAGATGTTCTCCTTCCTCCGCGCTTTGCTCCCGTTGCTGGCTTCCTCAAACGGCACGACAGCATGCACAATCTGGAGCAACGAAAATCAAGCAAGTGGCTACCATCCGGCTATCAGCAACGCCTCGTCACTCAAGCAGTTGATCCTCGGCCAAGTGTGGAGGGTTTCATCGTCATCAACAGCCACTTACCCGCCCACTATAAACCAGCCGACGCAGCAGATATCGCTCTGTGGGCTCGGTGGCTGTGCCACAACGCAGACCACTAATCCGTTCAACTTTTTCGTGCAGATGTTCTCCTTCCTCCGCGCTTTGCTTCCGTTGCTGGCTTCCTCGGACGGCACGACAGCATGCACAATCTGGAGCAACGAAAATCAAGCAAGTGGCTACCATCCGGCTATCAGCACCGCCTCGTCACTCAAGCAATTGATCCTCGGCCAAGTGTGGAGTTCCTCATCGTCATCAACAGCCACTTACCCGCCCTCTATAAACCAGCCGACGCAGCAGATATCGCTCTGTGGGCTCGGTGGCTGTGCCACAACGCAGACCACTAATCCGTTCAACTTTTTCGTGCAGATGTTCTCCTTCCTCCGCGCTTTGCTTCCGTTGCTGGCTTCCTCGGACGGCACGACAGCATGCACAATCTGGAGCAACGAAAATCAAGCAAGTGGCTACCATCCGGCTATCAGCAACGCCTCGTCACTCAAGCAATTGATCCTCGGCCAAGTGTGGAGGGTTTCATCGTCATCAATAGCCACTTACCCGCCCACTATAAACCAGCCGACGCAGCAGATATCGCTCTGTGGGCTCGGTGGCTGTGCCACAACGCAGACCACTAATCCGTTCAACTTTTTCGTGCAGATGTTCTCCTTCCTCCGCGCTTTGCTCCCGTTGCTGGCTTCCCCGGACGGCACGACAGCATGCACAATCTGGAGCAACGAAAATCAAGCAAGTGGCAACCATCCGGCTATCAGCAACGCCTCGTCACTCAAGCAATTGATCCTCGGCCAAGTGTGGAGGGCCTCATCGTCATCAACAGCCACTTACCCGCCCACTATAAACCAGCCGACGCAGCAGATATCGCTCTGTGGGCTCGGTGGCTGTGCCACAACGCAGACCACTAATCTGTTCAACTTTTTCGTGCAGATGTTCTCCTTCCTCCGCGCTTTGCTCCCGTTGCTGGCTTCCTCGGACGGCTCGACAGCATGCACATTCTGGAGCAACGAAAATCAGGCAAGTGGCTACCATCCGGCTATCAGCAACGCCTCGTCAATCGAGCAATTGATCCTCGGCCAAGTGTGGAGGGCAACGTCGTCATAAACAGCCACTTACCCGCCCACTATAAACCAGCCGACGCAGCAGATATCGCTCTGTGGGCTCGGTGGCTGTGCCACAACGCAGACCACTAATCCGTTCAACTTTTTTGTGCACATGTTCTCCTTCCTCCGCGCTTTGCTCCCGTTGCTGGCTTCCTCGGACGGCACGACAGCATGCACAATCTGGAGCAACGAAAATCAAGCAAGTGGCTACCATCCGGCTATCAGCAACGCCTCGTCACTCAAGCAACTGATCCTCGGCCAAGTGTGGAGGGCCTCATTGTCATCAACAGCCACTTACCCGCCCACTATAAACCAGCCGACGCAGCAGATGTCGCTCTGTGGGCTCGGTGGCTGTGCCACAACTCAGACCACTAATCCGTTCAACTTTTTCGTGCAGATGTTCTCCTTCCTCCGCGCTTTGCTCCCGTTGCTGGCTTCCTCGGACGGCACGACAGCATGCACAATCTGGAGCAACGAAAATCAAGCAAGTGGCTACCATCCGGCTATCAGCAACGCCTCGTCACTCAAGCAATTGATCCTCGGCCAAGTGTGGAGGGCCCCATCGTCATCAACAGCCACTTACCCGCCCACTATAAACCAGCCGACGCAGCAGATATCGCTCTGTGGGCTCGGTGGCTGTGCCGCAACGCAGACCACTAATCCGTTCAACTTTTTCGTGCAGATGTTCTCCTTCCTCCGCGCTTTGCTCCCGTTGCTGGCTTCCTCGGACGGCACGACAGCATGCACAATCTGGAGCAACGAAAATCAGGCAAGTGGCTACCATCCGGCTATCAGCAACGCCTCGTCACTCGAGCAATTGATCCTCGGCCAAGTGTGGAGGGCAACGTCGTCATCAACAGCCACTTACCCGCCCACTATAAACCAGCCGACGGAGCAGATATCGCTCTGTGGGCTCGGTGGCTGTGCCACAACGCAGACCACTAATCCGTTCAACTTTTTCGTGCAGATGTTCTCCTTCCTCCGCGCTTTGCTCCCGTTGCTGGCTTCCTCAAACGGCACGACAGCATGCACAATCTGGAGCAACGAAAATCAAGCAAGTGGCTACCATCCGGCTATCAGCAACGCCTCGTCACTCAAGCAATTGATCCTCGGCCAAGTGTGGAGGGCCCCATCGTCATCAACAGCCACTTACCCGCCCACTATAAACCAGCCGACGCAGCAGATATCGCTCTGTGGGCTCGGTGGCTGTGCCACAACGCAGACCACTAATCCATTCAACTTTTTCGTGCAGATGTTCTCCTTCCTCCGCGCTTTGCTCCCGTTGCTGGCTTCCTCAAACGGCACGACAGCATGCACAATCTGGAGCAACGAAAATCAAGCAAGTGGCTACCATCCGGCTATCAGCAACGCCTCGTCACTCAAGCAATTGATCCTCGGCCAAGTGTGGAGGGCCCCATCGTCATCAACAGCCACTTACCAGCCCACTATAAACCAGCCGACGCAGCAGATATCGCTCTGTGGGCTCGGTGGCTGTGCCACAACGCAGACCACTAATCCGTTCAACTTTTTCGTGCAGATGTTCTCCTTCCTCCGCGCTTTGCTCCCGTTGCTGGCTTCCTCGGACGGCACGACAGCATGCACAATCTGGAGCAACGAAAATCAAGCAAGTGGCTACCATTGGGCTATCAGCAACGACTCGTCACTCAAGCAATTGATCCTCGGCCAAGTGTGGAGGGCCCCATCGTCATCAACAGCCACTTACCCGCCCACTATAAACCAGCCGACGCAGCAGATATCGCTCTTTGGGCTCGGTGGCTGTGCCACAACGCAGACCACTAATCCGTTCAACTTTTTCGTGCAGATGTTCTCCTTCCTCCGCGCTTTGCTCCCGTTGCAGGCTTCCTCAAACGGCACGACAGCATGCACAATCTGGAGCAACGAAAATCAAGCAAGTGGCTACCATCCGGCTATCAGCAACGCCTCGTCACTCAAGCAGTTGATCCTCGGCCAAGTGTGGAGGGTTTCATCGTCATCAACAGCCACTTACCCGCCCACTATAAACCAGCCGACGCAGCAGATATCGCTCTGTGGGCTCGGTGGCTGTGCCACAACGCAGACCACTAATCCGTTCAACTTTTTCGTGCAGATGTTCTCCTTCCTCCGCGCTTTGCTTCCGTTGCTGGCTTCCTCGGACGGCACGACAGCATGCACAATCTGGAGCAACGAAAATCAAGCAAGTGGCTACCATCCGGCTATCAGCACCGCCTCGTCACTCAAGCAATTGATCCTCGGCCAAGTGTGGAGTTCCTCATCGTCATCAACAGCCACTTACCCGCCCTCTATAAACCAGCCGACGCAGCAGATATCGCTCTGTGGGCTCGGTGGCTGTGCCACAACGCAGACCACTAATCCGTTCAACTTTTTCGTGCAGATGTTCTCCTTCCTCCGCGCTTTGCTTCCGTTGCTGGCTTCCTCGGACGGCACGACAGCAGCACAATCTGGAGCAACGAAAATCAAGCAAGTGGCTACCATCCGGCTATCAGCAACGCCTCGTCACTCAAGCAATTGATCCTCGGCCAAGTGTGGAGGGTTTCATCGTCATCAATAGCCACTTACCCGCCCACTATAAACCAGCCGACGCAGCAGATATCGCTCTGTGGGCTCGGTGGCTGTGCCACAACGCAGACCACTAATCCGTTCAACTTTTTCGTGCAGATGTTCTCCTTCCTCCGCGCTTTGCTCCCGTTGCTGGCTTCCCCGGACGGCACGACAGCATGCACAATCTGGAGCAACGAAAATCAAGCAAGTGGCAACCATCCTGCTATCAGCAACGCCTCGTCACTCAAGCAATTGATCCTCGGCCAAGTGTGGAGGGCCTCATCGTCATCAACAGCCACTTACCCGCCCTCTATAAACCAGCCGACGCAGCAGATATCGCTCTGTGGGCTCGGTGGCTGTGCCACAACGCAGACCACTAATCCGTTCAACTTTTTCGTGCAGATGTTCTTCCTCCGCGCTTTGCTCCCGTTGCTGGCTTCCTCAAACGGCACGACAGCATGCACAATCTGGAGAAACGAAAATCAAGCAAGTGGCTACCATCCGGCTATCAGCAACGCCTCGTCACTCAAGCAATTGATCCTCGGCCAAGTGTGGAGGGTTTCATCGTCATCAACAGCCACTTACCCGCCCACTATAAACCAGCCGAAGCAGCAGATATCGCTCTGTGGGCTCGGTGGCTGTGCCACAACGCAGACCACTAATCCGTTCAACTTTTTCGTGCAGATGTTCTCCTTCCTCCGCGCTTTGCTCCCGTTGCTGGCTTCCTCGGACGGCACGACAGCATGCACAATCTGGAGCAACGAAAATCAAGCAAGTGGCTACCATCCGGCTATCAGCAACGCCTCGTCACTCAAGCAATTGATCCTCGGCCAAGTTTGGAGGGCCTCATCGTCATCAACAGCCACTTACCCGCCCTCTATAAACCAGCCGACGCAGCAGATATCGCTCTGTGGGCTCGATGGCTGTGCCACAACGCAGACCACTAATCCGTTCAACTTTTTCGTGCAGATGTTCTCCTTCCTCCGCGCTTTGCTCCCGTTGCTGGCTTCCTCAAACGGCACGACAGCATGCACAATCTGGAGCAACGAAAATCAAGCAAGTGGCTACCATCCGGCTATCAGCAACGCCTCTTCACTCAAGCAATTGATCCTCGGCCAAGTGTGGAGGGCCCCATCGTCATCAACAGCCACTTACCCGCCCACTATAAACCAGCCGACGCAGCAGATATCGCTCTGTGGGCTCGGTGGCTGTGCCACAACGCAGACCACTAATCCGTTCAACTTTTTCGTGCAGATGTTCTCCTTCCTCCGCACTTTGCTCCCGTTGCTGGCTTCCTCAAACGGCACGACAGCATGCACAATCTGGAGCAACGAAAATCAAGCAAGTGGCTACCATCCGGCTATCAGCAACGCCTCGTCACTCAAGCAATTGATCCTCGGCCAAGTGTGGAGGGCCCCATCGTCATCAACAGCCACTTACCCGCCCACTATAAACCAGCCGACGCAGCAGATATCGCTCTGTGGGCTCGGTGGCTGTGCCACAACGCAGACCACTAATCCGTTCAACTTTTTCGTGCAGATGTTCTCCTTCCTCCGCGCTTTGCTCCCGTTGCTGGCTTCCTCAAACGGCACGACAGCATGCACAATCTGGAGCAACGAAAATCAAGCAAGTGGCTACCATCCGGCTATCAGCAACGCCTCGTCACTCAAGCAATTGATACTCGGCCAAGTGTGGAGGGCCCCATCGTCATCAACAGCCACTTACCCGCCCTCTATAAACCAGCCGAAGCAGCAGATATCACTCTGTGGGCTCGGTGGCTGTGCCACAACGCAGACCACTAATCCGTTCAACTTTTTCGTGCAGATGTTCTCCTTCCTCCGCGCTTTGCTCCCGCTGCTGGCTTCCTCGGACGGCACGACAGCATGCACAATCTAGAGCAACGAAAATCAAGCAAGTGGCTACCATCCGGCTATCAGCAACGCCTCGTCACTCGAGCAATTGATCCTCGGCCAAGTGTGGAGGGCCCCATCGTCATCAACAGCCACTTACCCGCCCACTATAAACCAGCCGACGCAGCAGATATCGCTCTGTGGGCTCGGTGGCTGTGCCACAACGCAGACCACTAATCCGTTCAACTTTTTCGTGCAGATGTTCTCCTTCCTCCGCGCTTTGCTCCCGTTGCTGGCTTCCTCGGACGGCACGACAGCATGCACAATCTGGAGCAACGAAAATCAGGCAAGTGGCTACCATCCGGCTATCAGCAACGCCTCGTCACTCCAGCAATTGATCCTCGGCCAAGTGTGGAGGGCAACGTCGTCATCAACAGCCACTTACCCGCCCACTATAAACCAGCCGACGCAGCAGATATCGCTCTGTGGGCTCGGTGGCTGTGCCACAACGCAGACCACTAATCCGTTCAACTTTTTCGTGCAGATGTTCTCCTTCCTCCGCGCTTTGCTCCCGTTGCTGGCTTCCTCGGACGGCACGACAGCATGCACAATCTGGAGCAACGAAAATCAGGCAAGTGGCTACCATCCGGCTATCAGCAACGCCTCGTCACTCGAGCAATTGATCCTCGGCCAAGTGTGGAGGGCAACGTCGTCATCAACAGCCACTTACCCGCCCACTATAAACCAGCCGACGCAGAAGATATCGCTCTGTGGGCTCGGTGGCTGTGCCACAACGCAGACCACTAATCCGTTCAACTTTTTCGTGCAGATGTTCTCCTTCCTCCGCGCTTTGCTCCCGTTGCTGGCTTCCTCGGACGGCACGACAGCATGCACAATCTGGAGCAACGAAAATCACGCAAGTGGCTACCATCCGGCTATCAGCAACGCCTCGTCACTCGAGCAATTGATCCTCGGCCAAGTGTGGAGGGCCTCATCGTCATCAACAGCCACTTACCCGCCCACTATAAACCAGCCGACGCAGCAGATATCGCTCTGTGGGCTCGGTGGCTGTGCCACAACGCAGACCACTAATCCGTTCAACTTTTTCGTGCAGATGTTCTCCTTCCTCCGCGCTTTGCTCCCGTTGCTGGCTTCCTCGGACGGCACGACAGCATGCACAATCTGGAGCAACGAAAATCAGGCAAGTGGCTACCATCCGGCTATCAGCAACGCCTCGTCACTCGAGCAATTGATCCTCGGCCAAGTGTGGAGGGCCTCATCGTCATCAACAGCCACTTACCCGCCCACTATAAACCAGCCGACGCAGCAGATATCGCTCTGTGGGCTCGGTGGCTGTGCCACAACGCAGACCACTAATCCGTTCAACTTTTTCGTGCAGATGTTCTCCTTCCTCCGCGCTTTGCTCCCGTTGCTGGCTTCCTCGGACGGCACGACAGCATGCACAATCTGGAGCAACGAAAATCAAGCAAGTGGCTACCATCCGGCTATCAGCAGCGCCTCGTCACTCGAGCAATTGATCCTCGGCCAAGTGTGGAGGGCCTCATCGTCGTCAACAGCCACTTACCCGCCCACTATAAACCAGCCGACGCAGCAGATATCGATCTGTGGGCTCGGTGGCTGTGCCACAACGCAGACCACTAATCCGTTCAACTTTTTCGTGCAGATGTTCTCCTTCCTCCGCGCTTTGCTCCCGTTGCTGGCTTCCTCGGACGGCACGACAGCATGCACAATCTGGAGCAACGAAAATCAGGCAAGTGGCTACCATCCGGCTATCAGCAACGCCTCGTCACTCGAGCAATTGATCCTCGGCCAAGTGTGGAGGGCCTCATCGTCATCAACAGCCACTTACCCGCCCACTATAAACCAGCCGACGCAGCAGATATCGCTCTGTGGGCTCGGTGGCTGTGCCACAACGCAGACCACTAATCCGTTCAACTTTTTCGTGCAGATGTTCTCCTTCGTCCGCGCTTTGATCCCGTTGCTGGCTTCCTCATACGGCACGACAGCATGCACAATCTGGAGCAACGAAAATCAGGCAAGTGGCTACCATCCGGCTATCAGCAACACCTCGTCACTCGAGCAATTGATCCTCGGCCAAGTGTGGAGGGCCTCAACGTCATCAACAGCCACTTACCCGCCCACTATAAACCAGCCGACGCAGCAGATATCGCTCTGTGGGCTCGGTGGCTGTGCCACAACGCAGACCACTAATCCGTTCAACTTTTTCGTGCAGATGTTCTCCTTCCTCCGCGCTTTGCTCCCGTTGCTGGCTTCCTCGGACGGCACGACAGCATGCACAATCTGGAGCAACGAAAATCAGGCAAGTGGCTACCATCCGGCTATCAGCAACGCCTCGTCACTCGAGCAATTGATCCTCGGCCAAGTGTGGAGGGCCTCATCGTCATCAACAGCCACTTACCCGCCCACTATAAACCAGCCGACGCAGCAGATATCGCTCTGTGGGCTCGGTGGCTGTGCCACAACGCAGACCACTAATCTGTTCAACTTTTTCGTGCAGATGTTCTCCTTCCTCCGCGCTTTGCTCCCGTTGCTGGCTTCCTCGGACGACACGACAGCATGCACAATCTGGAGCAACGAAAATCAGGCAAGTGGCTACCATCCGGCTATCAGCAACGCCTCGTCACTCGAGCAATTGATCCTCGGCCAAGTGTGGAGGGCCTCATCGTCATCAACAGCCACTTACCCGCCCACTATAAACCAGCCGACGCAGCAGATATCGCTCTGTGGGCTCGGTGGCTGTGCCACAACGCAGACCACTAATCTGTTCAACTTTTTCGTGCAGATGTTCTCCTTCCTCCGCGCTTTGCTCCCGTTGCTGGCTTCCTCGGACGGCACGACAGCATGCACAATCTGGAGCAACGAAAATCAGGCAAGTGGCTACCATCCGGCTATCAGCAATGCCTCGTCACTCGAGCAATTGATCCTCGGCCAAGTGTGGAGGGCAACGTCGTCATCAACAGCCACTTACCCGCCCACTATAAACCAGCCGACGCAGCAGATATCGCTCTGTGGGCTCGGTGGCTGTGCCACAACGCAGACCACTAATCCGTTCAACTTTTTCGTGCAGATGTTCTCCTTTCTCCGCGCTTTGCTCCCGTTGCTGGCTTCCTCGGACGGCACGACAGCATGCACAATCTGGAACAACGAAAATCAGGCAAGTGGCTACCATCCGGCTATCAGCAACGCCTCGTCACTCGAGCAATTGATCCTCGGCCAAGTGTGGAGGGCCTCATCGTCATCAACAGCCACTTACCCGCCCACTATAAACCAGCCGACGCAGCAGATATCGCTCTGTGGGCTCGGTGGCTGTGCCACAACGCAGACCACTAATCTGTTCAACTTTTTCGTGCACATGTTCTCCTTCCTCCGCGCTTTGCTCCCGTTGCTGGCTTCCTCGGACGGCTCGACAGCATGCACATTCTGGAGCAACGAAAATCAGGCAAGTGGCTACCATCCGGCTATCAGCAACGCCTCGTCACTCGAGAAATTGATCCTCGGCCAAGTGTGGAGGGCCTCATCGTCATCAACAGCCACTTACCCGCCCACTATTAACCAGCCGACGCAGCAGATATCGCTCTGTGGGCTCGGTGGCTGTGCCACAACGCAGACCACTAATTTGTTCAACTTTTTCGTGCAGATGTTCTCCTTCCTCCGCGCTTTGCTCCCGTTGCTGGCTTCCTCGGACAGCTCGACAGCATGCACATTCTGGAGCAACGAAAATCACGCAAGTGGCTACCATCCGGCTATCAGCAACGCCTCGTCACTCGAGCAATTGATCCTCGGCCAAGTGTGGAGGGCAACGTCGTCATAAACAGCCACTTACCCGCCCACTATAAACCAGCCGACGCAGCAGATATCGCTCTGTGGGCTCGGTGGCTGTGCCACAACGCAGACCACTAATCTGTTCAACTTTTTCGTGCAGATGTTCTCCTTCCTCCGCGCTTTGCTCCCGTTGCTGGCTTCCTCGGACGACACGACAGCATGCACAATCTGGAGCAACGAAAATCAGGCAAGTGGCTACCATCCGGCTATCAGCAACGCCTCGTCACTCGAGCAATTGATCCTCGGCCAAGTGTGGAGGGCCTCATCGTCATCAACAGCCACTTACCCGCCCACTATAAACCAGCCGACGCAGCAGATATCGCTCTGTGGGCTCGGTGGCTATGCCACAACGCAGACCACTAATCTGTTCAACTTTTTTGTGCAGATGTTCTCCTTCCTCCGCGCTTTGCTCCCGTTGCTGGCTTCCTCGGACGGCACGACAGCATGCACAATCTGGAGCAACGAAAATCAGGCAAGTGGCTACCATCCGGCTATCAGCAACGCCTCGTCACTCGAGCAATTGATCCTCGGCCAAGTGTGGAGGGCCTCATCGTCATCAACAGCCACTTACCCGCCCACTATAAACCAGCCGACGCAGCAGATATCGCTCTGTGGGCTCGGTGGCTGTGCCACAACGCAGACCACTAATCTGTTCAACTTTTTCGTGCAGATGTTCTCCTTCCTCCGCGCTTTGCTCCCGTTGCTGGCTTCCTCGGACGACACGACAGCATGCACAATCTGGAGCAACGAAAATCAGGCAAGTGGCTACCATCCGGCTATCAGCAACGCCTCGTCACTCGAGCAATTGATCCTCGGCCAAGTGTGGAGGGCCTCATCGTCATCAACAGCCACTTACCCGCCCACTATAAACCAGCCGACGCAGCAGATATCGCTCTGTGGGCTCGGTGGCTATGCCACAACGCAGACCACTAATCTGTTCAACTTTTTCGTGCAGATGTTCTCCTTCCTCCGCGCTTTGCTCCCGTTGCTGGCTTCCTCGGACGGCACGACAGCATGCACAATCTGGAGCAACGAAAATCAGGCAAGTGGCTACCATCCGGCTATCAGCAACGCCTCGTCACTCGAGCAATTGATCCTCGGCCAAGTGTGGAGGGCCTCATCGTCATCAACAGCCACTTACCCGCCCACTATAAACCAGCCGACGCAGCAGATATCGCTCTGTGGGCTCGGTGGCTGTGCCACAACGCAGACCACTAATCTGTTCAACTTTTTCGTGCAGATGTTCTCCTTCCTCCGCGCTTTGCTCCCGTTGCTGGCTTCCTCGGACGACACGACAGCATGCACAATCTGGAGCAACGAAAATCAGGCAAGTGGCTACCATCCGGCTATCAGCAACGCCTCGTCACTCGAGCAATTGATCCTCGGCCAAGTGTGGAGGGCCTCATCGTCATCAACAGCCACTTACCCGCCCACTATAAACCAGCCGACGCAGCAGATATCGCTCTGTGGGCTCGGTGGCTGTGCCACAACGCAGACCACTAATCCGTTCAACTTTTTCGTGCAGATGTTCTCCTTCCTCCGCGCTTTGCTCCCGTTGCTGGCTTCCTCGGACGGCACGACAGCATGCACAATCTGGAGCAACGAAAATCAGGCAAGTGGCTACCATCCGGCTATCAGCAATGCCTCGTCACTCGAGCAATTGATCCTCGGCCAAGTGTGGAGGGCAACGTCGTCATCAACAGCCACTTACCCGCCCACTATAAACCAGCCGACGCAGCAGATATCGCTCTGTGGGCTCGGTGGCTGTGCCACAACGCAGACCACTAATCCGTTCAACTTTTTCGTGCAGATGTTCTCCTTTCTCCGCGCTTTGCTCCCGTTGCTGGCTTCCTCGGACGGCACGACAGCATGCACAATCTGGAGCAACGAAAATCAAGCAAGTGGCTACCATCCGGCTATCAGCAACGCCTCGTCACTCGAGCAATTGATCCTCGGCCAAGTGTGGAGGGCCTCATCGTCATCAACAGCCACTTACCCGCCCACTATAAACCAGCCGACGCAGCAGATATCGCTCTGTGGGCTCGGTGGCTGTGCCACAACGCAGACCACTAATCCGTTCAACGTTTTCGTGCAGATGTTCTCCTTTCTCCGCGCTTTGCTCCCGTTGCTGGCTTCCTCGGACGGCACGACAGCATGCACAATCTGGAGCAACGAAAATCAGGCAAGTGGCTACCATCCGGCTATCAGCAACGCCTCGTCACTCCAGCAATTGATCCTCGGCCAAGTGTGGAGGGCAACGTCGTCATCAACAGCCACTTACCCGCCCACTATAAACCAGCCGACGCAGCAGATATCGCTCTGTGGGCTCGGTGGCTGTGCCACAACGCAGACCACTAATCCGTTCAACTTTTTCGTGCAGATGTTCTCCTTCCTCCGCGCTTTGCTCGCGTTGCTGGCTTCCTCGGACGGCACGACAGCATGCACAATCTGGAGCAACGAAAATCAGGCAAGTGGCTACCATCCGGCTATCAGCAACGCCTCGTCACTCGAGCAATTGATCCTCGGCCAAGTGTGGAGGGCCTCATCGTCATCAACAGCCACTTACCCGCCCACTATAAACCAGCCGACGCAGCAGATATCGCTCTGTGGGCTCGGTGGCTGTGCCACAACGCAGACCACTAATCCGTTCAACTTTTTCGTGCAGATGTTCTCCTTCGTCCGCGCTTTGATCCCGTTGCTGGCTTCCTCATACGGCACGACAGCATGCACAATCTGGAGCAACGAAAATCAGGCAAGTGGCTACCATCCGGCTATCAGCAACACCTCGTCACTCGAGCAATTGATCCTCGGCCAAGTGTGGAGGGCCTCAACGTCATCAACAGCCACTTACCCGCCCACTATAAACCAGCCGACGCAGCAGATATCGCTCTGTGGGCTCGGTGGCTGTGCCACAACGCAGACCACTAATCCGTTCAACTTTTTCGTGCAGATGTTCTCCTTCCTCCGCGCTTTGCTCCCGTTGCTGGCTTCCTCGGACGGCACGACAGCATGCACAATCTGGAGCAACGAAAATCAGGCAAGTGGCTACCATCCGGCTATCAGCAACGCCTCGTCACTCGAGCAATTGATCCTCGGCCAAGTGTGGAGGGCCCCATCGTCATCAACAGCCACTTACCCGCCCACTATAAACCAGCCGACGCAGCAGATATCGCTCTGTGGGCTCGGTGGCTGTGCCACAACGCAGACCACTAATCCGTTCAACTTTTTCGTGCAGATGTTCTCCTTCCTCCGCGCTTTGCTCCCGTTGCTGGCTTCCTCGGACGGCACGACAGCATGCACAATCTGGAGCAACGAAAATCAGGCAAGTGGCTACCATCCGGCTATCAGCAACGCCTCGTCACTCCAGCAATTGATCCTCGGCCAAGTGTGGAGGGCAACGTCGTCATCAACAGCCACTTACCCGCCCACTATAAACCAGCCGACGCAGCAGATATCGCTCTGTGGGCTCGGTGGCTGTGCCACAACGCAGACCACTAATCCGTTCAACTTTTTCGTGCAGATGTTCTCCTTCCTCCGCGCTTTGCTCCCGTTGCTGGCTTCCTCGGACGGCACGACAGCATGCACAATCTGGAGCAACGAAAATCAGGCAAGTGGCTACCATCCGGCTATCAGCAACGCCTCGTCACTCGAGCAATTGATCCTCGGCCAAGTGTGGAGGGCAACGTCGTCATCAACAGCCACTTACCCGCCCACTATAAACCAGCCGACGCAGAAGATATCGCTCTGTGGGCTCGGTGGCTGTGCCACAACGCAGACCACTAATCCGTTCAACTTTTTCGTGCAGATGTTCTCCTTCCTCCGCGCTTTGCTCCCGTTGCTGGCTTCCTCGGACGGCACGACAGCATGCACAATCTGGAGCAACGAAAATCACGCAAGTGGCTACCATCCGGCTATCAGCAACGCCTCGTCACTCGAGCAATTGATCCTCGGCCAAGTGTGGAGGGCCTCATCGTCATCAACAGCCACTTACCCGCCCACTATAAACCAGCCGACGCAGCAGATATCGCTCTGTGGGCTCGGTGGCTGTGCCACAACGCAGACCACTAATCCGTTCAACTTTTTCGTGCAGATGTTCTCCTTCCTCCGCGCTTTGCTCCCGTTGCTGGCTTCCTCGGACGGCACGACAGCATGCACAATCTGGAGCAACGAAAATCAGGCAAGTGGCTACCATCCGGCTATCAGCAACGCCTCGTCACTCGAGCAATTGATCCTCGGCCAAGTGTGGAGGGCCTCATCGTCATCAACAGCCACTTACCCGCCCACTATAAACCAGCCGACGCAGCAGATATCGCTCTGTGGGCTCGGTGGCTGTGCCACAACGCAGACCACTAATCCGTTCAACTTTTTCGTGCAGATGTTCTCCTTCCTCCGCGCTTTGCTCCCGTTGCTGGCTTCCTCGGACGGCACGACAGCATGCACAATCTGGAGCAACGAAAATCAAGCAAGTGGCTACCATCCGGCTATCAGCAACGCCTCGTCACTCGAGCAATTGATCCTCGGCCAAGTGTGGAGGTACTCATCGTCGTCAACAGCCACTTACCCGCCCACTATAAACCAGCCGACGCAGCAGATATCGATCTGTGGGCTCGGTGGCTGTGCCACAACGCAGACCACTAATCCGTTCAACTTTTTCGTGCAGATGTTCTCCTTCCTCCGCGCTTTGCTCCCGTTGCTGGCTTCCTCGGACGGCACGACAGCATGCAATATCTGGAGCAACGAAAATCAGGCAAGTGGCTACCATCCGGCTATCAGCAACGCCTCGTCACTCGAGCAATTGATCCTCGGCCAAGTGTGGAGGGCCTCATCGTCATCAACAGCCACTTACCCGCCCACTATAAACCAGCCGACGCAGCAGATATCGCTCTGTGGGCTCGGTGGCTGTGCCACAACGCAGACCACTAATCCGTTCAACTTTTTCGTGCAGATGTTCTCCTTCGTCCGCGCTTTGATCCCGTTGCTGGCTTCCTCATACGGCACGACAGCATGCACAATCTGGAGCAACGAAAATCAGGCAAGTGGCTACCATCCGGCTATCAGCAACACCTCGTCACTCGAGCAATTGATCCTCGGCCAAGTGTGGAGGGCCTCAACGTCATCAACAGCCACTTACCCGCCCACTATAAACCAGCCGACGGAGCAGATATCGCTCTGTGGGCTCGGTGGCTGTGCCACAACGCAGACCACTAATCCGTTCAACTTTTTCGTGCAGATGTTCTCCTTCCTCCGCGCTTTGCTCCCGTTGCTGGCTTCCTCGGACGGCACGACAGCATGCACAATCTGGAGCAACGAAAATCAGGCAAGTGGCTACCATCCGGCTATCAGCAACGCCTCGTCACTCGAGCAATTGATCCTCGGCCAAGTGTGGAGGGCCTCATCGTCATCAACAGCCACTTACCCGCCCACTATAAACCAGCCGACGCAGCAGATATCGCTCTGTGGGCTCGGTGGCTGTGCCACAACGCAGACCACTAATCCGTTCAACTTTTTCGTGCAGATGTTCTCCTTCCTCCGCGCTTTGCTCCCGTTGCTGGCTTCCTCGGACGGCACGACAGCATGCACAATCTGGAGCAACGAAAATCAGGCAAGTGGCTACCATCCGGCTATCAGCAACGCCTCGTCACTCGAGCAATTGATCCTCGGGAAAGTGTGGAGGGCAACGTCGTCATCAACAGCCACTTACCCGCCCACTATAAACCAGCCGACGCAGCAGATATCGCTCTGTGGGCTCGGTGGCTGTGCCACAACGCAGACCACTAATCCGTTCAACTTTTTCGTGCAGATGTTCTCCTTCCTCCGCGCTTTGCTCCCGTTGCTGGCTTCCTCGGACGGCACGACAGCATGCACAATCTGGAGCAACGAAAATCAGGCAAGTGGCTACCATCCGGCTATCAGCAACACCTCGTCACTCGAGCAATTGATCCTCGGCCAAGTGTGGAGGGCCTCATCGTCATCAACAGCCACTTACCCGCCCACTATAAACCAGCCGACGCAGCAGATATCGCTCTGTGGGCTCGGTGGCTGCGCCACAACGCAGACCACTAATCCGTTCAACTTTTTCGTGCAGATGTTCTCCTTCCTCCGCGCTTTGCTCCCGTTGCTGGCTTCCTCGGACGACACGACAGCATGCACAATCTGGAACAACGAAAATCAGGCAAGTGGCTACCATCCGGCTATCAGCAACGCCTCGTCACTCGAGCAATTGATCCTCGGCCAAGTGTGGAGGGCCTCATCGTCATCAACAGCCACTTACCCGCCCACTATAAACCAGCCGACGCAGCAGATATCGCTCTGTGGGCTCGGTGGCTGTGCCACAACGCAGACCACTAATCTGTTCAACTTTTTCGTGCACATGTTCTCCTTCCTCCGCGCTTTGCTCCCGTTGCTGGCTTCCTCGGACGGCTCGACAGCATGCACATTCTGGAGCAACGAAAATCAGGCAAGTGGCTACCATCCGGCTATCAGCAACGCCTCGTCACTCGAGAAATTGATCCTCGGCCAAGTGTGGAGGGCCTCATCGTCATCAACAGCCACTTACCCGCCCACTATAAACCAGCCGACGCAGCAGATATCGCTCTGTGGGCTCGGTGGCTGTGCCACAACGCAGACCACTAATTTGTTCAACTTTTTCGTGCAGATGTTCTCCTTCCTCCGCGCTTTGCTCCCGTTGCTGGCTTCCTCGGACAGCTCGACAGCATGCACATTCTGGAGCAACGAAAATCACGCAAGTGGCTACCATCCGGCTATCAGCAACGCCTCGTCACTCGAGCAATTGATCCTCGGCCAAGTGTGGAGGGCAACGTCGTCATAAACAGCCACTTACCCGCCCACTATAAACCAGCCGACGCAGCAGATATCGCTCTGTGGGCTCGGTGGCTGTGCCACAACGCAGACCACTAATCTGTTCAACTTTTTCGTGCAGATGTTCTCCTTCCTCCGCGCTTTGCTCCCGTTGCTGGCTTCCTCGGACGACACGACAGCATGCACAATCTGGAGCAACGAAAATCAGGCAAGTGGCTTCCATCCGGCTATCAGCAACGCCTCGTCACTCGAGCAATTGATCCTCGGCCAAGTGTGGAGGGCCTCATCGTCATCAACAGCCACTTACCCGCCCACTATAAACCAGCCGACGCAGCAGATATCGCTCTGTGGGCTCGGTGGCTATGCCACAACGCAGACCACTAATCTGTTCAACTTTTTCGTGCAGATGTTCTCCTTCCTCCGCGCTTTGCTCCCGTTGCTGGCTTCCTCGGACGGCACGACAGCATGCACAATCTGGAGCAACGAAAATCAGGCAAGTGGCTACCATCCGGCTATCAGCAACGCCTCGTCACTCGAGCAATTGATCCTCAGCCAAGTGTGGAGGGCCTCATCGTCATCAACAGCCACTTACCCGCCCACTATAAACCAGCCGACGCAGCAGATATCGCTCTGTGGGCTCGGTGGCTGTGCCACAACGCAGACCACTAATCTGTTCAACTTTTTCGTGCAGATGTTCTCCTTCCTCCGCGCTTTGCTCCCGTTGCTGGCTTCCTCGGACGACACGACAGCATGCACAATCTGGAGCAACGAAAATCAGGCAAGTGGCTACCATCCGGCTATCAGCAACGCCTCGTCACTCGAGCAATTGATCCTCGGCCAAGTGTGGAGGGCCTCATCGTCATCAACAGCCACTTACCCGCCCACTATAAACCAGCCGACGCAGCAGATATCGCTCTGTGGGCTCGGTGGCTGTGCCACAACGCAGACCACTAATCTGTTCAACTTTTTCGTGCACATGTTCTCCTTCCTCCGCGCTTTGCTCCCGTTGCTGGCTTCCTCGGACGGCTCGACAGCATGCACATTCTGGAGCAACGAAAATCAGGCAAGTGGCTACCATCCGGCTATCAGCAACGCCTCGTCACTCGAGCAATTGATCCTCGGCCAAGTGTGCAGGGCCTCATCGTCATCAACAGCCACTTACCCGCCCACTATAAACCAGCCGACGCAGCAGATATCGCTCTGTGGGCTCGGTGGCTGTGCCACAACGCAGACCACTAATTTGTTCAACTTTTTCGTGCAGATGTTCTCCTTCCTCCGCGCATTGCTCCCGTTGCTGGCTTCCTCGGACAGCTCGACAGCATGCACATTCTGGAGCAACGAAAATCACGCAAGTGGCTACCATCCGGCTATCAGCAACGCCTCGTCACTCGAGCAATTGATCCTCGGCCAAGTGTGGAGGGCAACGTCGTCATAAACAGCCACTTACCCGCCCACTATAAACCAGCCGACGCAGCAGATATCGCTCTGTGGGCTCGGTGGCTGTGCCACAACGCAGACCACTAATCTGTTCAACTTTTTCGTGCAGATGTTCTCCTTCCTCCGCGCTTTGCTCCCGTTGCTGGCTTCCTCGGACGACACGACAGCATGCACAATCTGGAGCAACGAAAATCAGGCAAGTGGCTACCATCCGGCTATCAGCAACGCCTCGTCACTCGAGCAATTGATCCTCGGCCAAGTGTGGAGGGCCTCATCGTCATCAACAGCCACTTACCCGCCCACTATAAACCAGCCGACGCAGCAGATATCGCTCTGTGGGCTCGGTGGCTGTGCCACAACGCAGACCACTAATCTGTTCAACTTTTTCGTGCAGATGTTCTCCTTCCTCCGCGCTTTGCTCCCGTTGCTGGCTTCCTCGGACGACACGACAGCATGCACAATCTGGAGCAACGAAAATCAGGCAAGTGGCTACCATCCGGCTATCAGCAACGCCTCGTCACTCGAGCAATTGATCCTCGGCCAAGTGTGGAGGGCCTCATCGTCATCAACAGCCACTTACCCGCCCACTATAAACCAGCCGACGCAGCAGATATCGCTCTGTGGGCTCGGTGGCTGTGCCACAACGCAGACCACTAATCTGTTCAACTTTTATGTGCAGATGTTCTCCTTCCTCCGCGCTTTGCTCCCGTTGCTGGCTTCCTCGGACGGCACGACAGCATGCACAATCTGGAGCAACGAAAATCAGGCAAGTGGCTACCATCCGGCTATCAGCAACGCCTCGTCACTCGAGCAATTGATCCTCGGCCAAGTGTGGAGGGCCTCATCGTCATCAACAGCCACTTACCCGCCCACTATAAACCAGCCGACGCAGCAGATATCGCTCTGTGGGCTCGGTGGCTGTGCCACAACGCAGACCACTAATCCGTTCAACTTTTTCGTGCAGATGTTCTCCTTCCTCCGCGCTTTGCTCCCGTTGCTGGCTTCCTCGGACGGCACGACAGCATGCACAATCTGGAGCAACGAAAATCAGGCAAGTGGCTACCATCCGGCTATCAGCAACGCCTCGTCACTCGAGCAATTGATCCTCGGCCAAGTGTGGAGGGCCTCATCGTCATCAACAGCCACTTACCCGCCCACTATAAACCAGCCGACGCAGCAGATATCGCTCTGTGGGCTCGGTGGATGTGCCACAACGCAGACCACTAATCCGTTCAACTTTTTCGTGCAGATGTTCTCCTTCCTCCGCGCTTTGCTCCCGTTGCTGGCTTCCTCGGACGGCACGACAACATGCACAATCTGGAGCAACGAAAATAAGCAAGTGGCTACCATCCGGCTATCAGCAACGCCTCGTCACTCGAGCAATTGATCGTCGGCCAAGTGTGGAGGGCCTCATCGTCATCAACAGCCACTTACCCGCCCACTATAAACCAGCCGACGCAGCAGATATCGCTCTGTGGGCTCGGTGGCTGTGCCACAACGCAGACCACTAATCCGTTCAACTTTTTCGTGCAGATGTTCTCCTTCCTCCGCGCTTTGCTCCCGTTGCTGGCTTCCTCGGACGGCACGACAGCATGCACAATCTGGAGCAACGAAAATCAGGCAAGTGGCTACCATCCGGCTATCAGCAACGCCTCGTCACTCGAGCAATTGATCCTCGGCCAAGTGTGGAGGGCCTCATCGTCATCAACAGCCACTTACCCGCCCACTATAAACCAGCCGACGCAGCAGATATCGCTCTGTGGGCTCGGTGGCTGTGCCACAACGCAGACCACTAATCCGTTCAACTTTTTCGTGCAGATGTTCTCCTTCCTCCGCGCTTTGCTCCCGTTGCTGGCTTCCTCGGACGGCACGACAGCATGCACAATCTGGAGCAACGAAAATCAGGCAAGTGGCTACCATCCGGCTATCAGCAACACCTCGTCACTCGAGCAATTGATCCTCGGCCAAGTGTGGAGGGCCTCATCGTCATCAACAGCCACTTACCCGCCCACTATAAACCAGCCGACGCAGCAGATATCGCTCTGTGGGCTCGGTGGCTGTGCCGCAACGCAGACCACTAATCCGTTCAACTTTTTCGTGCAGATGTTCTCCTTCCTCCGCGCTTTGCTCCCGTTGCTGGCTTCCTCGGACGGCACGACAGCATGCACAATCTGGAGCAACGAAAATCAGGCAAGTGGCTACCATCCGGCTATCAGCAATGCCTCGTCACTCGAGCAATTGATCCTCGGCCAAGTGTGGAGGGCAACGTCGTCATCAACAGCCACTTACCCGCCCACTATAAACCAGCCGACGCAGCAGATATCGCTCTGTGGGCTCGGTGGCTGTGCCACAACGCAGACCACTAATCCGTTCAACTTTTTCGTGCAGATGTTCTCCTTCCTCCGCGCTTTGCTCCCGTTGCTGGCTTCCTCGGACGGCACGACAGCATGCACAATCTGGAGCAACGAAAATCAAGCAAGTGGCTACCATCCGGCTATCAGCAACGCCTCGTCACTCGAGCAATTGATCCTCGGCCAAGTGTGGAGGGCCTCATCGTCATCAACAGCCACTTACCCGCCCACTATAAACCAGCCGACGCAGCAGATATCGCTCTGTGGGCTCGGTGGCTGTGCCACAACGCAGACCACTAATCCATTCAACGTTTTCGTGCAGATGTTCTCCTTTCTCCGCGCTTTGCTCCCGTTGCTGGCTTCCTCGGACGGCACGACAGCATGCACAATCTGGAGCAACGAAAATCAAGCAAGTGGCTACCATCCGGCTATCAGCAACGCCTCGTCACTCGAGCAATTGATCCTCGGCCAAGTGTGGAGGGCCTCATCGTCATCAACAGCCACTTACCCGCCCACTATAAACCAGCCGACGCAGCAGATATCGCTCTGTGGGCTCGGTGGCTGTGCCACAACGCAGACCACTAATCCGTTCAACTTTTTCGTGCAGATGTTCTCCTTCCTCCGCGCTTTGCTCCCGTTGCTGGCTTCCTCGGACGGCACGACAGCATGCACAATCTGGAGCAACGAAAATCAGGCAAGTGGCTACCATCCGGCTATCAGCAACGCCTCGTCACTCGAGCAATTGATCCTCGGCCAAGTGTGGAGGGCAACGTCGTCATCAACAGCCACTTACCCGCCCACTATAAACCAGCCGACGCAGCAGATATCGCTCTGTGGGCTCGGTGGCTGTGCCACAACGCAGACCACTAATCCGTTCAACTTTTTCGTGCAGATGTTCTCCTTCCTCCGCGCTTTGCTCCCGTTGCTGGCTTCCTCGGACGGCACGACAGCATGCACAATCTGGAGCAACGAAAATCAGGCAAGTGGCTACCATCCGGCTATCAGCAACACCTCGTCACTTGAGCAATTGATCCTCGGCCAAGTGTGGAGGGCCTCATCGTCATCAACAGCCACTTACCCGCCCACTATAAACCAGCCGACGCAGCAGATATCGCTCTGTGGGCTCGGTGGCTGTGCCACAACGCAGACCACTAATCCGTTCAACTTTTTCGTGCCGATGTTCTCCTTCCTCCGCGCTTTGATCCCGTTGCTGGCTTCCTCGGACGGCACGACAGCATGCACAATCTGGAGCAACGAAAATCAGGCAAGTGGCTACCATCCGGCTATCAGCAACACCTCGTCACTCGAGCAATTGATCCTCGGCCAAGTGTGGAGGGCCTCATCGTCATCAACAGCCATTTACCCGCCCACTATAAACCAGCCGACGCAGCAGATATCGCTCTGTGGGCTCGGTGGCTGTGCCACAACGCAGACCACTAATCCGTTCAACTTTTTCGTGCAGATGTTCTCCTTCCTCCGCGCTTTGCTCCCGTTGCTGGCTTCCTCGGACGGCACGACAGCATGCACAATCTGGAGCAACGAAAATCAGGCAAGTGGCTACCATCCGGCTATCAGCAACGCCTCGTCACTCGAGCAATTGATCCTCGGCCAAGTGTGGAGGGCCTCATCGTCATCAACAGCCACTTACCCGCCCACTATAAACCAGCCGACGCAGCAGATATCGCTCTGTGGGCTCGGTGGCTGTGCCACAACGCAGACCACTAATCCGTTCAACTTTTTCGTGCAGATGTTCTCCTTCCTCCGCGCTTTGCTCCCGTTGCTGGCTTCCTCGGACGGCACGACAGCATGCACAATCTGGAGCAACGAAAATCAGGCAAGTGGCTACCATCCGGCTATCAGCAATGCCTCGTCACTCGAGCAATTGATCCTCGGCCAAGTGTGGAGGGCAACGTCGTCATCAACAGCCACTTACCCGCCCACTATGAACCAGCCGACGCAGCAGATATCGCTATGTGGGCTCGGTGGCTGTTCCACAACGCAGACCACTAATCCGTTCAACTTTTTCGTGCAGATGTTCTCCTTCCTCCGCGCTTTGCTCCCGTTGCTGGCTTCCTCGGACGACACGACAGCATGCATAATCTGGAGCAACGAAAATCAGGCAAGTGGCTACCATCCGGCTATCAGCAACGCCTCGTCACTCGAGCAATTGATCCTCGGCCAAGTGTGGAGGGCCTCATCGTCATCAACAGCCACTTACCCGCCCACTATAAACCAGCCGGCGCAGCAGATATCGCTCTGTGGGCTCGGTGGCTGTGCCACAACGCAGACCACTAATCCGTTCAACTTCTTCGTGCAGATGTTCTCCTTCCTTCGCGCTTTGCTCCCGTTGCTGGCTTCCTCGGACGACACGACAGCATGCACAATCTGGAGCAACGAAAATCAGGCAAGTGGCTACCATCCGGCTATCAGCAACGCCTCGTCACTCGAGCAATTGATCCTCGCCCAAGTGTGGAGGGCAACGTCGTCATAAACAGCCACTTACCCGCCCACTATAAACCAGCCGACGCAGCAGATATCGCTCTGTGGGCTCGGTGGCTGTGCCACAACGCAGACCACTAATCTGTTCAACTTTTTCGTGCAGATGTTCTCCTTCCTCCGCGCTTTGCTCCCGTTGCTGGCTTCCTCGGACAGCTCGACAGCATGCACATTCTGGAGCAACGAAAATCAGGCAAGTGGCTACCATCCGGCTATCAGCAACGCCTCGTCACTCGAGCAATTGATCCTCGGCCAAGTGTGGAGGGCCTCATCGTCATCAACAGCCACTTACCCGCCCACTATAAACCAGCCGACGCAGCAGATATCGCTCTGTCGGCTCGGTGGCTGTGCCACAACGCAGACCACTAATCTGTTCAACTTTTTTCGTGCAGATGTTCTCCTTCCTCCGCGCTTTGCTCCCGTTGCTGGCTTCCTCGGACGGCTCGACAGCATGCACATTCTGGAGCAACGAAAATCAGGCAAGTGGCTACCATCCGGCTATCAGCAACGCCTCGTCACTCGAGCAATTGATCCTCGGCCAAGTGTGGAGGGCCCCATCGTCATCAACAGCCACTTACCCGCCCACTATAAACCAGCCGACGCAGCAGATATCGCTCTGTGGGCTCGGTGGCTGTGCCACAACGCAGACCACTAATCCGTTCAACTTTTTCGTGCAGATGTTCTCCTTCCTCCGCGCTTTGCTCCCGTTGCTGGCTTCCTCGGACGGCACGACAGCATGCACAATCTGGAGCAACGAAAATCAGGCAAGTGGCTACCATCCGGCTATCAGCAACGCCTCGTCACTCCAGCAATTGATCCTCGGCCAAGTGTGGAGGGCCCCATCGTCATCAACAGCCACTTACCCGCCCACTATAAACCAGCCGACGCAGCAGATATCGCTCTGTGGGCTCGGTGGCTGTGCCACAACGCTGACCACTAATCCGTTCAACTTTTTCGTGCAGATGTTCTCCTTCCTCCGCGCTTTGCTCCCGTTGCTGGCTTCCTCGGACGGCACGACAGCATGCACAATCTGGAGCAACGAAAATCAGGCAAGTGGCTACCATCCGGCTATCAGCAACGCCTCGTCACTCGAGCAATTGATCCTCGGCCAAGTGTGGAGGGCCCCATCGTCATCAACAGACAATTACCCGTCCACTATAAACCAGCCGACGCAGCAGATATCGCTCTGTGGGCTCGGTGGCTGTGCCACAACGCAGACCACTAATCCGTTCAACTTTTTCGTGCAGATGTTCTCCTTCCTCCGCGCTTTGCTCCCGTTGCTGGCTTCCTCGGACGGCACGACAGCATGCACAATCTGGAGCAACGAAAATCAGGCAAGTGGCTACCATCCGGCTATCAGCAACGCCTCGTCACTCGAACAATTGATCCTCGACCAAGTGTGGAGGGCCCCATCGTCATCAACAGCCACTTACCCGCCCACTATAAACCAGCCGACGCAGCAGATATCGCTCTGTGGGCTCGGTGGCTGTGCCACAACGCAGACCACTAATCCGTTCAACTTTTTCGTGCAGATGTTCTCCTTCCTCCGCGCTTTGCTCCCGTTGCTGGCTTCCTCGGACGGCACGACAGCATGCACAATCTGGAGCAACGAAAATCAGGCAAGTGGCTACCATCCGGCTATCAGCAACGCCTCGTCACTCGAGCAATTGATCCTCGGCCAAGTGTGGAGGGCCCCATCGTCATCAACAGCCACTTACCCGCCCACTATAAACCAGCCGACGCAGCAGATATCGCTCTGTGGGCTCGGTGGCTGTGCCACAACGCAGACCACTCATCCGTTCAACTTTTTCGTGCAGATGTTCTCCTTCCTCCGCGCTTTGCTCCCGTTGCTGGCTTCCTCGGACGGCACGACAGCATGCACAATCTGGAGCAACGAAAATCAAGCAAGGGGCTACCATCCGGCTATAAGCAACGCCTCGTCACTCGAGCAACTGATCCTCGGCCAAGTGTGGAGGGCCCCATCGTCATCAACAGCCAATTACCCGCCCACTATAAACCAGCCGCCGCAGCAGATATCGCTCTGTGGGCTCGGTGGCTGTGCCACAACGCAGACCACTAATCCGTTCAACTTTTTTGTGCAGATGTTCTCCTTCCTCCGCGCTTTGCTCCCGTTGCTGGCTTCCTCGGACGGCACGACAGCATGCACAATCTGGAGCAACGAAAATCAGGCAAGTGGCTACCATCCGGCTATCAGCAACGCCTCGTCACTCGAGCAACTGATCCTCGGCCAAGTGTGGAGGGCCCCATCGTCATCAACAGCCACTTACCCGCCCACTATAAACCAGCCGACGCAGCAGATATCGCTCTGTGGGCTCGGTGGCTGTGCCACAACGCAGACCACTAATCCGTTCAACTTTTTCGTGCAGATGTTCTTTTTCCTCCGCCCTTTGCTCCCGCTGCTGGCTTCCTCGGACGGCACGACAGCATGCACAATCTGGAGCAACGAAAATCAAGCAAGTGGCTACCATCCGGCTATGAGCAACGCCTCGTCACTCAAGCAACTGATCCTCAGCCAAGTGTGGAGGGCCCCATCGTCATCAACAGCCACTTACCCGCCCACTATAAACCAGCCGACGCAGCAGATATCGCTCAGTGGGCTCGGTGGCTGTGCCACAACGCAGACCACTAATCCGTTCAACTTTTTCGTGCAGATGTTCTCCTTCCTCCGCGCTTTGCTCCCGTTGCTGGCTTCCTCGGACGGCATGACAGCATGCACAATCTGGAGCAACGAAAATCAAGCATGTGGCTACCATCCGGCTATCAGCAACGCCTCGTCACTCAAGCAACTGATCCTCGGCCAAGTGTGGAGGGCCTCATCGTCATCAACAGCCACTTACCCGCCCACTATAAACCAGCCGACGCAGCAGATATCGCTCTGTGGGCTCGGTGGCTGTGCCACAACGCAGACCACTAATCCGTTCAACTTTTTCGTGCAGATGTTCTTTTTCCTCCGCGCTTTGCTCCCGCTGCTGGCTTCCTCGGACGGCACGACAGCATGCACAATCTGGAGCAACGAAAATCAAGCAAGTGGCTACCATCCGGCTATCAGCAACGCCTCGTCACTCAAGCAACTGATCCTCGGCCAAGTGTGGAGGGCCCCATCGTCATCAACAGCCACTTACCCGCCCACTATAAACCAGCCGACGCAGCAGATATCGCTCTGTGGGCTCGGTGGCTGTGCCACAACGCAGACCACTAATCCGTTCAACTTTTTCGTGCAGATGTTCTTTTTCCTCCGCGCTTTGCTCCCGCTGCTGGCTTCCTCGGACGGCACGACAGCATGCACAATCTGGAGCAACGAAAATCAAGCAAGTGGCTACCATCCGGCTATCAGCAACGCCTCGTCACTCAAGCAACTGATCCTCGGCCAAGTGTGGAGGGCCCCATCGTCATCAACAGCCACTTACCCGCCCACTATAAACCAGCCGACGCAGCAGATATCGCTCTGTGGGCTCGGTGGCTGTGCCACAACGCAGACCACTAATCCGTTCAACTTTTTCGTGCAGATGTTCTTTTTCCTCCGCGCTTTGCTCCCGCTGCTGGCTTCCTCGGACGGCACGACAGCATGAACAATCTGGAGCAACGAAAATCAAGCAAGTGGCTACCATCCGGCTATGAGCAACGCCTCGTCACTCAAGCAACTGATCCTCGGCCAAGTGTGGAGGGCCCCATCGTCATCAACAGCCACTTACCCGCCCACTATAAACCAGCCGACGCAGCAGATATCGCTCTGTGGGCTCGGTGGCTGTGCCACAACGCAGACCACTAATCCGTTCAACTTTTTCGTGCAGATGTTCTCCTTCCTCCGCGCTTTGCTCCCGTTGCTGGCTTCCTCGGACGGCACGACAGCATGCACAATCTGGAGCAACGAAAATCAAGCAAGTGGCTACCATCCGGCTATCAGCAACGCCTCGTCACTCAAGCAACTGATCCTCGGCCAAGTGTGGAGGGCCCCATCGTCATCAACAGCCACTTACCCGCCCACTATAAACCAGCCGACGCAGCAGATATCGCTCTGTGGGCTCGGTGGCTGTGCCACAACGCAGACCACTAATCCGTTCAATTTTTTCGTGCAGATGTTCTCCTTCCTCCGCGCTTTGCTCCCGCTGCTGGCTTCCTCGGACGGCACGACAGCATGCACAATCTGGAGCAACGAAAATCAAGCAAGTGGCTACCATCCGGCTATGAGCAACGCCTCGTCACTCAAGCAACTGATCCTCGGCCAAGTGTGGAGGGCCCCATCGTCATCAACAGCCACTTACCCGCCCACTATAAACCAGCCGACGCAGCAGATATCGCTCTGTGGGCTCGGTGGCTGTGCCACAACGCAGACCACTAATCCGTTCAACTTTTTCGTGCAGATGTTCTCCTTCCTCCGCGCTTTGCTCCCGTTGCTGGCTTCCTCGGACGGCACGACAGCATGCACAATCTGGAGCAACGAAAATCAGGCAAGTGGCTACCATCCGGCTATCAGCAACGCCTCGTCACTCGAGCAATTGATCCTCGCCCAAGTGTGGAGGGCCTCATCGTCATCAACAGCCACTTACCCGCCCACTATAAACCAGCCGACGCAGCAGATATCGCTCTGTGGGCTCGGTGGCTGTGCCACAACGCAGACCACTAATCCGTTCAACTTTTTCGTGCAGATGTTCTCCTTCCTCCGCGCTTTGCTCCCGTTGCTGGCTTCCTCGGACGGCATGACAGCATGCACAATCTGGAGCAACGAAAATCAAGCAAGTGGCTACCATCCGGCTATCAGCAACGCCTCGTCACTCGAGCAATTGATCCTCGGCCAAGTGTGGAGGGCCTCATCGTCGTCAACAGCCACTTACCCGCCCACTATAAACCAGCCGACGCAGCAGATATCGCTCTGTGGGCTCGGTGGCTGTGCCACAACGCAGACCACTAATCCGTTCAACTTTTTCGTGCAGATGTTCTCCTTCCTCCGCGCTTTGCTCCCGTTGCTGGCTTCCTCGGACGGCACGACAGCATGCACAATCTGGAGCAACGAAAATCAGGCAAGTGGCTACCATCCGGCTATCAGCAACGCCTCGTCACTCGAGCAATTGATCCTCGGCCAAGTGTGGAGGGCCTCATCGTCATCAACAGCCACTTACCCGCCCACTATAAACCAGCCGACGCAGCAGATATCGCTCTGTGGGCTCGGTGGCTGTGCCACAACGCAGACCACTAATCCGTTCAACTTTTTCGTGCAGATGTTCTCCTTCCTCCGCGCTTTGATCCCGTTGCTGGCTTCCTCGGACGGCACGACAGCATGCACAATCTGGAGCAACGAAAATCAGGCAAGTGGCTGCCATCCGGCTATCAGCAACACCTCGTCACTCCAGCAATTGATCCTCGGCCAAGTGTGGAGGGCCCCATCGTCATCAACAGCCACTTACCCGCCCACTATAAACCAGCCGACGCAGCAGATATCGCTCTGTGGGCTCGGTGGCTCTGCCACAACGCTGACCACTAATCCGTTCAACTTTTTCGTGCAGATGTTCTCCTTCCTCCGCGCTTTGCTCCCGTTGCTGGCTTCCTCGGACGGCACGACAGCATGCACAATCTGGAGCAACGAAAATCAGGCAAGTGGCTACCATCCGGCTATCAGCAACGCCTCGTCACTCGAGCAATTGATCCTCGGCCAAGTGTGGAGGGCCCCATCGTCATCAACAGACAATTACCCGTCCACTATAAACCAGCCGACGCAGCAGATATCGCTCTGTGGGCTCGGTGGCTGTGCCACAACGCAGACCACTAATCCGTTCAACTTTTTCGTGCAGATGTTCTCCTTCCTCCGCGCTTTGCTCCCGTTGCTGGCTTCCTCGGACGGCACGACAGCATGCACAATCTGGAGCAACGAAAATCAGGCAAGTGGCTACCATCCGGCTATCAGCAACGCCTCGTCACTCGAACAATTGATCCTCGACCAAGTGTGGAGGGACCCATCGTCATCAACAGCCACTTACCCGCCCACTATAAACCAGCCGACGCAGCAGATATCGCTCTGTGGGCTCGGTGGCTGTGCCACAACGCAGACCACTAATCCGTTCAACTTTTTCGTGCAGATGTTCTCCTTCTTCCGCGCTTTGCTCCCGTTGCTGGCTTCCTCGGACGGCACGACAGCATGCACAATCTGGAGCAACGAAAATCAGGCAAGTGGCTACCATCCGGCTATCAGCAACGCCTCGTCACTCGAGCAATTGATCCTCGGCCAAGTGTGGAGGGCCCCATCGTCATCAACAGCCACTTACCCGCCCACTATAAACCAGCCGACGCAGCAGATATCGCTCTGTGGGCTCGGTGGCTGTGCCACAACGCAGACCACTCATCCGTTCAACTTTTTCGTGCAGATGTTCTCCTTCCTCCGCGCTTTGCTCCCGTTGCTGGCTTCCTCGGACGGCACGACAGCATGCACAATGTGGAGCAACGAAAATCAAGCAAGGGGCTACCATCCGGCTATAAGCAACGCCTCGTCACTCGAGCAACTGATCCTCGGCCAAGTGTGGAGGGCCCCATCGTCATCAACAGCCACTTACCCGCCCACTATAAACCAGCCGACGCAGCAGATATCGCTCTGTGGGCTCGGTGGCTGTGTCACAACGCAGACCACTAATCCGTTCAACTTTTTTGTGCAGATGTTCTCCTTCCTCCGCGCTTTGCTCCCGTTGCTGGCTTCCTCGTACGGCACGACAGCATGCACAATCTGGAGCAACGAAAATCAGGCAAGTGGCTACCATCCGGCTATCAGCAACGCCTCGTCACTCGAGCAACTGATCCTCGGCCAAGTGTGGAGGGCCCCATCGTCATCAACAGCCACTTACCCGCCCACTATAAACCAGCCGACGCAGCAGATATCGCTCTGTGGGCTCGGTGGCTGTGCCACAACGCAGACCACTAATCCGTTCAACTTTTTCGTGCAGATGTTCTTTTTCCTCCGCCCTTTGCTCCCGCTGCTGGCTTCCTCGGACGGCACGACAGCATGCACAATCTGGAGCAACGAAAATCAAACAAGTGGCTACCATCCGGCTATGAGCAACGCCTCGTCACTCAAGCAACTGATCCTCGGCCAAGTGTGGAGGGCCCCATCGTCATCAACAGCCACTTACCCGCCCACTATAAACCAGCCGACGCAGCAGATATCGCTCTGTGGGCTCGGTGGCTGTGCCACAACGCAGACCACTAATCCGTTCAACTTTTTCGTGCAGATGTTCTCCTTCCTCCGCGCTTTGCTCCCGTTGCTGGCTTCCTCGGACGGCACGACAGCATGCACAATCTGGAGCAACGAAAATCAAGCAAGTGGCTACCATCCGGCTATCAGCAACGCCTCGTCACTCAAGCAACTGATCCTCGGCCAAGTGTGGAGGGCCTCATCGTCATCAACAGCCACTTACCCGCCCACTATAAACCAGCCGACGCAGCAGATATCACTCTGTGGGCTCGGTGGCTGTGCCACAACGCAGACCACTAATCCGTTCAACTTTTTCGTGCAGATGTTCTTTTTCCTCCGCGCTTTGCTCCCGCTGCTGGCTTCCTCGGACGGCACGACGGCATGCACAATCTGGAGCAACGAAAATCAAGCAAGTGGCTACCATCCGGCTATCAGCAACGCCTCGTCACTCAAGCAACTGATCCTCGGCCAAGTGTGGAGGGCCCCATCGTCATCAACAGCCACTTACCCGCCCACTATAAACCAGCCGACGCAGCAGATATCGCTCTGTGGGCTCGGTGGCTGTGCCACAACGCAGACCACTAATCCGTTCAACTTTTTCGTGCAGATGTTCTTTTTCCTCCGCGCTTTGCTCCCGCTGCTGGCTTCCTCGGACGGCACGACAGCATGCACAATCTGGAGCAACGAAAATCAAGCAAGTGGCTACCATCCGGCTATCAGCAACGCCTCGTCACTCAAGCAACTGATCCTCGGCCAAGTGTGGAGGGCCCCATCGTCATCAACAGCCACTTACCCGCCCACTATAAACCAGCCGACGCAGCAGATATCGCTCTGTGGGCTCGGTGGCTGTGCCACAACGCAGACCACTAATCCGTTCAACTTTTTCGTGCAGATGTTCTTTTTCCTCCGCGCTTTGCTCCCGCTGCTGGCTTCCTCGGACGGCACGACAGCATGCACAAGCTGGAGCAACGAAAATCAAGCAAGTGGCTACCATCCGGCTATGAGCAACGCCTCGTCACTCAAGCAACTGATCCTCGGCCAAGTGTGGAGGGCCCCATCGTCATCAACAGCCACTTACCCGCCCACTATAAACCAGCCGACGCAGCAGATATCGCTCTGTGGGCTCGGTGGCTGTGCCACAACGCAGACCACTAATCCGTTCAACTTTTTCGTGCAGATGTTCTCCTTCCTCCGCGCTTTGCTCCCGTTGCTGGCTTCCTCGGACGGCACGACAGCATGCACAATCTGGAGCAACGAAAATCAAGCAAGTGGCTACCATCCGGCTATCAGCAACGCCTCGTCACTCAAGCAACTGATCCTCGGCCAAGTGTGGAGGGCCCCATCGTCATCAACAGCCACTTACCCGCCCACTATAAACCAGCCGACGCAGCAGATATCGCTCTGTGGGCTCGGTGGCTGTGCCACAACGCAGACCACTAATCCGTTCAACTTTTTCGTGCAGATGTTCTCCTTCCTCCGCGCTTTGCTCCCGCTGCTGGCTTCCTCGGACGGCACGACAGCATGCACAATCTGGAGCAACGAATATCAAGCAAGTGGCTACCATCCGGCTATGAGCAACGCCTCGTCACTCAAGCAACTGATCCTCGGCCAAGTGTGGAGGGCCCCATCGTCATCAACAGCCACTTACCCGCCCACTATAAACCAGCCGACGCAGCAGATATCGCTCTGTGGGCTCGGTGGCTGTGCCACAACGCAGACCACTAATCCGTTCAACTTTTTCGTGCAGATGTTCTCCTTCCTCCGCGCTTTGCTCCCGTTGCTGGCTTCCTCGGACGGCACGACAGCATGCACAATCTGGAGCAACGAAAATCAGGCAAGTGGCTACCATCCGGCTATCAGCAACGCCTCGTCACTCGAGCAATTGATCCTCGGCCAAGTGTGGAGGGCCTCATCGTCATCAACAGCCACTTACACGTCCACTATAAACCAGCCGACGCAGCAGATATGACTCTGTGGGCTCGGTGGCTGTGCCACAACGCAGACCACTAATCCGTTCAACTTTTTCGTGCAGATGTTCTCCTTCCTCCGCGCTTTGCTCCCGTTGCTGGCTTCCTCGGACGGCACGACAGCATGCACAATCTGGAGCAACGAAAATCAAGCAAGTGGCTACCATCCGGCTATCAGCAACGCCTCGTCACTCGAGCAATTGATCCTCGGCCAAGTGTGGAGGGCCTCATCGTCGTCAACAGCCACTTACCCGCCCACTATAAACCAGCCGACGCAGCAGATATCGCTCTGTGGGCTCGGTGGCTGTGCCACAACGCAGACCACTAATCCGTTCAACTTTTTCGTGCAGATGTTCTCCTTCCTCCGCGCTTTGCTCCCGTTGCTGGCTTCCTCGGACGGCACGACAGCATGCACAATCTGGAGCAACGAAAATCAGGCAAGTGGCTACCATCCGGCTATCAGCAACGCCTCGTCACTCGAGCAATTGATCCTCGGCCAAGTGTGGAGGGCCTCATCGTCATCAACAGCCACTTACCCGCCCACTATAAACCAGCCGACGCAGCAGATATCGCTCTGTGGGCTCGGTGGCTGTGCCACAACGCAGACCACTAATCCGTTCAACTTTTTCGTGCAGATGTTCTCCTTCCTCCGCGCTTTGATCCCGTTGCTGGCTTCCTCGGACGGCACGACAGCATGCACAATCTGGAGCAACGAAAATCAGGCAAGTGGCTACCATCCGGCTATCAGCAACACCTCGTCACTCGAGCAATTGATCCTCGGCCAAGTGTGGAGGGCCTCAACGTCATCAACAGCCACTTACCCGCCCACTATAAACCAGCCGACGCAGCAGATATCGCTCTGTGGGCTCGGTGGCTGTGCCACAACGCAGACCACTAATCCGTTCAACTTTTTCGTGCAGATGTTCTCCTTCCTCCGCGCTTTGCTCCCGTTGCTGGCTTCCTCGGACGGCACGACAGCATGCACAATCTGGAGCAACGAAAATCAGGCAAGTGGCTACCATCCGGCTATCAGCAACGCCTCGTCACTCGAGCAATTGATCCTCGGCCAAGTGTGGAGGGCCTCATCGTCATCAACAGCCACTTACCCGCCCACTATAAACCAGCCGACGCAGCAGATATCGCTCTGTGGGCTCGGTGGCTGTGCCACAACGCAGACCACTAATCCGTTCAACTTTTTCGTGCAGATGTTCTCCTTCCTCCGCGCTTTGCTCCCGTTGCTGGCTTCCTCGGACGGCACGACAGCATGCACAATCTGGAGCAACGAAAATCAAGCAAGTGGCTACCATCCGGCTATCAGCAACGCCTCGTCACTCGAGCAATTGATCCTCGGGAAAGTGTGGAGGGCAACGTCGTCATCAACAGCCACTTACCCGCCCACTATAAACCAGCCGACGCAGCAGATATCGCTCTGTGGGCTCGGTGGCTGTGCCACAACGCAGACCACTAATCCGTTCAACTTTTTCGTGCAGATGTTCTCCTTCCTCCGCGCTCTGCTCCCGTTGCTGGCTTCCTCGGACGGCACGACAGCATGCACAATCTGGAGCAACGAAAATCAGGCAAGTGGCTACCATCCGGCTATCAGCAACACCTCGTCACTCGAGCAATTGATCCTCGGCCAAGTGTGGAGGGCCTCATCGTCATCAACAGCCACTTACCCGCCCACTATAAACCAGCCGACGCAGCAGATATCGCTCTGTGGGCTCGGTGGCTGTGCCACAACGCAGACCACTAATCCGTTCAACTTTTTCGTGCAGATGTTCTCCTTCCTCCGCGCTTTGCTCCCGTTGCTGGCTTCATCGGACGGCACGACAGCATGCACAATCTGGAGCAACGAAAATCAGGCAAGTGGCTACCATCCGGCTATCAGCAACACCTCGTCACTCGAGCAATTGATCCTCGGCCAAGTGTGGAGGGCCTCATCGTCATCAACAGCCACTTACCCGCCCACTATAAACCAGCCGACGCAGCAGATATCGCTCTGTGGGCTCGGTGGCTGTGCCACAACGCAGACCACTAATCCGCTCAACTTTTTCGTGCAGATGTTCTCCTTCCTCCGCGCTTTGCTCCCGTTGCTGGCTTCCTCGGACGGCTCGACAGCATGCACATTCTGGAGCAACGAAAATCAGGCAAGTGGCTACCATCCGGCTATCAGCAACGCCTCGTCACTCGAGCAATTGATCCTCGGCCAAGTGTGGAGGGCCTCATCGTCATCAACAGCCACTTACCCGCCCACTATAAACCAGCCGACGCAGCAGATATCGCTCTGTGGGCTCGGTGGCTGTGCCACAACGCAGACCACTAATCCGTTCAACTTTTTCGTGCAGATGTTCTCCTTCCTCCGCGCTTTGCTCCCGTTGCTGGCTTCCTCGGACGGCACGACAGCATGCACAATCTGGAGCAACGAAAATCAGGCAAGTGGCTACCATCCGGCTATCAGCAACGCCTCGTCACTCGAGCAATTGATCCTCGGCCAAGTGTGGAGGGCCTCATCGTCATCAACAGCCACTTACCCGCCCACTATAAACCAGCCGACGCAGCAGATATCGCTCTGTGGGCTCGGTGGCTGTGCCACAACGCAGACCACTAATCCGTTCAACTTTTTCGTGCAGATGTTCTCCTTCCTCCGCGCTTTGCTCCCGTTGCTGGCTTCCTCGGACGGCACGACAGCATGCACAATCTGGAGCAACGAAAATCAGGCAAGTGGCTACCATCCGGCTATCAGCAACGCCTCGTCACTCGAGCAATTGATCCTCGGGAAAGTGTGGAGGGCAACGTCGTCATCAACAGCCACTTACCCGCCCACTATAAACCAGCCGACGCAGCAGATATCGCTCTGTGGGCTCGGTGGCTGTGCCACAACGCAGACCACTAATCCGTTCAACTTTTTCGTGCAGATGTTCTCCTTCCTCCGCGCTCTGCTCCCGTTGCTGGCTTCCTCGGACGGCACGACAGCATGCACAATCTGGAGCAACGAAAATCAGGCAAGTGGCTACCATCCGGCTATCAGCAACACCTCGTCACTCGAGCAATTGATCCTCGGCCAAGTGTGGAGGGCCTCATCGTCATCAACAGCCACTTACCCGCCCACTATAAACCAGCCGACGCAGCAGATATCGCTCTGTGGGCTCGGTGGCTGTGCCACAACGCAGACCACTAATCCGTTCAACTTTTTCGTGCAGATGTTCTCCTTCCTCCGCGCTTTGCTCCCGTTGCTGGCTTCATCGGACGGCACGACAGCATGCACAATCTGGAGCAACGAAAATCAGGCAAGTGGCTACCATCCGGCTATCAGCAACACCTCGTCACTCGAGCAATTGATCCTCGGCCAAGTGTGGAGGGCCTCATCGTCATCAACAGCCACTTACCCGCCCACTATAAACCAGCCGACGCAGCAGATATCGCTCTGTGGGCTCGGTAGCTGTGCCACAACGCAGACCACTAATCCGCTCAACTTTTTCGTGCAGATGTTCTCCTTCCTCCGCGCTTTGCTCCCGTTGCTGGCTTCCTCGGACGGCTCGACAGCATGCACATTCTGGAGCAACGAAAATCAGGCAAGTGGCTACCATCCGGCTATCAGCAACGCCTCGTCACTCGAGCAATTGATCCTCGGCCAAGTGTGGAGGGCCTCATCGTCATCAACAGCCACTTACCCGCCCACTATAAACCAGCCGACGCAGCAGATATCGCTCTGTGGGCTCGGTGGCTGTGCCACAACGCAGACCACTAATCCGTTCAACTTTTTCGTGCAGATGTTCTCCTTCCTCCGCGCTTTGATCCCGTTGCTGGCTTCCTCGGACGGCACGACAGCATGCACAATCTGGAGCAACGAAAATCAGGCAAGTGGCTACCATCCGGCTATCAGCAACACCTCGTCACTCCAGCAATTGATCCTCGGCCAAGTGTGGAGGGCCCCATCGTCATCAACAGCCACTTACCCGCCCACTATAAACCAGCCGACGCAGCAGATATCGCTCTGTGGGCTCGGTGGCTGTGCCACAACGCTGACCACTAATCCGTTCAACTTTTTCGTGCAGATGTTCTCCTTCCTCCGCGCTTTCCTCCCGTTGCTGGCTTCCTCGGACGGCACGACAGCATGCACAATCTGGAGCAACGAAAATCAGGCAAGTGGCTACCATCCGGCTATCAGCAACGCCTCGTCACTCGAGCAATTGATCCTCGGCCAAGTGTGGAGGGCCCCATCGTCATCAACAGACAATTACCCGTCCACTATAAACCAGCCGACGCAGCAGATATCGCTCTGTGGGCTCGGTGGCTGTGCCACAACGCAGACCACTAATCCGTTCAACTTTTTCGTGCAGATGTTCTCCTTCCTCCGCGCTTTGCTCCCGTTGCTGGCTTCCTCGGACGGCACGACAGCATGCACAATCTGGAGCAACGAAAATCAGGCAAGTGGCTACCATCCGGCTATCAGCAACGCCTCGTCACTCGAACAATTGATCCTCGACCAAGTGTGGAGGGCCCCATCGTCATCAACAGCCACTTACCCGCCCACTATAAACCAGCCGACGCAGCAGATATCGCTCTGTGGGCTCGGTGGCTGTGCCACAACGCAGACCACTAATCCGTTCAACTTTTTCGTGCAGATGTTCTCCTTCTTCCGCGCTTTGCTCCCGTTGCTGGCTTCCTCGGACGGCACGACAGCATGCACAATCTGGAGCAACGAAAATCAGGCAAGTGGCTACCATCCGGCTATCAGCAACGCCTCGTCACTCGAGCAATTGATCCTCGGCCAAGTGTGGAGGGCCCCATCGTCATCAACAGCCACTTACCCGCCCACTATAAACCAGCCGACGCAGCAGATATCGCTCTGTGGGCTCGGTGGCTGTGCCACAACGCAGACCACTCATCCGTTCAACTTTTTCGTGCAGATGTTCTCCTTCCTCCGCGCTTTGCTCCCGTTGCTGGCTTCCTCGGACGGCACGACAGCATGCACAATGTGGAGCAACGAAAATCAAGCAAGGGGCTACCATCCGGCTATAAGCAACGCCTCGTCACTCGAGCAACTGATCCTCGGCCAAGTGTGGAGGGCCCCATCGTCATCAACAGCCACTTACCCGCCCACTATAAACCAGCCGACGCAGCAGATATCGCTCTGTGGGCTCGGTGGCTGTGTCACAACGCAGACCACTAATCCGTTCAACTTTTTTGTGCAGATGTTCTCCTTCCTCCGCGCTTTGCTCCCGTTGCTGGCTTCCTCGGACGGCACGACAGCATGCACAATCTGGAGCAACGAAAATCAGGCAAGTGGCTATCATCCGGCTATCAGCAACGCCTCGTCACTCGAGCAACTGATCCTCGGCCAAGTGTGGAGGGCCCCATCGTCATCAACAGCCACTTACCCGCCCACTATAAACCAGCCGACGCAGCAGATATCGCTCTGTGGGCTCGGTGGCTGTGCCACAACGCAGACCACTAATCCGTTCAACTTTTTCGTGCAGATGTTCTTTTTCCTCCGCCCTTTGCTCCCGCTGCTGGCTTCCTCGGACGGCACGACAGCATGCACAATCTGGAGCAACGAAAATCAAACAAGTGGCTACCATCCGGCTATGAGCAACGCCTCGTCACTCAAGCAACTGATCCTCGGCCAAGTGTGGAGGGCCCCATCGTCATCAACAGCCACTTACCCGCCCACTATAAACCAGCCGACGCAGCAGATATCGCTCTGTGGGCTCGGTGGCTGTGCCACAACGCAGACCACTAATCCGTTCAACTTTTTCGTGCAGATGTTCTCCTTCCTCCGCGCTTTGCTCCCGTTGCTGGCTTCCTCGGACGGCACGACAGCATGCACAATCTGGAGCAACGAAAATCAAGCAAGTGGCTACCATCCGGCTATCAGCAACGCCTCGTCACTCAAGCAACTGATCCTCGGCCAAGTGTGGAGGGCCTCATCGTCATCAACAGCCACTTACCCGCCCACTATAAACCAGCCGACGCAGCAGATATCGCTCTGTGGGCTCGGTGGCTGTGCCACAACGCAGACCACTAATCCGTTCAACTTTTTCGTGCAGATGTTCTTTTTCCTCCGCGCTTTGCTCCCGCTGCTGGCTTCCTCGGACGGCACGACGGCATGCACAATCTGGAGCAACGAAAATCAAGCAAGTGGCTACCATCCGGCTATCAGCAACGCCTCGTCACTCAAGCAACTGATCCTCGGCCAAGTGTGGAGGGCCCCATCGTCATCAACAGCCACTTACCCGCCCACTATAAACCAGCCGACGCAGCAGATATCGCTCTGTGGGCTCGGTGGCTGTGCCACAACGCAGACCACTAATCCGTTCAACTTTTTCGTGCAGATGTTCTTTTTCCTCCGCGCTTTGCTCCCGCTGCTGGCTTCCTCGGACGGCACGACAGCATGCACAATCTGGAGCAACGAAAATCAAGCAAGTGGCTACCATCCGGCTATCAGCAACGCCTCGTCACTCAAGCAACTGATCCTCGGCCAAGTGTGGAGGGCCCCATCGTCATCAACAGCCACTTACCCGCCCACTATAAACCAGCCGACGCAGCAGATATCGCTCTGTGGGCTCGGTGGCTGTGCCACAACGCAGACCACTAATCCGTTCAACTTTTTCGTGCAGATGTTCTTTTTCCTCCGCGCTTTGCTCCCGTTGCTGGCTTCCTCGGACGGCACGACAGCATGCACAATCTGGAGCAACGAAAATCAGGCAAGTGGCTACCATCCGGCTATCAGCAACGCCTCGTCACTCGAGCAATTGATCCTCGGGAAAGTGTGGAGGGCAACGTCGTCATCAACAGCCACTTACCCGCCCACTATAAACCAGCCGACGCAGCAGATATCGCTCTGTGGGCTCGGTGGCTGCGCCACAACGCAGACCACTAATCCGTTCAACTTTTTCGTGCAGATGTTCTCCTTCCTCCGCGCTTTGCTCCCGTTGCTGGCTTCCTCGGACGGCACGACAGCATGCACAATCTGGAGCAACGAAAATCAGGCAAGTGGCTACCATCCGGCTATCAGCAACGCCTCGTCACTCGAGCAATTGATCCTCGGCCAAGTGTGGAGGGCCTCATCGTCATCAACAGCCACTTACCCGCCCACTATAAACCAGCCGACGCAGCAGATATCGCTCTGTGGGCTCGGTGGCTGTGCCACAACGCAGACCACTAATCCGTTCAACTTTTTCATGCAGATGTTCTCCTTCCTCCGCGCTTTGATCCCGTTGCTGGCTTCCTCGGACGGCACGACAGCATGCACAATCTGGAGCAACAAAAATCAGGCAAGTGGCTACCATCCGGCTATCAGCAACACCTCGTCACTCGAGCAATTGATCCTCGGCCAAGTGTGGAGGGCCTCAACGTCATCAACAGCCACTTACCCGCCCACTATAAACCAGCCGACGCAGCAGATATCGCTCTGTGGGCTCGGTGGCTGTGCCACAACGCAGACCACTAATCCGTTCAACTTTTTCGTGCAGATGTTCTCCTTCCTCCGCGCTTTGCTCCCGTTGCTGGCTTCCTCGGACGGCACGACAGCATGCACAATCTGGAGCAACGAAAATCAGGCAAGTGGCTACCATCCGGCTATCAGCAACGCCTCGTCACTCGAGCAATTGATCCTCGGCCAAGTGTGGAGGGCCTCATCGTCATCAACAGCCACTTACCCGCCCACTATAAACCAGCCGACGCAGCAGATATCGCTCTGTGGGCTCGGTGGCTGTGCCACAACGCAGACCACTAATCCGTTCAACTTTTTCGTGCAGATGTTCTCCTTCCTCCGCGCTTTGCTCCCGTTGCTGGCTTCCTCGGACGGCACGACAGCATGCACAATCTGGAGCAACGAAAATCAGGCAAGTGGCTACCATCCGGCTATCAGCAACGCCTCGTCACTCGAGCAATTGATCCTCGGGAAAGTGTGGAGGGCAACGTCGTCATCAACAGCCACTTACCCGCCCACTATAAACCAGCCGACGCAGCAGATATCGCTCTGTGGGCTCGGTGGCTGTGCCACAACGCAGACCACTAATCCGTTCAACTTTTTCGTGCAGATGTTCTCCTTCCTCCGCGCTCTGCTCCCGTTGCTGGCTTCCTTGGACGGCACGACAGCATGCACAATCTGGAGCAACGAAAATCAGGCAAGTGGCTACCATCCGGCTATCAGCAACACCTCGTCACTCGAGCAATTGATCCTCGGCCAAGTGTGGAGGGCCTCATCGTCATCAACAGCCACTTACCCGCCCACTATAAACCAGCCGACGCAGCAGATATCGCTCTGTGGGCTCGGTGGCTGTGCCACAACGCAGACCACTAATCCGTTCAACTTTTTCGTGCCGATGTTCTCCTTCCTCCGCGCTTTGCTCCCGTTGCTGGCTTCATCGGACGGCACGACAGCATGCACAATCTGGAGCAACGAAAATCAGGCAAGTGGCTACCATCCTAATATCAGCAACACCTCGTCACTCGAGCAATTGATCCTCGGCCAAGTGTGGAGGGCCTCATCGTCATCAACAGCCACTTACCCGCCCACTATAAACCAGCCGACGCAGCAGATATCGCTCTGTGGGCTCGGTGGCTGTGCCACAACGCAGACCACTAATCCGCTCAACTTTTTCGTGCAGATGTTCTCCTTCCTCCGCGCTTTGCTCCCGTTGCTGGCTTCCTCGGACGGCTCGACAGCATGCACATTCTGGAGCAACGAAAATCAGGCAAGTGGCTACCATCCGGCTATCAGCAACGCCTCGTCACTCGAGCAATTGATCCTCGGCCAAGTGTGGAGGGCAACGTCGTCATCAACAGCCACTTACCCGCCCACTATAAACCAGCCGACGCAGCAGATATCGCTCTGTGGGCTCGGTGGCTGTGCCACAACGCAGACCACTAATCCGTTCAACTTTTTCGTGCAGATGTTCTCCTTCCTCCGCGCTTTGCTCCCGTTGCTGGCTTCCTCGGACGACACGACAGCATGCACAATCTGGAGCAACGAAAATCAGGCAAGTGGCTACCATCCGGCTATCAGCAACGCCTCGTCACTCGAGCAATTGATCCTCGGCCAAGTGTGGAGGGCCTCATCGTCATCAACAGCCACTTACCCGCCCACTATAAACCAGCCGACGCAGCAGATATCGCTCTGTGGGCTCGGTGGCTGTGCCACAACGCAGACCACTAATCTGTTCAACTTTTTCGTGCACATGTTCTCCTTCCTCCGCGCTTTGCTCCCGTTGCTGGCTTCCTCGGACGGCTCGACAGCATGCACATTCTGGAGCAACGAAAATCAGGCAAGTGGCTACCATCCGGCTATCAGCAACGCCTCGTCACTCGAGCAATTGATCCTCGGCCAAGTGTGGAGGGTCTCATCGTCATCAACAGCCACTTACCCGCCCACTATAAACCAGCCGACGCAGCAGATATCGCTCTGTGGGCTCGGTGGCTGTGCCACAACGCAGACCACTAATTTGTTCAACTTTTTCGTGCAGATGTTCTCCTTCCTCCGCGCTTTGCTCCCGTTGCTGGCTTCCTCGGACAGCTCGACAGCATGCACATTCTGGAGCAACGAAAATCACGCAAGTGGCTACCATCCGGCTATCAGCAACGCCTCGTCACTCGAGCAATTGATCCTCGGCCAAGTGTGGAGGGCAACGTCGTCATAAACAGCCACTTACCCGCCCACTATAAACCAGCCGACGCAGCAGATATCGCTCTGTGGGCTCGGTGGCTGTGCCACAACGCAGACCACTAATCTGTTCAACTTTTTCGTGCAGATGTTCTCCTTCCTCCGCGCTTTGCTCCCGTTGCTGGCTTCCTCGGACGACACGACAGCATGCATAATCTGGAGCAACGAAAATCAGGCAAGTGGCTACCATCCGGCTATCAGCAACGCCTCGTCACTCGAGCAATTGATCCTCGGCCAAGTGTGGAGGGCCTCATCGTCATCAACAGCCACTTACCCGCCCACTATAAACCAGCCGACGCAGCAGATATCGCTCTGTGGGCTCGGTGGCTGTGCCACAACGCAGACCACTAATCTGTTCAACTTTTTCGTGCAGATGTTCTCCTTCCTCCGCGCTTTGCTCCCGTTGCTGGCTTCCTCGGACGGCACGACAGCATGCACAATCTGGAGCAACGAAAATCAGGCAAGTGGCTACCATCCGGCTATCAGCAACGCCTCGTCACTCGAGCAATTGATCCTCGGCCAAGTGTGGAGGGCCTCATCGTCATCAACAGCCACTTACCCGCCCACTATAAACCAGCCGACGCAGCAGATATCGCTCTGTGGGCTCGGTGGCTGTGCCACAACGCAGACCACTAATCTGTTCAACTTTTTTGTGCAGATGTTCTCCTTCCTCCGCGCTTTGCTCCCGTTGCTGGCTTCCTCGGACGACACGACAGCATGCACAATCTGGAGCAACGAAAATCAGGCAAGTGGCTACCATCCGGCTATCAGCAACGCCTCGTCACTCGAGCAATTGATCCTCGGCCAAGTGTGGAGGGCCTCATCGTCATCAACAGCCACTTACCCGCCCACTATAAACCAGCCGACGCAGCAGATATCGCTCTGTGGGCTCGGTGGCTGTGCCACAACGCAGACCACTAATCTGTTCAACTTTTTCGTGCAGATGTTCTCCTTCCTCCGTGCTTTGCTCCCGTTGCTGGCTTCCTCGGACGGCACGACAGCATGCACAATCTGGAGCAACGAAAATCAGGCAAGTGGCTACCATCCGGCTATCAGCAACGCCTCGTCACTCGAGCAATTGATCCTCGGCCAAGTGTGGAGGGCCTCATCGTCATCAACAGCCACTTACCCGCCCACTATAAACCAGCCGACGCAGCAGATATCGCTCTGTGGGCTCGGTGGCTGTGCCACAACGCAGACCACTAATCCGTTCAACTTTTTCGTGCAGATGTTCTCCTTCCTCCGCGCTTTGCTCCCGTTGCTGGCTTCCTCGGACGGCACGACAGCATGCACAATCTGGAGCAACGAAAATCAGGCAAGTGGCTACCATCCGGCTATCAGCAACGCCTCGTCACTCGAGCAATTGATCCTCGGCCAAGTGTGGAGGGCCTCATCGTCATCAACAGCCACTTACCCGCCCACTATAAACCAGCCGACGCAGCAGATATCGCTCTGTGGGCTCGGTGGCTGTGCCACAACGCAGACCACTAATCCGTTCAACTTTTTCGTGCAGATGTTCTCCTTCCTCCGCGCTTTGCTCCCGTTGCTGGCTTCCTCGGACGGCACGACAGCATGCACAATCTGGAGCAACGAAAATAAGCAAGTGGCAACCATCCGGCTATCAGCAACGCCTCGTCACTCGAGCAATTGATCCTCGGCCAAGTGTGGAGGGCCTCATCGTCATCAACAGCCACTTACCCGCCCACTATAAACCAGCCGACGCAGCAGATATCGCTCTGTGGGCTCGGTGGCTGTGCCACAACGCAGACCACTAATCCGTTCAACTTTTTCGTGCAGATGTTCTCCTTCCTCCGCGCTTTGCTCCCGTTGCTGGCTTCCTCGGACGGCACGACAGCATGCACAATCTGGAGCAACGAAAATCAGGCAAGTGGCTACCATCCGGCTATCAGCAACGCCTCGTCACTCGAGCAATTGATCCTCGGCCAAGTGTGGAGGGCCTCATCGTCATCAACAGCCACTTACCCGCCCACTATAAACCAGCCGACGCAGCAGATATCGCTCTGTGGGCTCGGTGGCTGTGCCACAACGCAGACCACTAATCCGTTCAACTTTTTCGTGCAGATGTTCTCCTTCCTCCGCGCTTTGCTCCCGTTGCTGGCTTCCTCGGACGGCACGACAGCATGCACAATCTGGAGCAACGAAAATCAGGCAAGTGGCTACCATCCGGCTATCAGCAACACCTCGTCACTCGAGCAATTGATCCTCGGCCAAGTGTGGAGGGCCTCATCGTCATCAACAGCCACTTACCCGCCCACTATAAACCAGCCGATGCAGCAGGTATCGCTCTGTGGGCTCGGTGGCTGTGCCACAACGCAGACCACTAATCCGTTCAACTTTTTCGTGCAGATGTTCTCCTTCCTCCGCGCTTTGCTCCCGTTGCTGGCTTCCTCGGACGACACGACAGCATGCACAATCTGGAGCAACGAAAATCAGGCAAGTGGCTACCATCCGGCTATCAGCAACGCCTCGTCACTCGAGAAATTGATCCTCGGCCAAGTGTGGAGGGCAACGTCGTCATCAACAGCCACTTACCCGCCCACTATAAACCAGCCGACGCAGCAGATATCGCTCTGTGGGCTCGGTGGCTGTGCCACAACGCAGACCACTAATCCGTTCAACTTTTTCGTGCAGATGTTCTCATTCCTCCGCGCTTTGCTCCCGTTGCTGGCTTCCTTGGACGACACGACAGCATGCACAATCTGGAGCAACGAAAATCAGGCAAGTGGCTACCATCCGGCTATCAGCAACACCTCGTCACTCGAGCAATTGATCCTCGGCCAAGTGTGGAGGGCCTCATCGTCATCAACAGCCACTTACCCGCCCACTATAAACCAGCCGACGCAGCAGATATCGCTCTGTGGGCTCGGTGGCTGTGCCACAACGCAGACCACTAATCCGTTCAACTTTTTCGTGCAGATGTTCTCCTTCCTCCGCGCTTTGCTCCCGTTGCTGGCTTCCTCGGACGACACGACAGCATGCACAATCTGGAGCAACGAAAATCAGGCAAGTGGCTACCATCCGGCTATCAGCAACGCCTCGTCACTCGAGCAATTGATCCTCGGCCAAGTATGGAGGGCCTCATCGTCATCAACAGCCACTTACCCGCCCACTATAAACCAGCCGACGCAGCAGATATCGCTCTGTGGGCTCGGTGGCTGTGCCACAACGCAGACCACTAATCCGTTCAACTTTTTCGTGCAGATGTTCTCCTTCCTCCGCGCTTTGCTCCCGTTGCTGGCTTCCTCGGACGACACGACAGCATGCACAATCTGGAGCAACGAAAATCAGGCAAGTGGCTACCATCCGGCTATCAGCAACGCCTCGTCACTCGAGCAATTGATCCTCGCCCAAGTGTGGAGGGCAACGTCGTCATAAACAGCCACTTACCCGCCCACTATAAACCAGCCGACGCAGCAGATATCGCTCTGTGGGCTCGGTGGCTGTGCCACAACGCAGACCACTAATCTGTTCAACTTTTTCGTGCAGATGTTCTCCTTCCTCCGCGCTTTGCTCCCGTTGCTGGCTTCCTCGGACGGCTCGACAGCATGCACATTCTGGAGCAACGAAAATCAGGCAAGTGGCTACCATCCGGCTATCAGCAACGCCTCGTCACTCGAGCAATTGATCCTCGGCCAAGTGTGGAGGGACTCATCGTCATCAACAGCCACTTACCCGCCCACTATAAACCAGCCGACGCAGCAGATATCGCTCTGTGGGCTCGGTGGCTGTGCCACAACGCAGACCACTAATCTGTTCAACTTTTTTCGTGCAGATGTTCTCCTTCCTCCGCGCTTTGCTCCCGTTGCTGGCTTCCTCGGACGGCTCGACAGCATGCACATTCTGGAGCAACGAAAATCAGGCAAGTGGCTACCATCCGGCTATCAGCAACGCCTCGTCACTCGAGCAATTGATCCTCGGCCAAGTGTGGAGGGCCCCATCGTCATCAACAGCCACTTACCCGCCCACTATAAACCAGCCGACGCAGCAGATATCGCTCTGTGGGCTCGGTGGCTGTGCCACAACGCAGACCACTAATCCGTTCAACTTTTTCGTGCAGATGTTCTCCTTCCTCCGCGCTTTGCTCCCGTTGCTGGCTTCCTCGGACGGCACGACAGCATGCACAATCTGGAGCAACGAAAATCAGGCAAGTGGCTACCATCCGGCTATCAGCAACGCCTCGTCACTCCAGCAATTGATCCTCGGCCAAGTGTGGAGGGCCCCATCGTCATCAACAGCCACTTACCCGCCCACTATAAACCAGCCGACGCAGCAGATATCGCTCTGTGGGCTCGGTGGCTGTGCCACAACGCTGACCACTAATCCGTTCAACTTTTTCGTGCAGATGTTCTCCTTCCTCCGCGCTTTGCTCCCGTTGCTGGCTTCCTCGGACGGCACGACAGCATGCACATTCTGGAGCAACGAAAATCAGGCAAGTGGCTACCATCCGGCTATCAGCAACGCCTCGTCACTCGAGCAATTGATCCTCGGCCAAGTGTGGAGGGCCCCATCGTCATCAACAGACAATTACCCGTCCACTATAAACCAGCCGACGCAGCAGATATCGCTCTGTGGGCTCGGTGGCTGTGCCACAACGCAGACCACTAATCCGTTCAACTTTTTCGTGCAGATGTTCTCCTTCCTCCGCTCTTTGCTCCCGTTGCTGGCTTCCTCGGACGGCACGACAGCATGCACAATCTGGAGCAACGAAAATCAGGCAAGTGGCTACCATCCGGCTATCAGCAACGCCTCGTCACTCGAACAATTGATCCTCGACCAAGTGTGGAGGGCGCCATCGTCATCAACAGCCACTTACCCGCCCACTATAAACCAGCCGACGCAGCAGATATCGCTCTGTGGGCTCGGTGGCTGTGCCACAACGCAGACCACTAATCCGTTCAACTTTTTCGTGCAGATGTTCTCCTTCCTCCGCGCTTTGCTCCCGTTGCTGGCTTCCTCGGACAGCACGACAGCATGCACAATCTGGAGCAACGAAAATCAGGCAAGTGGCTACCATCCGGCTATCAGCAACGCCTCGTCACTCGAGCAATTGATCCTCGGCCAAGTGTGGAGGGCCCCATCGTCATCAACAGCCACTTACCCGCCCACTATAAACCAGCCGACGCAGCAGATATCGCTCTGTGGGCTCGGTGGCTGTGCCACAACGCAGACCACTCATCCGTTCAACTTTTTCGTGCAGATGTTCTCCTTCCTCCGCGCTTTGCTCCCGTTGCTGGCTTCCTCGGACGGCACGACAGCATGCACAATCTGGAGCAACGAAAATCAAGCAAGGGGCTACCATCCGGCTATAAGCAACGCCTCGTCACTCGAGCAACTGATCCTCGGCCAAGTGTGGAGGGCCCCATCGTCATCAACAGCCACTTACCCGCCCACTATAAACCAGCCGACGCAGCAGATATCGCTCTGTGGGCTCGGTGGCTGTGCCACAACGCAGACCACTAATCCGTTCAACTTTTTCGTGCAGATGTTCTCCTTCCTCCGCGCTTTGCTCCCGCTGCTGGCTTCCTCGGACGGCACGACAGCATGCACAATCTGGAGCAACGAAAATCAAGCAAGTGGCTACCATCCGGCTATGAGCAACGCCTCGTCACTCAAGCAACTGATCCTCGGCCAAGTGTGGAGGGCCCCATCGTCATCAACAGCCACTTACCCGCCCACTATAAACCAGCCGACACAGCAGATATCGCTCTGTGGGCTCGGTGGCTGTGCCACAACGCAGACCACTAATCCGTTCAACTTTTTTGTGCAGATGTTCTCCTTCCTCCGCGCTTTGCTCCCGTTGCTGGCTTCCTCGGACGGCACGACAGCATGCACAATCTGGAGCAACGAATATCAAGCAAGTGGCTACCATCCGGCTATCAGCAACGCCTCGTCACTCAAGCAACTGATCCTCGGCCAAGTGTGGAGGGCCTCATCGTCATCAACAGCCACTTACCCGCCCACTATAAACCAGCCGTCGCAGCAGATGTCGCTCTGTGGGCTCGGTGGCTGTGCCACAACTCAGACCACTAATCCGTTCAACTTTTTCGTGCAGATGTTCTCCTTCCTCCGCGCTTTGCTCCCGTTGCTGGCTTCCTCGGACGGCACGACAGCATGCACAATCTGGAGCAACGAAAATCAAGCAAGTGGCTACCATCCGGCTATCAGCAACGCCTCGTCTCTCAAGCAATTGATCCTCGGCCAAGTGTGGAGGGCCCCATCGTCATCAACAGCCACTTACCCGCCCACTATAAACCAGCCGACGCAGCAGATATCGCTCTGTGGGCTCGGTGGCTGTGCCACAACGCAGACCACTAATCCGTTCAACTTTTTCGTGCAGATGTTCTCCTTCCTCCGCGCTTTGCTCCCGTTGCTGGCTTCCTCGGACGGCACGACAGCATGCACAATCTGGAGCAACGAAAATCAAGCAAGTGGCTACCATCCGGCTATGAGCAACGCCTCGTCACTCAAGCAACTGATCCTCGGCCAAGTGTGGAGGGCCCCATCGTCATCAACAGCCACTTACCCGCCCACTATAAACCAGCCGACGCAGCAGATATCGCTCTGTGGGCTCGGTGGCTGTGCCACAACGCAGACCAGTAATCCGTTCAACTTTTTCGTGCAGATGTTCTTTTTCCTCCGCGCTTTGCTCCCGCTGCTGGCTTCCTCGGACGGCACGACAGCATGCACAATCTGGAGCAACGAAAATCAAGCAAGTGGCTACCATCCGGCTATCAGCAACGCCTCGTCACTCAAGCAACTGATCCTCGGCCAAGTGTGGAGGGCCCCATCGTCATCAACAGCCACTTACCCGCCCACTATAAACCAGCCGACGCAGCAGATATCGCTCTGTGGGCTCGGTGGCTGTGCCACAACGCAGACCACTAATCCGTTCAACTTTTTCGTGCAGATGTTCTTTTTCCTCCGCCCTTTGCTCCCGCTGCTGGCTTCCTCGGACGGCACGACAGCATGCACAATCTGGAGCAACGAAAATCAAGCAAGTGGCTGCCATCCGGCTATCAGCAACGCCTCGTCACTCAAGCAACTGATCCTCGGCCTTGTGTGGAGGGCCCCATCGTCATCAACAGCCACTTACCCGCCCACTATAAACCAGCCGACGCAGCAGATATCGCTCTGTGGGCTCGGTGGCTGTGCCACAAGGCAGACCACTAATCCGTTCAACTTTTTCGTGCAGATGTTCTTTTTCCTCCGCGCTTTGCTCCCGCTGCTGGCTTCCTCGGACGGCACGACAGCATGCACAATCTGGAGCAACGAAAATCAAGCAAGTGGCTACCATCCGGCTATCAGCAACGCCTCGTCACTCAAGCAACTGATCCTCGGCCAAGTGTGGAGGGCCCCATCGTCATCAACAGCCACTTACCCGCCCACTATAAACCAGCCGACGCAGCAGATATCGCTCTGTGGGCTCGGTGGCTGTGCCACAACGCAGACCACTAATCCGTTCAACTTTTTCGTGCAGATGTTCTCCTTCCTCCGCGCTTTGCTCCCGTTGCTGGCTTCCTCGGACGGCACGACAGCATGCACAATCTGGAGCAACGAAAATCAAGCAAGTGGCTACCATCCGGCTATCAGCAACGCCTCGTCACTCAAGCAACTGATCCTCGGCCAAGTGTGGAGGGCCCCATCGTCATCAACAGCCACTTACCCGCCCACTATAAACCAGCCGACGCAGCAGATATCGCTCTGTGGGCTCGGTGGCTGTGCCACAACGCAGACCACTAATCCGTTCAACTTTTTCGTGCATATGTTCTCCTTCCTCCGCGCTTTGCTCCCGCTGCTGGCTTCCTCGGACGGCACGACAGCATGCACAATCTGGAGCAACGAAAATCAAGCAAGTGGCTACCATCCGGCTATGAGCAACGCCTCGTCACTCAAGCAACTGATCCTCGGCCAAGTGTGGAGGGCCCCATCGTCATCAACAGCCACTTACCCGCCCACTATAAACCAGCCGACACAGCAGATATCGCTCTGTGGGCTCGGTGGCTGTGCCACAACGCAGACCACTAATCCGTTCAACTTTTTTGTGCAGATGTTCTCCTTCCTCCGCGCTTTGCTCCCGTTGCTGGCTTCCTCGGACGGCACGACAGCATGCACAATCTGGAGCAACGAAAATCAAGCAAGTGGCTACCATCCGGCTATCAGCAACGCCTCGTCACTCAAGCAACTGATCCTCGGCCAAGTGTGGAGGGCCTCATCGTCATCAACAGCCACTTACCCGCCCACTATAAACCAGCCGTCGCAGCAGATGTCGCTCTATGGGCTCGGTGGCTGTGCCACAACTCAGACCACTAATCCGTTCAACTTTTTCGTGCAGATGTTCTCCTTCCTCCGCGCTTTGCTCCCGTTGCTGGCTTCCTCGGACGGCACGACAGCATGCACAATCTGGAGCAACGAAAATCAAGCAAGTGGCTACCATCCGGCTATCAGCAACGCCTCGTCTCTCAAGCAATTGATCCTCGGCCAAGTGTGGAGGGCCCCATCGTCATCAACAGCCACTTACCCGCCCACTATAAACCAGCCGACGCAGCAGATATCGCTCTGTGGGCTCGGTGGCTGTGCCACAACGCAGACCACTAATCCGTTCAACTTTTTCGTGCAGATGTTCTCCTTCCTCCGCGCTTTGCTCCCGTTGCTGGCTTCCTCGGACGGCACGACAGCATGCACAATCTGGAGCAACGAAAATCAAGCAAGTGGCTACCATCCGGCTATCAGCAACGCCTCGTCACTCAAGCAATTGATCCTCGGCCAAGTGTGGAGGGCCCCATCGTCATCAACAGCCACTTACCCGCCCACTATAAACCAGCCGACGCAGCAGATATCGCTCTGTGGGCTCGGTGGCTGTGCCACAACGCAGACCACTAATCCGTTCAACTTTTTCGTGCAGATGTTCTCCTTCCTCCGCGCTTTGCTCCCGTTGCTGGCTTCCTCGGACGGCACGACAGCATGCACAATCTGGAGCAACGAAAATCAAGCAAGTGGCTACCATCCGGCTATCAGCAACGCCTCGTCACTCAAGCAATTGATCCTCGGCCAAGTGTGGAGGGCCCCATCGTCATCAACAGCCACTTACCCGCCCACTATAAACCAGCCGACGCAGCAGATATCGCTCTGTGGGCTCGGTGGCTGTGCCACAACGCAGACCACTAATCCGTTCAACTTTTTCGTGCAGATGTTCTCCTTCCTCCGCGCTTTGCTCCCGTTGCTGGCTTCTTCGGACGGCACGACAGCATGCACAATCTGGAGCAACAAAAATCAAGCAAGTGGCTACCATCCCGCTATCAGCAACGCCTCGTCACTCAAGCAATTGATCCTCGGCCAAGTGTGGAGGGCCCCATCGTCATCAACAGCCACTTACCCGCCCACTATAAACCAGCCGACGCAGCAGATATCGCTCTGTGGGCTCGGTGGCTGTGCCACAACGCAGACCACTAATCCGTTCAACTTTTTCGTGCAGATGTTCTCCTTCCTCCGCGCTTTGCTCCCGTTGCTGGCTTCCTCGGACGTCACGACAGCATGCACAATCTGGAGCAACGAAAATCAGGCAAGTGGCTACCATCCGGCTATCAGCAACGCCTCGTCACTCCAGCAATTGATCCTCGGCCAAGTGTGGAGGGCAACGTCGTCATCAACAGCCACTTACCCGCCCACTATAAACCAGCCGACGCAGCAGATATCGCTCTGTGGGCTCGGTGGCTGTGCCACAACGCAGACCACTAATCCCTTCAACTTTTTCGTGCAGATGTTCTCCTTCCTCCGCGCTTTGCTCCCGTTGCTGGCTTCCTTGGACGACACGACAGCATGCACAATCTGGAGCAACGAAAATCAGGCAAGTGGCTACCATCCGGCTATCAGCAACACCTCGTCACTCGAGCAATTGATCCTCGGCCAAGTGTGGAGGGCCTCATCGTCATCAACAGCCACTTACCCGCCCACTATAAACCAGCCGACGCAGCAGATATCGCTCTGTGGGCTCGGTGGCTGTGCCACAACGCAGACCACTAATCCGTTCAACTTTTTCGTGCAGATGTTCTCCTTCCTCCGCGCTTTGCTCCCGTTGCTGGCTTCCTCGGACGACACGACAGCATGCACAATCTGGAGCAACGAAAATCAGGCAAGTGGCTACCATCCGGCTATCAGCAACGCCTCGTCACTCGAGCAATTGATCCTCGGCCAAGTATGGAGGGCCTCATCGTCATCAACAGCCACTTACCCGCCCACTATAAACCAGCCGACGCAGCAGATATCGCTCTGTGGGCTCGGTGGCTGTGCCACAACGCAGACCACTAATCCGTTCAACTTTTTCGTGCAGATGTTCTCCTTCCTCCGCGCTTTGCTCCCGTTGCTGGCTTCCTCGGACGACACGACAGCATGCACAATCTGGAGCAACGAAAATCAGGCAAGTGGCTACCATCCGGCTATCAGCAACGCCTCGTCACTCGAGCAATTGATCCTCGCCCAAGTGTGGAGGGCAACGTCGTCATAAACAGCCACTTACCCGCCCACTATAAACCAGCCGACGCAGCAGATATCGCTCTGTGGGCTCGGTGGCTGTGCCACAACGCAGACCACTAATCTGTTCAACTTTTTCGTGCAGATGTTCTCCTTCCTCCGCGCTTTGCTCCCGTTGCTGGCTTCCTCGGACGGCTCGACAGCATGCACATTCTGGAGCAACGAAAATCAGGCAAGTGGCTACCATCCGGCTATCAGCAACGCCTCGTCACTCGAGCAATTGATCCTCGGCCAAGTGTGGAGGGACTCATCGTCATCAACAGCCACTTACCCGCCCACTATAAACCAGCCGACGCAGCAGATATCGCTCTGTGGGCTCGGTGGCTGTGCCACAACGCAGACCACTAATCTGTTCAACTTTTTTCGTGCAGATGTTCTCCTTCCTCCGCGCTTTGCTCCCGTTGCTGGCTTCCTCGGACGGCTCGACAGCATGCACATTCTGGAGCAACGAAAATCAGGCAAGTGGCTACCATCCGGCTATCAGCAACGCCTCGTCACTCGAGCAATTGATCCTCGGCCAAGTGTGGAGGGCCCCATCGTCATCAACAGCCACTTACCCGCCCACTATAAACCAGCCGACGCAGCAGATATCGCTCTGTGGGCTCGGTGGCTGTGCCACAACGCAGACCACTAATCCGTTCAACTTTTTCGTGCAGATGTTCTCCTTCCTCCGCGCTTTGCTCCCGTTGCTGGCTTCCTCGGACGGCACGACAGCATGCACAATCTGGAGCAACGAAAATCAGGCAAGTGGCTACCATCCGGCTATCAGCAACGCCTCGTCACTCCAGCAATTGATCCTCGGCCAAGTGTGGAGGGCCCCATCGTCATCAACAGCCACTTACCCGCCCACTATAAACCAGCCGACGCAGCAGATATCGCTCTGTGGGCTCGGTGGCTGTGCCACAACGCTGACCACTAATCCGTTCAACTTTTTCGTGCAGATGTTCTCCTTCCTCCGCGCTTTGCTCCCGTTGCTGGCTTCCTCGGACGGCACGACAGCATGCACATTCTGGAGCAACGAAAATCAGGCAAGTGGCTACCATCCGGCTATCAGCAACGCCTCGTCACTCGAGCAATTGATCCTCGGCCAAGTGTGGAGGGCCCCATCGTCATCAACAGACAATTACCCGTCCACTATAAACCAGCCGACGCAGCAGATATCGCTCTGTGGGCTCGGTGGCTGTGCCACAACGCAGACCACTAATCCGTTCAACTTTTTCGTGCAGATGTTCTCCTTCCTCCGCTCTTTGCTCCCGTTGCTGGCTTCCTCGGACGGCACGACAGCATGCACAATCTGGAGCAACGAAAATCAGGCAAGTGGCTACCATCCGGCTATCAGCAACGCCTCGTCACTCGAACAATTGATCCTCGACCAAGTGTGGAGGGCGCCATCGTCATCAACAGCCACTTACCCGCCCACTATAAACCAGCCGACGCAGCAGATATCGCTCTGTGGGCTCGGTGGCTGTGCCACAACGCAGACCACTAATCCGTTCAACTTTTTCGTGCAGATGTTCTCCTTCCTCCGCGCTTTGCTCCCGTTGCTGGCTTCCTCGGACAGCACGACAGCATGCACAATCTGGAGCAACGAAAATCAGGCAAGTGGCTACCATCCGGCTATCAGCAACGCCTCGTCACTCGAGCAATTGATCCTCGGCCAAGTGTGGAGGGCCCCATCGTCATCAACAGCCACTTACCCGCCCACTATAAACCAGCCGACGCAGCAGATATCGCTCTGTGGGCTCGGTGGCTGTGCCACAACGCAGACCACTCATCCGTTCAACTTTTTCGTGCAGATGTTCTCCTTCCTCCGCGCTTTGCTCCCGTTGCTGGCTTCCTCGGACGGCACGACAGCATGCACAATCTGGAGCAACGAAAATCAAGCAAGGGGCTACCATCCGGCTATAAGCAACGCCTCGTCACTCGAGCAACTGATCCTCGGCCAAGTGTGGAGGGCCCCATCGTCATCAACAGCCACTTACCCGCCCACTATAAACCAGCCGACGCAGCAGATATCGCTCTGTGGGCTCGGTGGCTGTGCCACAACGCAGACCACTAATCCGTTCAACTTTTTTGTGCAGATGTTCTCCTTCCTCCGCGCTTTGCTCCCGTTGCTGGCTTCCTCGGACGGCACGACAGCATGCACAATCTGGAGCAACAAAAATCAGGCAAGTGGCTACCATCCGGCTATCAGCAACGCCTCGTCGCTCGAGCAACTGATCCTCGGCCAAGTGTGGAGGGCCCCATCGTCATCAACAGCCACTTACCCGCCCACTATAAACCAGCCGACGCAGCAGATATCGCTCTGTGGGCTCGGTGGCTGTGCCACAACGCAGACCACTAATCCGTTCAACTTTTTCGTGCAGATGTTCTTTTTCCTCCGCCCTTTGCTCCCGCTGCTGGCTTCCACGGACGGCACGACAGCATGCACAATCTGGAGCAACGAAAATCAAGCAAGTGGCTACCATCCGGCTATGAGCAACGCCTCGTCACTCAAGCAACTGATCCTCGGCCAAGTGTGGAGGGCCCCATCGTCATCAACAGCCACTTACCCGCCCACTATAAACCAGCCGACGCAGCAGATATCGCTCTGTGGGCTCGGTGGCTGTGCCACAACGCAGACCACTAATCCGTTCAACTTTTTCGTGCAGATGTTCTCCTTCCTCCGCGCTTTGCTCCCGTTGCTGGCTTCCTCGGACGGCACGACAGCATGCACAATCTGGAGCAACGAAAATCAAGCAAGTGGCTACCATCCGGCTATCAGCAACGCCTCGTCACTCAAGCAACTGATCCTCGGCCAAGTGTGGAGGGCCCCATCGTCATCAACAGCCAATTACCCGCCCACTATAAACCAGCCGACGCAGCAGATATCGCTCTGTGGGCTCGGTGGCTGTGCCACAACGCAGACCACTAATCCGTTCAACTTTTTCGTGCAGATGTTCTTTTTCCTCCGCGCTTTGCTCCCGCTGCTGGCTTCCTCGGACGGCACGACAGCATGCACAATCTGGAGCAACGAAAATCAAGCAAGTGGCTGCCATCCGGCTATCAGCAACGCCTCGTCACTCAAGCAACTGATCCTCGGCCAAGTGTGGAGGGCCCCATCGTCATCAACAGCCACTTACCCGCCCACTATAAACCAGCCGACGCAGCAGATATCGCTCTGTGGGCTCGGTGGCTGTGCCACAACGCAGACCACTAATCCGTTCAACTTTTTCGTGCAGATGTTCTTTTTCCTCCGCCCTTTGCTCCCGCTGCTGGCTTCCTCGGACGGCACGACAGCATGCACAATCTGGAGCAACGAAAATCAAGCAAGTGGCTACCATCCGGCTATTAGCAACGCCTCGTCACTCAAGCAACTGATCCTCGGCCAAGTGTGGAGGGCCCCATCGTCATCAACAGCCACTTACCCGCCCACTATAAACCAGCCGACGCAGCAGATATCGCTCTGTGGGCTCGGTGGCTGTGCCACAACGCAGACCACTAATCCGTTCAACTTTTTCGTGCAGATGTTCTCCTTCCTCCGCGCTTTGCTCCCGTTGCTGGCTTCCTCGGACGGCACGACAGCATGCACAATCTGGAGCAACGAAAATCAAGCAAGTGGCTACCATCCGGCTATGAGCAACGCCTCGTCACTCAAGCAACTGATCCTCGGCCAAGTGTGGAGGGCCCCATCGTCATCAACAGCCACTTACCCGCCCACTATAAACCAGCCGACGCAGCAGATATCGCTCTGTGGGCTCGGTGGCTGTGCCACAACGCAGACCAGTAATCCGTTCAACTTTTTCGTGCAGATGTTCTTTTTCCTCCGCGCTTTGCTCCCGCTGCTGGCTTCCTCGGACGGCACGACAGCATGCACAATCTGGAGCAACGAAAATCAAGCAAGTGGCTACCATCCGGCTATCAGCAACGCCTCGTCACTCAAGCAACTGATCCTCGGCCAAGTGTGGAGGGCCCCATCGTCATCAACAGCCACTTACCCGCCCACTATAAACCAGCCGACGCAGCAGATATCGCTCTGTGGGCTCGGTGGCTGTGCCACAACGCAGACCACTAATCCGTTCAACTTTTTCGTGCAGATGTTCTTTTTCCTCCGCCCTTTGCTCCCGCTGCTGGCTTCCTCGGACGGCACGACAGCATGCACAATCTGGAGCAACGAAAATCAAGCAAGTGGCTGCCATCCGGCTATCAGCAACGCCTCGTCACTCAAGCAACTGATCCTCGGCCAAGTGTGGAGGGCCCCATCGTCATCAACAGCCACTTACCCGCCCACTATAAACCAGCCGACGCAGCAGATATCGCTCTGTGGGCTCGGTGGCTGTGCCACAACGCAGACCACTAATCCGTTCAACTTTTTCGTGCAGATGTTCTTTTTCCTCCGCGCTTTGCTCCCGCTGCTGGCTTCCTCGGACGGCACGACAGCATGCACAATCTGGAGCAACGAAAATCAAGCAAGTGGCTACCATCCGGCTATCAGCAACGCCTCGTCACTCAAGCAACTGATCCTCGGCCAAGTGTGGAGGGCCCCATCGTCATCAACAGCCACTTACCCGCCCACTATAAACCAGCCGACGCAGCAGATATCGCTCTGTGGGCTCGGTGGCTGTGCCACAACGCAGACCACTAATCCGTTCAACTTTTTCGTGCAGATGTTCTCCTTCCTCCGCGCTTTGCTCCCGTTGCTGGCTTCCTCGGACGGCACGACAGCATGCACAATCTGGAGCAACGAAAATCAAGCAAGTGGCTACCATCCGGCTATCAGCAACGCCTCGTCACTCAAGCAACTGATCCTCGGCCAAGTGTGGAGGGCCCCATCGTCATCAACAGCCACTTACCCGCCCACTATAAACCAGCCGACGCAGCAGATATCGCTCTGTGGGCTCGGTGGCTGTGCCACAACGCAGACCACTAATCCGTTCAACTTTTTCGTGCAGATGTTCTCCTTCCTCCGCGCTTTGCTCCCGCTGCTGGCTTCCTCGGACGGCACGACAGCATGCACAATCTGGAGCAACGAAAATCAAGCAAGTGGCTACCATCCGGCTATGAGCAACGCCTCGTCACTCAAGCAACTGATCCTCGGCCAAGTGTGGAGGGCCCCATCGTCATCAACAGCCACTTACCCGCCCACTATAAACCAGCCGACACAGCAGATATCGCTCTGTGGGCTCGGTGGCTGTGCCACAACGCAGACCACTAATCCGTTCAACTTTTTTGTGCAGATGTTCTCCTTCCTCCGCGCTTTGCTCCCGTTGCTGGCTTCCTCGGACGGCACGACAGCATGCACAATCTGAGCAACGAAAATCAAGCAAGTGGCTACCATCCGGCTATCAGCAACGCCTCGTCACTCAAGCAACTGATCCTCGGCCAAGTGTGGAGGGCCTCATCGTCATCAACAGCCACTTACCCGCCCACTATAAACCAGCCGTCGCAGCAGATGTCGCTCTGTGGGCTCGGTGGCTGTGCCACAACTCAGACCACTAATCCGTTCAACTTTTTCGTGCAGATGTTCTCCTTCCTCCGCGCTTTGCTCCCGTTGCTGGCTTCCTCGGACGGCACGACAGCATGCACAATCTGGAGCAACGAAAATCAAGCAAGTGGCTACCATCCGGCTATCAGCAACGCCTCGTCTCTCAAGCAATTGATCCTCGGCCAAGTGTGGAGGGCCCCATCGTCATCAACAGCCACTTACCCGCCCACTATAAACCAGCCGACGCAGCAGATATCGCTCTGTGGGCTCGGTGGCTGTGCCACAACGCAGACCACTAATCCGTTCAACTTTTTCGTGCAGATGTTCTCCTTCCTCCGCGCTTTGCTCCCGTTGCTGGCTTCCTCGGACGGCACGACAGCATGCACAATCTGGAGCAACGAAAATCAAGCAAGTGGCTACCATCCGGCTATGAGCAACGCCTCGTCACTCAAGCAACTGATCCTCGGCCAAGTGTGGAGGGCCCCATCGTCATCAACAGCCACTTACCCGCCCACTATAAACCAGCCGACGCAGCAGATATCGCTCTGTGGGCTCGGTGGCTGTGCCACATCGCAGACCAGTAATCCGTTCAACTTTTTCGTGCAGATGTTCTTTTTCCTCCGCGCTTTGCTCCCGCTGCTGGCTTCCTCGGACGGCACGACAGCATGCACAATCTGGAGCAACGAAAATCAAGCAAGTGGCTACCATCCGGCTATCAGCAACGCCTCGTCACTCAAGCAACTGATCCTCGGCCAAGTGTGGAGGGCCCCATCGTCATCAACAGCCACTTACCCGCCCACTATAAACCAGCCGACGCAGCAGATATCGCTCTGTGGGCTCGGTGGCTGTGCCACAACGCAGACCACTAATCCGTTCAACTTTTTCGTGCAGATGTTCTTTTTCCTCCGCCCTTTGCTCCCGCTGCTGGCTTCCTCGGACGGCACGACAGCATGCACAATCTGGAGCAACGAAAATCAAGCAAGTGGCTGCCATCCGGCTATCAGCAACGCCTCGTCACTCAAGCAACTGATCCTCGGCCAAGTGTGGAGGGCCCCATCGTCATCAACAGCCACTTACCCGCCCACTATAAACCAGCCGACGCAGCAGATATCGCTCTGTGGGCTCGGTGGCTGTGCCACAACGCAGACCAGTAATCCGTTCAACTTTTTCGTGCAGATGTTCTTTTTCCTCCGCGCTTTGCTCCCGCTGCTGGCTTCCTCGGACGGCACGACAGCATGCACAATCTGGAGCAACGAAAATCAAGCAAGTGGCTACCATCCGGCTATCAGCAACGCCTTGTCACTCAAGCAACTGATCCTCGGCCAAGTGTGGAGGGCCCCATCGTCATCAACAGCCACTTACCCGCCCACTATAAACCAGCCGACGCAGCAGATATCGCTCTGTGGGCTCGGTGGCTGTGCCACAACGCAGACCACTAATCCGTTCAACTTTTTCGTGCAGATGTTCTCCTTCCTCCGCGCTTTGCTCCCGTTGCTGGCTTCCTCGGACGGCACGACAGCATGCACAATCTGGAGCAACGAAAATCAAGCAAGTGGCTACCATCCGGCTATCAGCAACGCCTCGTCACTCAAGCAACTGATCCTCGGCCAAGTGTGGAGGGCCCCATCGTCATCAACAGCCACTTACCCGCCCACTATAAACCAGCCGACGCAGCAGATATCGCTCTGTGGGCTCGGTGGCTGTGCCACAACGCAGACCACTAATCCGTTCAACTTTTTCGTGCAGATGTTCTCCTTCCTCCGCGCTTTGCTCCCGCTGCTGGCTTCCTCGGACGGCACGACAGCATGCACAATCTGGAGCAACGAAAATCAAGCAAGTGGCTACCATCCGGCTATGAGCAACGCCTCGTCACTCAAGCAACTGATCCTCGGCCAAGTGTGGAGGGCCCCATCGTCATCAACAGCCACTTACCCGCCCACTATAAACCAGCCGACACAGCAGATATCGCTCTGTGGGCTCGGTGGCTGTGCCACAACGCAGACCACTAATCCGTTCAACTTTTTTGTGCAGATGTTCTCCTTCCTCCGCGCTTTGCTCCCGTTGCTGGCTTCCTCGGACGGCACGACAGCATGCACAATCTGGAGCAACGAAAATCAAGCAAGTGGCTACCATCCGGCTATCAGCAACGCCTCGTCACTCAAGCAACTGATCCTCGGCCAAGTGTGGAGGGCCTCATCGTCATCAACAGCCACTTACCCGCCCACTATAAACCAGCCGTCGCAGCAGATGTCGCTCTATGGGCTCGGTGGCTGTGCCACAACTCAGACCACTAATCCGTTCAACTTTTTCGTGCAGATGTTCTCCTTCCTCCGCGCTTTGCTCCCGTTGCTGGCTTCCTCGGACGGCACGACAGCATGCACAATCTGGAGCAACGAAAATCAAGCAAGTGGCTACCATCCGGCTATCAGCAACGCCTCGTCTCTCAAGCAATTGATCCTCGGCCAAGTGTGGAGGGCCCCATCGTCATCAACAGCCACTTACCCGCCCACTATAAACCAGCCGACGCAGCAGATATCGCTCTGTGGGCTCGGTGGCTGTGCCACAACGCAGACCACTAATCCGTTCAACTTTTTCGTGCAGATGTTCTCCTTCCTCCGCGCTTTGCTCCCGTTGCTGGCTTCCTCGGACGGCACGACAGCATGCACAATCTGGAGCAACGAAAATCAAGCAAGTGGCTACCATCCGGCTATCAGCAACGCCTCGTCACTCAAGCAATTGATCCTCGGCCAAGTGTGGAGGGCCCCATCGTCATCAACAGCCACTTACCCGCCCACTATAAACCAGCCGACGCAGCAGATATCGCTCTGTGGGCTCGGTGGCTGTGCCACAACGCAGACCACTAATCCGTTCAACTTTTTCGTGCAGATGTTCTCCTTCCTCCGCGCTTTGCTCCCGTTGCTGGCTTCCTCGGACGGCACGACAGCATGCACAATCTGGAGCAACGAAAATCAAGCAAGTGGCTACCATCCGGCTATCAGCAACGCCTCGTCACTCAAGCAATTGATCCTCGGCCAAGTGTGGAGGGCCCCATCGTCATCAACAGCCACTTACCCGCCCACTATAAACCAGCCGACGCAGCAGATATCGCTCTGTGGGCTCGGTGGCTGTGCCACAACGCAGACCACTAATCCGTTCAACTTTTTCGTGCAGATGTTCTCCTTCCTCCGCGCTTTGCTCCCGTTGCTGGCTTCTTCGGACGGCACGACAGCATGCACAATCTGGAGCAACAAAAATCAAGCAAGTGGCTACCATCCCGCTATCAGCAGCGCCTCGTCACTCAAGCAATTGATCCTCGGCCAAGTGTGGAGGGCCCCATCGTCATCAACAGCCACTTACCCGCCCACTATAAACCAGCCGACGCAGCAGATATCGCTCTGTGGGCTCGGTGGCTGTGCCACAACGCAGACCACTAATCCGTTCAACTTTTTCGTGCAGATGTTCTCCTTCCTCCGCGCTTTGCTCCCGTTGCTGGCTTCCTCGGACGTCACGACAGCATGCACAATCTGGAGCAACGAAAATCAGGCAAGTGGCTACCATCCGGCTATCAGCAACGCCTCGTCACTCCAGCAATTGATCCTCGGCCAAGTGTGGAGGGCAGCGTCGTCATCAACAGCCACTTACCCGCCCACTATAAACCAGCCGACGCAGCAGATATCGCTCTGTGGGCTCGGTGGCTGTGCCACAACGCAGACCACTAATCCGTTCAACTTTTTCGTGCAGATGTTCTCCTTCCTCCGCGCTTTGCTCCCGTTGCTGGCTTCCTCGGACGGCACGACAGCATGCACAATCTGGAGCAACGAAAATCAGGCAAGTGGCTACCATCCGGCTATCAGCAACGCCTCGTCACTCGAGCAATTGATCCTCGGCCAAGTGTGGAGGGCAACGTCGTCATCAACAGCCACTTACCCGCCCAGTATAAATCAGCCGACGCAGCAGATATCGCTCTGTGGGCTCGGTGGCTGTGCCACAACGCAGACCACTAATCCGTTCAACTTTTTCGTGCAGATGTTCTTCCTCCGCGCTTTGCTCCCGTTGCTGGCTTCCTCGGACGGCACGACAGCATGCACAATCTGGAGCAACGAAAATCAGGCAAGTGGCTACCATCCGGCTATCAGCAACGCCTCGTCACTCGAGCAATTGATCCTCGGCCAAGTGTGGAGGGCCTCATCGTCATCAACAGCCACTTACCCGCCCACTATAAACCAGCCGACGCAGCAGATATCGCTCTGTGGGCTCGGTGGCTGTGCCACAACGCAGACCACTAATCCGTTCAACTTTTTCGTGCAGATGTTCTCCTTCCTCCGCGCTTTGCTCCCGTAGCTGGCTTCCTCGGACGACACGACAGCATGCACAATCTGGAGCAACGAAAATCAGGCAAGTGGCTACCATCCGGCTATCAGCAACTCCTCGTCACTCGAGCAATTGATCCTCGGCCAAGTGTGGAGGGCAACGTCGTCATCAACAGCCACTTACCCGCCCACTATAAACCAGCCGACGCAGCAGATATCGCTCTGTGGGCTCGGTGGCTGTGCCACAACGCAGACCACTAATCCGTTCAACTTTTTCGTGCAGATGTTCTCCTTCCTCCGCGCTTTGCTCCCGTTGCTGGCTTCCTCGGACGACACGACAGCATGCACAATCTGGAGCAACGAAAATCAGGCAAGTGGCTACCATCCGGCTATCAGCAACACCTCGTCACTCGAGCAATTGATCCTCGGCGAAGTGTGGAGGGCCTCATCGTCATCAACAGCCACTTACCCGCCCACTATAAACCAGCCGACGCAGCAGATATCGCTCTGTGGGCTCGGTGGCTGTGCCACAACGCAGACCACTAATCCGTTCAACTTTTTCGTGCAGATGTTCTCCTTCCTCCGCGCTTTGCTCCCGTTGCTGGCTTCCTCGGACGACACGACAGCATGCACAATCTGGAGCAACGAAAATCAGGCAAGTGGCTACCATCCGGCTATCAGCAACGCCTCGTCACTCGAGCAATTGATCCTCGGCCAAGTGTGGAGGGCCTCATCGTCATCAACAGCCACTTACCCGCCCACTATAAACCAGCCGACGCAGCAGATATCGCTCTGTGGGCTCGGTGGCTGTGCCACAACGCAGACCACTAATCCGTTCAACTTTTTCGTGCAGATGTTCTCCTTCCTCCGCGCTTTGCTCCCGTTGCTGGCTTCCTCGGACGACACGACAGCATGCACAATCTGGAGCAACGAAAATCAGGCAAGTGGCTACCATCCGGCTATCAGCAACGCCTCGTCACTCGAGCAATTGATCCTCGGCCAAGTGTGGAGGGCAACGTCGTCATAAACAGCCACTTACCCGCCCACTATAAACCAGCCGACGCAGCAGATATCGCTCTGTGGGCTCGGTGGCTGTGCCACAACGCAGACCACTAATCTGTTCAACTTTTTCGTGCAAATGTTCTCCTTCCTCCGCGCTTTGCTCCCGTTGCTGGCTTCCTCGGACGGCTCGACAGCATGCACATTCTGGAGCAACGAAAATCAGGCAAGTGGCTACCATCCGGCTATCAGCAACGCCTCGTCACTCGAGCAATTGATCCTCGGCCAAGTGTGGAGGGCCCCATCGTCATCAACAGCCACTTACCCGCCCACTATAAACCAGCCGACGCAGCAGATATTGCTCTGTGGGCTCGGTGGCTGTGCCACAACGCAGACCACTAATCTGTTCAACTTTTTTCGTGCAGATGTTCTCCTTCCTCCGCGCTTTGCTCCCGTTGCTGGCTTCCTCGGACGGCTCGACAGCATGCACATTCTGGAGCAACGAAAATCAGGCAAGTGGCTACCATCCGGCTATCAGCAACGCCTCGTCACTCGAGCAATTGATCCTCGGCCAAGTGTGGAGGGCCCCATCGTCATCAACAGCCACTTACCCGCCCACTATAAACCAGCCGACGCAGCAGATATCGCTCTGTGGGCTCGGTGGCTGTGCCACAACGCAGACCACTAATCCGTTCAACTTTTTCGTGCAGATGTTCTCCTTCCTCCGCGCTTTGCTCCCGTTGCTGGCTTCCTCGGACGGCACGACAGCATGCACAATCTGGAGCAACGAAAATCAGGCAAGTGGCTACCATCCGGCTATCAGCAACGCCTCGTCACTCGAGCAATTGATCCTCGGCCAAGTGTGGAGGGCCCCATCGTCATCAACAGCCACTTACCCGCCCACTATAAACCAGCCGACGCAGCAGATATCGCTCTGTGGGCTCGGTGGCTGTGCCACAACGCAGACCACTAATCCGTTCAACTTTTTCGTGCAGATGTTCTCCTTCCTCCGCGCTTTGCTCCCGTTGCTGGCTTCCTCGGACGGCACGACAGCATGCACAATCTGGAGCAACGAAAATCAGGCAAGTGGCTACCATCCGGCTATCAGCAACGCCTCGTCACTCGAGCAATTGATCCTCGGCCAAGTGTGGAGGGCCTCATCGTCATCAACAGACAATTACCCGCCCACTATAAACCAGCCGACGCAGCAGATATCGCTCTGTGGGCTCGGTGGCTGTGCCACAACGCAGACCACTAATCCGTTCAAGTTTTTCGTGCAGATGTTCTCCTTCCTCCGCGCTTTGCTCCCGTTGCTGGCTTCCTCGGACGGCACGACAGCATGCACAATCTGGAGCAACGAAAATCAGGCAAGTGGCTACCATCCGGCTATCAGCAACGCCTCGTCACTCGAGCAATTGATCCTCGGCCAAGTGTGGAGGGCCTCATCGTCATCAACAGCCACTTACCCGCCCACTATAAACCAGCCGACGCAGCAGATATCGCTCTGTGGGCTCGGTGGCTGTGCCACAACGCAGACCACTAATCCGTTCAACTTTTTCGTGCAGATGTTCTCCTTCCTCCGCGCTTTGCTCCCGTAGCTGGCTTCCTCGGACGACACGACAGCATGCACAATCTGGAGCAACGAAAATCAGGCAAGTGGCTACCATCCGGCTATCAGCAACGCCTCGTCACTCGAGCAATTGATCCTCGGCCAAGTGTGGAGGGCAACGTCGTCATCAACAGCCACTTACCCGCCCACTATAAACCAGCCGACGCAGCAGATATCGCTCTGTGGGCTCGGTGGCTGTGCCACAACGCAGACCACTAATCCGTTCAACTTTTTCGTGCAGATGTTCTCCTTCCTCCGCGCTTTGCTCCCGTTGCTGGCATCCTCGGACGACACGACAGCATGCACAATCTGGAGCAACGAAAATCAGGCAAGTGGCTACCATCCGGCTATCAGCAACACCTCGTCACTCGAGCAATTGATCCTCGGCGAAGTGTGGAGGGCCTCATCGTCATCAACAGCCACTTACCCGCCCACTATAAACCAGCCGACGCAGCAGATATCGCTCTGTGGGCTCGGTGGCTGTGCCACAACGCAGACCACTAATCCGTTCAACTTTTTCGTGCAGATGTTCTCCTTCCTCCGCGCTTTGCTCCCGTTGCTGGCTTCCTCGGACGACACGACAGCATGCACAATCTGGAGCAACGAAAATCAGGCAAGTGGCTACCATCCGGCTATCAGCAACGCCTCGTCACTCGAGCAATTGATCCTCGGCCAAGTGTGGAGGGCCTCATCGTCATCAACAGCCACTTACCCGCCCACTATAAACCAGCCGACGCAGCAGATATCGCTCTGTGGGCTCGGTGGCTGTGCCACAACGACGACCACTAATCCGTTCAACTTTTTCGTGCAGATGTTCTCCTTCCTCCGCGCTTTGCTCCCGTTGCTGGCTTCCTCGGACGACACGACAGCATGCACAATCTGGAGCAACGAAAATCAGGCAAGTGGCTACCATCCGGCTATCAGCAACGCCTCGTCACTCGAGCAATTGATCCTCGGCCAAGTGTGGAGGGCAACGTCGTCATAAACAGCCACTTACCCGACCACTATAAACCAGCCGACGCAGCAGATATCGCTCTGTGGGCTCGGTGGCTGTTCCACAACGCAGACCACTAATCTGTTCAACTTTTTCGTGCAAATGTTCTCCTTCCTCCGCGCTTTGCTCCCGTTGCTGGCTTCCTCGGACGGCTCGACAGCATGCACATTCTGGAGCAACGAAAATCAGGCAAGTGGCTACCATCCGGCTATCAGCAACGCCTCGTCACTCGAGCAATTGATCCTCGGCCAAGTGTGGAGGGCCCCATCGTCATCAACAGCCACTTACCCGCCCACTATAAACCAGCCGACGCAGCAGATATTGCTCTGTGGGCTCGGTGGCTGTGCCACAACGCAGACCACTAATCTGTTCAACTTTTTTCGTGCAGATGTTCTCCTTCCTCCGCGCTTTGCTCCCGTTGCTGGCTTCCTCGGACGGCTCGACAGCATGCACATTCTGGAGCAACGAAAATCAGGCAAGTGGCTACCATCCGTCTATCAGCAACGCCTCGTCACTCGAGCAATTGATCCTCGGCCAAGTGTGGAGGGCCCCATCGTCATCAACAGCCACTTACCCGCCCACTATAAACCAGCCGACGCAGCAGATATCGCTCTGTGGGCTCGGTGGCTGTGCCACAACGCAGACCACTAATCCGTTCAACTTTTTCGTGCAGATGTTCTCCTTCCTCCGCGCTTTGCTCCCGTTGCTGGCTTCCTCGGACGGCACGACAGCATGCACAATCTGGAGCAACGAAAATCAGGCAAGTGGCTACCATCCGGCTATCAGCAACGCCTCGTCACTCGAGCAATTGATCCTCGGCCAAGTGTGGAGGGCCTCATCGTCATCAACAGCCACTTACCCGCCCACTATAAACCAGCCGACGCAGCAGATATCGCTCTGTGGGCTCGGTGGCTGTGCCACAACGCAGACCACTAATCCGTTCAACTTTTTCGTGCAGATGTTCTCCTTCCTCCGCGCTTTGCTCCCGTTGCTGGCTTCCTCGGACGACACGACAGCATGCACAATCTGGAGCAACGAAAATCAGGCAAGTGGCTACCATCCGGCTATCAGCAACGCCTCGTCACTCGAGCAATTGATCCTCGGCCAAGTGTGGAGGGCCCCATCGTCATCAACAGCCACTTACCCGCCCACTATAAACCAGCCGACGCAGCAGATATCGCTCTGTGGGCTCGGTGGCTGTGCCACAACGCAGACCACTCATCCGTTCAACTTTTTCGTGCAGATGTTCTCCTTCCTCCGCGCTTTGCTCCCGTTGCTGGCTTCCTCGGACGGCACGACAGCATGCACAATCTGGAGCAACGAAAATCAAGCAAGTGGCTACCATCCGGCTATAAGCAACGCCTCGTCACTCGAGCAACTGATCCTCGGCCAAGTGTGGAGGGCCCCATCGTCATCAACAGCCACTTACCCGCCCACTATAAACCAGCCGACGCAGCAGATATCGCTCTGTGGGCTCGGTGGCTGTGCCACAACGCAGACCACTAATCCGTTCAACTTTTTTGTGCAGAAGTTCTCCTTCCTCCGCGCTTTGCTCCCGTTGCTGGCTTCCTCGGACGGCACGACAGCATGCACAATCTGGAGCAACGAAAATCAGGCAAGTGGCTACCATCCGGCTATCAGCAACGCCTCGTCACTCGAGCAACTGATCCTTGGCCAAGTGTGGAGGGCCCCATCGTCATCAACAGCCACTTACCCGCCCACTATAAACCAGCCGACGCAGCAGATATCGCTCTGTGGGCTCGGTGGCTGTGCCACAACGCAGACCACTAATCCGTTCAACTTTTTCGTGCAGATGTTCTCCTTCCTCCGCGCTTTGCTCCCGCTGCTGGCTTCCTCGGACGGCACGACAGCATGCACAATCTGGAGCAACGAAAATCAAGCAAGTGGCTACCATCCGGCTATGAGCAACGCCTCGTCACTCAAGCAACTGATCCTCGGCCAAGTGTGGAGGGCCCCATCGTCATCAACAGCCACTTACCCGCCCAATATAAACCAGCCGACGCAGCAGATATCGCTCTGTGGGCTCGGTGGCTGTGCCACAACGCAGACCACTAATCCGTTCAACTTTTTCGTGCAGATGTTCTCCTTCCTCCGCGCTTTGCTCCCGTTGCTGGCTTCCTCGGACGGCACGACAGCATGCACAATCTGGAGCAACGAAAATCAAGCAAGTGGCTACCATCCGGCTATCAGCAACGCCTCGTCACTCAAGCAACTGATCCTCGGCCAAGTGTGGAGGGCCCCATCGTCATCAACAGCCACTTACACGCCCACTATAAACCAGCCGACGCAGCAGATATCGCTCTGTGGGCTCGGTGGCTGTGCCACAACGCAGACCACTAATCCGTTCAACTTTTTCGTGCAGATGTTCTCCTTCCTCCGCGCTTTGCTCCCGTTGCTGGCTTCCTCGGACGGCACGACAGCATGCACAATCTGGAGCAACGAAAATCAAGCAAGTGGCTACCATCCGGCTATCAGCAACGCCTCGTCACTCAAGCAATTGATCCTCGGCCAAGTGTGGAGGGCCCCATCGTCATCAACAGCCACTTACCCGCCCACTATAAACCAGCCGACGCAGCAGATATCGCTCTGTGGGCTCGGTGACTGTGCCACAACGCAGACCACTAATCGGTTCAACTTTTTCGTGCAGATGTTCTCCTTCCTCCGCGCTTTGCTCCCGTTGCTGGCTTCCTCGGACGGCACGACAGCATGCACAATCTGGAGCAACGAAAATCAAGCAAGTGGCTACCATCCGGCTATCAGCAACGCCTCGTCACTCAAGCAACTGATCCTCGGCCAAGTGTGGAGGGCCTCATCGTCATCAACAGCCACTTACCCGCCCACTATAAACCAGCCGACGCAGCAGATATCGCTCTGTGGGCTCGGTGGCTGTGCCACAACGCAGACCACTAATCCGTTCAACTTTTTCGTGCAGATGTTCTCCTTCCTCCGCGCTTTGCTCCCGTTGCTGGCTTCCTCGGACGGCACGACAGCATGCACAATCTGGAGCAACGAAAATCAAGCAAGTGGCTACCATCCGGCTATCAGCAACGCCTCGTCACTCAAGCAATTGATCCTCGGCCAAGTGTGGAGGGCCCCATCGTCATCAACAGCCACTTACCCGCCCACTATAAACCAGCCGACGCAGCAGATATCGCTCTGTGGGCTCGGTGGCTGTGCCACAACGCAGACCACTAATCCGTTCAACTTTTTCGTGCAGATGTTCTCCTTCCTCCGCGTTTTGCTCCCGTTGCTGGCTTCCTCGGACGGCACGACAGCATGCACAATCTGGAGCAACGAAAATCAAGCAAGTGGCTACCATCCGGCTATCAGCAACGCCTCGTCACTCAAGCAATTGATCCTCGGCCAAGTGTGGAGGGCCCCATCGTCATCAACTGCCACTTACCCGCCCACTATAAACCAGCCGACACAGCAGATATCGCTCCGTGGGCTCGGTGGCTGTGCCACAACGCAGACCACTAATCCGTTCAACTTTTTCGTGCAAATGTTCTCCTTCCTCCGCTCTTTGCTCCCGCTGCTGGCTTCCTCGGACGGCACGACAGCATGCACAATCTGGAGCAACGAAAATCAAGCAAGTGGCTACCATCCGGCTATGAGCAACGCCTCGTCACTCAAGCAACTGATCCTCGGCCAAGTGTGGAGGGCCCCATCGTCATCAACAGCCACTTACCCGCCCACTATAAACCAGCCGACGCAGCAGATATCGCTCTGTGGGCTCGGTGGCTGTGCCACAACGCAGACCACTAATCCGTTCAACTTTTTCGTGCAGATGTTCTCCTTCCTCCGCGCTTTGCTCCCGTTGCTGGCTTCCTCGGACGGCACGACAGCATGCACAATCTGGAGCAACGAAAATCAAGCAAGTGGCTACCATCCGGCTATCAGCAACGCCTCGTCGTTCAAGCAACTGATCCACGGCCAAGTGTGGAGGGCCTCATCGTCATCAACAGCCACTTACCCGCCCACTATAAACCAGCCGACGCAGCAGATATCGCTCTGTGGGCTCGGTGGCTGTGCCACAACTCAGACCACTAATCCGTTCAACTTTTTCGTGCAGATGTTCTCCTTCCTCCGCGCTTTGCTCCCGTTGCTGGCTTCCTCGGACGGCACGACAGCATGCACAATCTGGAGCAACGAAAATCAGGCAAGTGGCTACCATCCGGCTATCAGCAACGCCTCGTCACTCGAGCAATTGATCCTCGGCCAAGTGTGGAGGGCCTCATCGTCATCAACAGACAATTACCCGCCCACTATAAACCAGCCGACGCAGCAGATATCGCTCTGTGGGCTCGGTGGCTGTGCCACAACGCAGACCACTAATCCGTTCAACTTTTTCGTGCAGATGTTCTCCTTCCTCCGCGTTTCGCTCCCGTTGCTGGCTTCCTCGGACGGCACGACAGCATGCACAATCTGGAGCAACGAAAATCAGGCAAGTGGCTACCATCCGGCTATCAGGAACGCCTCGTCACTCGAGCAATTGATCCTCGGCCAAGTGTGGAGGGCCCCATCGTCATCAACAGCCACTTACCCGCCCACTATAAACCAGCCGACGCAGCAGATATCGCTCTGTGGGCTCGGTGGCTGTGCCACAACGCAGACCACTAATCCGTTCAAGTTTTTCGTGCAGATGTTCTCCTTCCTCCGCGCTTTGCTCCCGTTGCTGGCTTCCTCGGACGGCACGACAGCATGCACAATCTGGAGCAACGAAAATCAGGCAAGTGGCTACCATCCGGCTATCAGCAACGCCTCGTCACTCGAGCAATTGATCCTCGGCCAAGTGTGGAGGGCCCCATCGTCATCAACAGCCACTTACCCGCCCACTATAAACCAGCCGACGCAGCAGATATCGCTCTGTGGGCTCGGTGGCTGTGCCACAACGCAGACCACTCATCCGTTCAACTTTTTCGTGCAGATGTTCTCCTTCCTCCGCGCTTTGCTCCCGTTGCTGGCTTCCTCGGACGGCACGACAGCATGCACAATCTGGAGCAACGAAAATCAAGCAAGTGGCTACCATCCGGCTATAAGCAACGCCTCGTCACTCGAGCAACTGATCCTCGGCCAAGTGTGGAGGGCCCCATCGTCATCAACAGCCACTTACCCGCCCACTATAAACCAGCCGACGCAGCAGATATCGCTCTGTGGGCTCGGTGGCTGTGCCACAACGCAGACCACTAATCCGTTCAACTTTTTTGTGCAGAAGTTCTCCTTCCTCCGCGCTTTGCTCCCGTTGCTGGCTTCCTCGGACGGCACGACAGCATGCACAATCTGGAGCAACGAAAATCAGGCAAGTGGCTACCATCCGGCTATCAGCAACGCCTCGTCACTCGAGCAACTGATCCTTGGCCAAGTGTGGAGGGCCCCATCGTCATCAACAGCCACTTACCCGCCCACTATAAACCAGCCGACGCAGCAGATATCGCTCTGTGGGCTCGGTGGCTGTGCCACAACGCAGACCACTAATCCGTTCAACTTTTTCGTGCAGATGTTCTCCTTCCTCCGCGCTTTGCTCCCGCTGCTGGCTTCCTCGGACGGCACGACAGCATGCACAATCTGGAGCAACGAAAATCAAGCAAGTGGCTACCATCCGGCTATGAGCAACGCCTCGTCACTCAAGCAACTGATCCTCGGCCAAGTGTGGAGGGCCCCATCGTCATCAACAGCCACTTACCCGCCCAATATAAACCAGCCGACGCAGCAGATATCGCTCTGTGGGCTCGGTGGCTGTGCCACAACGCAGACCACTAATCCGTTCAACTTTTTCGTGCAGATGTTCTCCTTCCTCCGCGCTTTGCTCCCGTTGCTGGCTTCCTCGGACGGCACGACAGCATGCACAATCTGGAGCAACGAAAATCAAGCAAGTGGCTACCCTCCGGCTATCAGCAACGCCTCGTCACTCAAGCAACTGATCCTCGGCCAAGTGTGGAGGGCCCCATCGTCATCAACAGCCACTTACACGCCCACTATAAACCAGCCGACGCAGCAGATATCGCTCTGTGGGCTCGGTGGCTGTGCCACAACGCAGACCACTAATCCGTTCAACTTTTTCGTGCAGATGTTCTCCTTCCTCCGCGCTTTGCTCCCGTTGCTGGCTTCCTCGGACGGCACGACAGCATGCACAATCTGGAGCAACGAAAATCAAGCAAGTGGCTACCATCCGGCTATCAGCAACGCCTCGTCACTCAAGCAATTGATCCTCGGCCAAGTGTGGAGGGCCCCATCGTCATCAACAGCCACTTACCCGCCCACTATAAACCAGCCGACGCAGCAGATATCGCTCTGTGGGCTCGGTGACTGTGCCACAACGCAGACCACTAATCGGTTCAACTTTTTCGTGCAGATGTTCTCCTTCCTCCGCGCTTTGCTCCCGTTGCTGGCTTCCTCGGACGGCACGACAGCATGCACAATCTGGAGCAACGAAAATCAAGCAAGTGGCTACCATCCGGCTATCAGCAACGCCTCGTCACTCAAGCAACTGATCCTCGGCCAAGTGTGGAGGGCCTCATCGTCATCAACAGCCACTTACCCGCCCACTATAAACCAGCCGACGCAGCAGATATCGCTCTGTGGGCATGGTGGCTGTGCCACAACGCAGACCACTAATCCGTTCAACTTTTTCGTGCAGATGTTCTCCTTCCTCCGCGCTTTGCTCCCGTTGCTGGCTTCCTCGGACGGCACGACAGCATGCACAATCTGGAGCAACGAAAATCAAGCAAGTGGCTACCATCCGGCTATCAGCAACGCCTCGTCACTCAAGCAATTGATCCTCGGCCAAGTGTGGAGGGCCCCATCGTCATCAACAGCCACTTACCCGCCCACTATAAACCAGCCGACGCAGCAGATATCGCTCTGTGGGCTCGGTGGCTGTGCCACAACGCAGACCACTAATCCGTTCAACTTTTTCGTGCAGATGTTCTCCTTCCTCCGCGTTTTGCTCCCGTTGCTGGCTTCCTCGGACGGCACGACAGCATGCACAATCTGGAGCAACGAAAATCAAGCAAGTGGCTACCATCCGGCTATCAGCAACGCCTCGTCACTCAAGCAATTGATCCTCGGCCAAGTGTGGAGGGCCCCATCGTCATCAACTGCCACTTACCCGCCCACTATAAACCAGCCGACACAGCAGATATCGCTCCGTGGGCTCGGTGGCTGTGCCACAACGCAGACCACTAATCCGTTCAACTTTTTCGTGCAAATGTTCTCCTTCCTCCGCTCTTTGCTCCCGCTGCTGGCTTCCTCGGACGGCACGACAGCATGCACAATCTGGAGCAACGAAAATCAAGCAAGTGGCTACCATCCGGCTATGAGCAACGCCTCGTCACTCAAGCAACTGATCCTCGGCCAAGTGTGGAGGGCCCCATCGTCATCAACAGCCACTTACCCGCCCACTATAAACCAGCCGACGCAGCAGATATCGCTCTGTGGGCTCGGTGGCTGTGCCACAACGCAGACCACTAATCCGTTCAACTTTTTCGTGCAGATGTTCTCCTTCCTCCGCGCTTTGCTCCCGTTGCTGGCTTCCTCGGACGGCACGACAGCATGCACAATCTGGAGCAACGAAAATCAAGCAAGTGGCTACCATCCGGCTATCAGCAACGCCTCGTCGTTCAAGCAACTGATCCTCGGCCAAGTGTGGAGGGCCTCATCGTCATCAACAGCCACTTACCCGCCCACTATAAACCAGCCGACGCAGCAGATATCGCTCTGTGGGCTCGGTGGCTGTGCCACAACTCAGACCACTAATCCGTTCAACTTTTTCGTGCAGATGTTCTCCTTCCTCCGCGCTTTGCTCCCGTTGCTGGCTTCCTCGGACGGCACGACAGCATGCACAATCTGGAGCAACGAAAATCAAGCAAGTGGCTACCATCCGGCTATCAGCAACGCCTCGTCACTCAAGCAATTGATCCTCGGCCAAGTGTGGAGGGCCCCATCGTCATCAACAGCCACTTACCCGCCCACTATAAACCAGCCGACACAGCAGATATCGCTCTGTGGGCTCGGTGGCTGTGCCACAACGCAGACCACTAATCCGTTACACTTTTTCGTGCAGATGTTCTCCTTCCTCCGCGCTTTGCTCCCGCTGCTGGCTTCCTCGGACGGCACGACAGCATGCACAATCTGGAGCAACGAAAATCAAGCAAGTGGCTACCATCCGCCTATCAGCAACGCCTCGTCACTCAAGCAACTGATCCTCGGCCAAGTGTGGAGGGCCTCATCGTCATCAACAGCCACTTACCCGCCCACTATAAACCAGCCGACGCAGCAGATATCGCTCTGTGGGCTCGGTGGCTGTGCCACAACGCAGACCACTAATCCGTTCAACTTTTTCGTGCAGATGTTCTCCTTCCTCCGCGCTTTGCTCCCGTTGCCGGCTTCCTCGGACGGCACGACAGCATGCACAATCTGGAGCAACGAAAATCAAGCAAGTGGCTACCATCCGGCTATCAGCAACGCCTCGTCACTCAAGCAATTGATCCTCGGCCAAGTGTGGAGGGCCCCATCGTCATCAACAGCCACTTACCCGCCCACTATAAACCAGCCGACGCAGCAGATATCGCTCTGTGGGCTCGGTGGCTGTGCCACAACGCAGACCACTAATCCGTTCAACTTTTTCGTGCAGATGTTCTCCTTCCTCCGCGCTTTGCTCCCGTTGCTGGCTTCCTCGGACGGCACGACAGCATGCACAATCTGGAGCAACGAAAATCAAGCAAGTGGCTACCATCCGGCTATGAGCAACGCCTCGTCACTCAAGCAACTGATCCTCGGCCAAGTGTGGAGGGCACCATCGTCATCAACAGCCACTTACCCGCCCACTATAAACCAGCCGACGCAGCAGATATCGCTCTGTGGGCTCGGTGGCTGTGCCACAACGCAGACCACTAATCCGTTCAACTTTTTTGTGCAGATGTTCTCCTTCCTCCGCGCTTTGCTCCCGTTGCTGGCTTCCTCGGACGGCACGACTGCATGCACAATCTGGAGCAACGAAAATCAAGCAAGTGGCTACCATCCGGCTATCAGCAACGCCTCGTCACTCAAGCAACTGATCCTCGGCCAAGTGTGGAGGGCCTCATCGTCATCAACAGCCACTTACCCGCCCACTATAAACCAGCCGACGCAGCAGATATCGTTCTGTGGGCTCGGTGGCTGTGCCACAACTCAGACCACTAATCCGTTCAACTTTTTCGTGCAGATGTTCTCCTTCCTCCGCTCTTTGCTCCCGTTGCTGGCTGCCTCGGACGGCACGACAGCATGCACAATCTGGAGCAACGAAAATCAAGCAAGTGGCTACCATCCGGCTATCAGCAACGCCTCGTCACTCAAGCAATTGATCCTCGGCCAAGTGTGGAGGGCCCCATCGTCATCAACAGCCACTTACCCGCCCACTATAAACCAGCCGACGCAGCAGATATCGCTCTGTGGGCTCGGTGGCTGTGCCACAACGCAGACCACTAATCCGTTCAACTTTTTCGTGCAGATGTTCTCCTTCCTCCGCGCTTTGCTCCCGTTGCTGGCTTCCTCGGACGGCACGACAGCATGCACAATCTGGAGCAACGAAAATCTAGCAAGTGGCTACCATCCGGCTATGAGCAACGCCTCGTCACTCAAGCAACTGATCCTCGGCCAAGTGTGGAGGGCACCATCGTCATCAACAGCCACTTACCCGCCCACTATAAACCAGCCGACGCAGCAGATATCGCTCTGTGGGCTCGGTGGCTGTGCCACAACGCAGACCACTAATCCGTTCAACTTTTTTGTGCAGATGTTCTCCTTCCTCCGCGCTTTGCTCCCGTTGCTGGCTTCCTCGGACGGCACGACAGCATGCACAATCTGGAGCAACGAAAATCAAGCAAGTGGCTACCATCCGGCTATCAGCAACGCCTCGTCACTCAAGCAACTGATCCTCGGCCAAGTGTGGAGGGCCTCATCGTCATCAACAGCCACTTACCCGCCCACTATAAACCAGCCGACGCAGCAGATATCGTTCTGTGGGCTCGGTGGCTGTGCCACAACTCAGACCACTAATCCGTTCAACTTTTTCGTGCAGATGTTCTCCTTCCTCCGCTCTTTGCTCCCGTTGCTGGCTGCCTCGGACGGCACGACAGCATGCACAATCTGGAGCAACGAAAATCAAGCAAGTGGCTACCATCCGGCTATGAGCAACGCCTCGTCACTCAAGCAACTGATCCTCGGCCAAGTGTGGAGGGCCTCATCGTCATCAACAGCCACTTACCCGCCCACTATAAACCAGCCGACGCAGCAGATATCGTTCTGTGGGCTCGGTGGCTGTGCCACAACTCAGACCACTAATCCGTTCAACTTTTTCGTGCAGATGTTCTCCTTCCTCCGCGCTTTGCTCCCGTTGCTGGCTTCCTCGGACGGCACGACAGCATGCACAATCTGGAGCAACGAAAATCAAGCAAGTGGCTACCATCCGGCTATCAGCAACGCCTCGTCACTCAAGCAATTGATCCTCGGCCAAGTGTGGAGGGCCCCATCGTCATCAACAGCCACTTACCCGCCCACTATAAACCAGCCGACACAGCAGATATCGCTCTGTGGGCTCGGTGGCTGTGCCACAACGCAGACCACTAATCCGTTCAACTTTTTCGTGCAGATGTTCTCCTTCCTCCGCGCTTTGCTCCCGCTGCTGGCTTCCTCGGACGGCACGACAGCATGCACAATCTGGAGCAACGAAAATCAAGCAAGTGGCTACCATCCGCCTATCAGCAACGCCTCGTCACTCAAGCAACTGATCCTCGGCCAAGTGTGGAGGGCCTCATCGTCATCAACAGCCACTTACCCGCCCACTATAAACCAGCCGACGCAGCAGATATCGCTCTGTGGGCTCGGTGGCTGTGCCACAACGCAGACCACTAATCCGTTCAACTTTTTCGTGCAGATGTTCTCCTTCCTCCGCGCTTTGCTCCCGTTGCTGGCTTCCTCGGACGGCACGACAGCATGCACAATCTGGAGCAACGAAAATCAAGCAAGTGGCTACCATCCGGCTATCAGCAACGCCTCGTCACTCAAGCAATTGATCCTCGGCCAAGTGTGGAGGGCCCCATCGTCATCAACAGCCACTTACCCGCCCACTATAAACCAGCCGACGCAGCAGATATCGCTCTGTGGGCTCGGTGGCTGTGCCACAACGCAGACCACTAATCCGTTCAACTTTTTCGTGCAGATGTTCTCCTTCCTCCGCGTTTTGCTCCCGTTGCTGGCTTCCTCGGACGGCACGACAGCATGCACAATCTGGAGCAACGAAAATCAAGCAAGTGGCTACCATCCGGCTATCAGCAACGCCTCGTCACTCAAGCAATTGATCCTCGGCCAAGTGTGGAGGGCTCCATCGTCATCAACTGCCACTTACCCGCCCACTATAAACCAGCCGACACAGCAGATATCGCTCCGTGGGCTCGGTGGCTGTGCCACAACGCAGACCACTAATCCGTTCAACTTTTTCGTGCAAATGTTCTCCTTCCTCCGCTCTTTGCTCCCGCTGCTGGCTTCCTCGGACGGCACGACAGCATGCACAATCTGGAGCAACGAAAATCAAGCAAGTGGCTACCATCCGGCTATGAGCAACGCCTCGTCACTCAAGCAACTGATCCTCGGCCAAGTGTGGAGGGCCCCATCGTCATCAACAGCCACTTACCCGCCCACTATAAACCAGCCGACGCAGCAGATATCGCTCTGTGGGCTCGGTGGCTGTGCCACAACGCAGACCACTAATCCGTTCAACTTTTTCGTGCAGATGTTCTCCTTCCTCCGCGCTTTGCTCCCGTTGCTGGCTTCCTCGGACGGCACGACAGCATGCACAATCTGGAGCAACGAAAATCAAGCAAGTGGCTACCATCCGGCTATCAGCAACGCCTCGTCGTTCAAGCAACTGATCCTCGGCCAAGTGTGGAGGGCCTCATCGTCATCAACAGCCACTTACCCGCCCACTATAAACCAGCCGACGCAGCAGATATCGCTCTGTGGGCTCGGTGGCTGTGCCACAACTCAGACCACTAATCCGTTCAACTTTTTCGTGCAGATGTTCTCCTTCCTCCGCGCTTTGCTCCCGTTGCTGGCTTCCTCAGACGGCACGACAGCATGCACAATCTGGAGCAACGAAAATCAAGCAAGTGGCTACCATCCGGCTATCAGCAACGCCTCGTCACTCAAGCAATTGATCCTCGGCCAAGTGTGGAGGGCCCCATCGTCATCAACAGCCACTTACCCGCCCACTATAAACCAGCCGACACAGCAGATATCGCTCTGTGGGCTCGGTGGCTGTGCCACAACGCAGACCACTAATCCGTTACACTTTTTCGTGCAGATGTTCTCCTTCCTCCGCGCTTTGCTCCCGCTGCTGGCTTCCTCGGACGGCACGACAGCATCCACAATCTGGAGCAACGAAAATCAAGCAAGTGGCTACCATCCGCCTATCAGCAACGCCTCGTCACTCAAGCAACTGATCCTCGGCCAAGTGTGGAGGGCCTCATCGTCATCAACAGCCACTTACCCGCCCACTATAAACCAGCCGACGCAGCAGATATCGCTCTGTGGGCTCGGTGGCTGTGCCACAACGCAGACCACTAATCCGTTCAACTTTTTCGTGCAGATGTTCTCCTTCCTCCGCGCTTTGCTCCCGTTGCCGGCTTCCTCGGACGGCACGACAGCATGCACAATCTGGAGCAACGAAAATCAAGCAAGTGGCTACCATCCGGCTATCAGCAACGCCTCGTCACTCAAGCAATTGATCCTCGGCCAAGTGTGGAGGGCCCCATCGTCATCAACAGCCACTTACCCGCCCACTATAAACCAGCCGACGCAGCAGATATCGCTCTGTGGGCTCGGTGGCTGTGCCACAACGCAGACCACTAATCCGTTCAACTTTTTCGTGCAGATGTTCTCCTTCCTCCGCGCTTTGCTCCCGTTGCTGGCTTCCTCGGACGGCACGACAGCATGCACAATCTGGAGCAACGAAAATCAAGCAAGTGGCTACCATCCGGCTATGAGCAACGCCTCGTCACTCAAGCAACTGATCCTCGGCCAAGTGTGGAGGGCACCATCGTCATCAACAGCCACTTACCCGCCCACTATAAACCAGCCGACGCAGCAGATATCGCTCTGTGGGCTCGGTGGCTGTGCCACAACGCAGACCACTAATCCGTTCAACTTTTTTGTGCAGATGTTCTCCTTCCTCCGCGCTTTGCTCCCGTTGCTGGCTTCCTCGGACGGCACGACAGCATGCACAATCTGGAGCAACGAAAATCAAGCAAGTGGCTACCATCCGGCTATCAGCAACGCCTCGTCACTCAAGCAACTGATCCTCGGCCAAGTGTGGAGGGCCTCATCGTCATCAACAGCCACTTACCCGCCCACTATAAACCAGCCGACGCAGCAGATATCGTTCTGTAGGCTCGGTGGCTGTGCCACAACTCAGACCACTAATCCGTTCAACTTTTTCGTGCAGATGTTCTCCTTCCTCCGCTCTTTGCTCCCGTTGCTGGCTGCCTCGGACGGCACGACAGCATGCACAATCTGGAGCAACGAAAATCAAGCAAGTGGCTACCATCCGGCTATCAGCAACGCCTCGTCACTCAAGCAATTGATCCTCGGCCAAGTGTGGAGGGCCCCATCGTCATCAACAGCCACTTACCCGCCCACTATAAACCAGCCGACGCAGCAGATATCGCTCTGTGGGCTCGGTGGCTGTGCCACAACGCAGACCACTAATCCGTTCAACTTTTTCGTGCAGATGTTCTCCTTCCTCCGCGCTTTGCTCCCGTTGCTGGCTTCCTCGGACGGCACGACAGCATGCACAATCTGGAGCAACGAAAATCTAGCAAGTGGCTACCATCCGGCTATGAGCAACGCCTCGTCACTCAAGCAACTGATCCTCGGCCAAGTGTGGAGGGCACCATCGTCATCAACAGCCACTTACCCGCCCACTATAAACCAGCCGACGCAGCAGATATCGCTCTGTGGGCTCGGTGGCTGTGCCACAACGCAGACCACTAATCCGTTCAACTTTTTTGTGCAGATGTTCTCCTTCCTCCGCGCTTTGCTCCCGTTGCTGGCTTCCTCGGACGGCACGACAGCATGCACAATCTGGAGCAACGAAAATCAAGCAAGTGGCTACCATCCGGCTATCAGCAACGCCTCGTCACTCAAGCAACTGATCCTCGGCCAAGTGTGGAGGGCCTCATCGTCATCAACAGCCACTTACCCGCCCACTATAAACCAGCCGACGCAGCAGATATCGTTCTGTGGGCTCGGTGGCTGTGCCACAACTCAGACCACTAATCCGTTCAACTTTTTCGTGCAGATGTTCTCCTTCCTCCGCTCTTTGCTCCCGTTGCTGGCTGCCTCGGACGGCACGACAGCATGCACAATCTGGAGCAACGAAAATCAAGCAAGTGGCTACCATCCGGCTATGAGCAACGCCTCGTCACTCAAGCAACTGATCCTCGGCCAAGTGTGGAGGGCCTCATCGTCATCAACAGCCACTTACCCGCCCACTATAAACCAGCCGACGCAGCAGATATCGTTCTGTGGGCTCGGTGGCTGTGCCACAACTCAGACCACTAATCCGTTCAACTTTTTCGTGCAGATGTTCTCCTTCCTCCGCGCTTTGCTCCCGTTGCTGGCTTCCTCGGACGGCACGACAGCATGCACAATCTGGAGCAACGAAAATCAAGCAAGTGGCTACCATCCGGCTATCAGCAACGCCTCGTCACTCAAGCAATTGATCCTCGGCCAAGTGTGGAGGGCCCCATCGTCATCAACAGCCACTTACCCGCCCACTATAAACCAGCCGACACAGCAGATATCGCTCTGTGGGCTCGGTGGCTGTGCCACAACGCAGACCACTAATCCGTTCAACTTTTTCGTGCAGATGTTCTCCTTCCTCCGCGCTTTGCTCCCGCTGCTGGCTTCCTCGGACGGCACGACAGCATGCACAATCTGGAGCAACGAAAATCAAGCAAGTGGCTACCATCCGCCTATCAGCAACGCCTCGTCACTCAAGCAACTGATCCTCGGCCAAGTGTGGAGGGCCTCATCGTCATCAACAGCCACTTACCCGCCCACTATAAACCAGCCGACGCAGCAGATATCGCTCTGTGGGCTCGGTGGCTGTGCCACAACGCAGACCACTAATCCGTTCAACTTTTTCGTGCAGATGTTCTCCTTCCTCCGCGCTTTGCTCCCGTTGCTGGCTTCCTCGGACGGCACGACAGCATGCACAATCTGGAGCAACGAAAATCAAGCAAGTGGCTACCATCCGGCTATCAGCAACGCCTCGTCACTCAAGCAATTGATCCTCGGCCAAGTGTGGAGGGCCCCATCGTCATCAACAGCCACTTACCCGCCCACTATAAACCAGCCGACGCAGCAGATATCGCTCTGTGGGCTCGGTGGCTGTGCCACAACGCAGACCACTAATCCGTTCAACTTTTTTGTGCAGATGTTCTCCTTCCTCCGCGCTTTGCTCCCGTTGCTGGCTTCCTCGGACGGCACGACAGCATGCACAATCTGGAGCAACGAAAATCAAGCAAGTGGCTACCATCCGGCTATCAGCAACGCCTCGTCACTCAAGCAACTGATCCTCGGCCAAGTGTGGAGGGCCTCATCGTCATCAACAGCCACTTACCCGCCCACTATAAACCAGCCGACGCAGCAGATATCGTTCTGTGGGCTCGGTGGCTGTGCCACAACTCAGACCACTAATCCGTTCAACTTTTTCGTGCAGATGTTCTCCTTCCTCCGCTCTTTGCTCCCGTTGCTGGCTGCCTCGGACGGCACGACAGCATGCACAATCTGGAGCAACGAAAATCAAGCAAGTGGCTACCATCCGGCTATCAGCAACGCCTCGTCACTCAAGCAATTGATCCTCGGCCAAGTGTGGAGGGCCCCATCGTCATCAACAGCCACTTACCCGCCCACTATAAACCAGCCGACGCAGCAGATATCGCTCTGTGGGCTCGGTGGCTGTGCCACAACGCAGACCACTAATCCGTTCAACTTTTTCGTGCAGATGTTCTCCTTCCTCCGCGCTTTGCTCCCGTTGCTGGCTTCCTCGGACGGCACGACAGCATGCACAATCTGGAGCAACGAAAATCAAGCAAGTGGCTACCATCCGGCTATGAGCAACACCTCGTCACTCAAGCAACTGATCCTCGGCCAAGTGTGGAGGGCACCATCGTCATCAACAGCCACTTACCCGCCCACTATAAACCAGCCGACGCAGCAGATATCGCTCTGTGGGCTTGGTGGCTGTGCCACAACGCAGACCACTAATCCGTTCAACTTTTTTGTGCAGATGTTCTCCTTCCTCCGCGCTTTGCTCCCGTTGCTGGCTTCCTCGGACGGCACGACAGCATGCACAATCTGGAGCAACGAAAATCAAGCAAGTGGCTACCATCCGGCTATCAGCAACGCCTCGTCACTCAAGCAACTGATCCTCGGCCAAGTGTGGAGGGCCTCATCGTCATCAACAGCCACTTACCCGCCCACTATAAACCAGCCGACGCAGCAGATATCGTTCTGTGGGCTCGGTGGCTGTGCCACAACTCAGACCACTAATCCGTTCAACTTTTTCGTGCAGATGTTCTCCTTCCTCCGCTCTTTGCTCCCGTTGCTGGCTGCCTCGGACGGCACGACAGCATGCACAATCTGGAGCAACGAAAATCAAGCAAGTGGCTACCATCCGGCTATGAGCAACGCCTCGTCACTCAAGCAACTGATCCTCGGCCAAGTGTGGAGGGCCCCATCGTCATCAACAGCCACTTACCCGCCCACTATAAACCAGCCGACGCAGCAGATATCGCTCTGTGGGCTCGGTGGCTGTGCCACAACGCAGACCACTAATCCGTTCAACTTTTTTGTGCAGATGTTCTCCTTCCTCAGCGCTTTGCTCCCGTTGCTGGCTTCCTCGGACGGCACGACAGCATGCACAATCTGGAGCAACGAAAATCAAGCAAGTGGCTACCATCCGGCTATCAGCAACGCCTCGTCACTCAAGCAACTGATCCTCGGCCAAGTGTGGAGGGCCTCATCGTCATCAACAGCCACTTACCCGCCCACTATAAACCAGCCGACGCAGCAGATATCGCTCTGTGGGCTCGGTGGCTGTGCCACAATGCAGACCACTAATCCGTTCAACTTTTTCGTGCAGATGTTCTCCTTCCTCCGCGCTTTGCTCCCGTTGCTGGCTTCCTCGGACGGCACGACAGCATGCACAATCTGGAGCAACGAAAATCAAGAAAGTGGCTACCATCCGGCTATCAGCAACGCCTCGTCACTCAAGCAATTGATCCTCGGCCAAGTGTGGAGGGCCCCATCGTCATCAACAGCCACTTACCCGCCCACTATAAACCAGCCGACGCAGCAGATATCGCTCTGTGGGCTCGGTGGCTGTGCCACAACGCAGACCACTAATCCGTTCAAGTTTTTCGTGCAGATGTTCTCCTTCCTCCGCGCTTTGCTCCCGTTGCTGGCTTCCTCGGACGGCACGACAGCATGCACAATCTGGAGCAACGAAAATCAAGCAAGTGGCTACCATCCGGCTATCAGCAACGCCTCGTCACTCAAGCAACTGATCCTCGGCCACGTGTGGAGGGCCCCATCGTCATCAACAGCCACTTACCCACCCACTATAAACCAACCGACGCAGCAGATATCGCTCTGTGGGCTCGGTGGCTGTGCCACAACGCAGACCACTAATCCGTTCAACTTTTTCGTGAAGATGTTCTCCTTCCTCCGCGCTTTGCTCCCGTTGCTGGCTTCCTCGGACGGCACGACAGCATGCACAATCTGGAGCAACGAAAATCAAGCAAGTGGCTACCATCCGGCTATCAGCAACGCCTCGTCACTCAAGCAACTGATCCTCGGCCAAGTGTGGAGGGCCCCATCGTCATCAACAGCCACTTACCCGCCCACCATAAACCAGCCGACGCAGCAGATATCGCTCTGTGGGCTCGGTGGCTGTGCCACAACGCAGACCACTAATCCGTTCAACTTTTTCGTGCAGATGTTCTCCTTCCTCCGCGCTTTGCTCCCGTTGCTGGCATCCTCGGACGGCACGACAGCATGCACAATCTGGAGCAACGAAAATCAAGCAAGTGGCTACCATCCGGCTACCAGCAACGCCTCGTCACTTAAGCAACTGATCCTCGGCCAAGTGTGGAGGGCCTCATCGTCATCAACAGCCACTTACCCGCCCACTATAAACCAGCCGACGCAGCAGATATCGCTCTGTGGGCTCGGTGGCTGTGCCACAACGCAGACCACTAATCCGTTCAACTTTTTCGTGCAGATGTTCTCCTTCCTCCGCGCTTTGCTCCCGTTGCTGGCTTCCTCGGACGGTACGACAGCATGCACAATCTGGAGCAACGAAAATCAAGAAAGTGGCTACCATCCGGCTATCAGCAACGCCTCGTCACTCAAGCAATTGATCCTCGGCCAAGTGTGGAGGGCCCCATCGTCATCAACAGCCACTTACCCGCCCACTATAAACCAGCCGACGCAGCAGATATCGCTCTGTGGGCTCGGTGGCTGTGCCACAACGCAGACCACTAATCCGTTGAACTTTTTCGTGCAGATGTTCTCCTTCCTCCGCGCTTTGCTCCCGTTGCTGGCTTCCTCGGACGGCACGACAGCATGCACAATCTGGAGCAACGAAAATCAAGCAAGTGGCTACCATCCGGCTATCAGCAACGCCTCGTCACTCAAGCAACTGATCCTCGTCCAAGTGTGGAGGGCCTCATCGTCATCAACAGCCACTTACCCGTCCACTATAAACCAGCCGACGCAGCAGATATCGCTCTGTGGGCTCGGTGGCTGTGCCACAACGCAGACCACTAATCCGTTCAACTTTTTCGTGCAGATGTTCTCCTTCCTCCGCGCTTTGCTCCCGTTGCTGGCTTCCTCGGACGGCACGACAGCATGCACAATCTGGGGCAACGAAAATCAAGCAAGTGGCTACCATCCGGCTATCATCAACGCCTCGTCACTCAAGCAACTGATCCTCGGCCAAGTGTGGAGGGCCCCATCGTCATCAACAGCCACTTACCCACCCACTATAAACCAGCCGACGCAGCAGATATCGCTCTGTGGGCTCGGTGGCTGTGCCACAACGCAGACCACTAATCCGTTCAACTTTTTCGTGCAGATGTTCTCCTTCCTCCGCGCTTTGCTCCCGTGGCTGGCTTCCTCGGAAGGCACGACAGCATGCACAATCTGGAGCAACGAAAATGAAGCAAGTGGCTACCATCCGGCTATCAGCAACGCCTCATCACTCGAGCAATTGATCCTCGGCCAAGTGTGGAGGGCCCCATCGTCATCAACAGCCACTTACCCGCCCACTATAAACCAGCCGACGCAGCAGATATCGCTCTGTGGGCTCGGTGGCTGTGCCACAACGCAGACCACTAATCCGTTCAACTTTTTCGTGCAGATGTTCTCCTTCCTCCGCGCTTTGCTCCCTTTGCTGGCTTCCTCGGACGGCACGACAGCATGCACAATCTGGAGCAACGAAAATGAAGCAAGTGGCAACCATCCGGCTATCAGCAACGCCTCGTCACTCGAGCAATTGATCCTCGGCCAAGTGTGGAGGGCCCCATCGTCATGAACAGCCACTTACCCGCCCACTATAAACCAGCCGACGCAGCAGATATCGCTCTGTGGGCTCGGCGGCTGTGCCACAACGCAGACCACTAATCAGTTCAACTTTTTCGTGCAGATGTTCTCCTTCCTCCGCGCTTTGCTCCCGTTGCTGGCTTCCTCGGACGGCACGACAGCATGCACAATCTGGAGCAACGAAAATCAGGCAAGTGGCTACCATCCGGCTATCAGCAACGCCTCGTCACTCGAGCAATTGATCCTCGGACAAGTGTGGAGGGCCCCATCGTCATCAACAGCCACTTACCCGCCCACCATAAACCAGCCGACGCAGCAGATATCGCTCTGTGGGCTCGGTGGCTGTGCCACAACGCAGACCACTAGTCCGTTCAACTTTTTCGTGCAGATGTTCTCCTTCCTCCGCGCTTTGCTCCCGTTGCTGGCTTCCTCGGACGGCACGACAGCATGCACAATCTGGAGCAACGAAAATCAAGCAAGTGGCTACCATCCGGCTATCAGCAACGCCTCGTCACTCAAGCAACTGATCCTCGGCCAAGTGTGGAGGGCCTCATCGTCATCAAGAGCCACTTACCCGCCCACCATAAACCAGCCGACGCAGCAGATATCGCTCTGTGGGCTCGGTGGCTGTGCCACAACGCAGACCACTAATCCGTTCAACTTTTTCGTGCAGATGTTCTCCTTCCTCCGCGCTTTGCTCCCGTTGCTGGCTTCCTCGGACGGCACGACAGCATGCACAATCTGGAGCAACGAAAATCAAGCAAGTGGCTACCATCCGGCTATCAGCAACGCCTCGTCACTCGAGCATTTGATCCTCGGACAAGTGTGGAGGGCCCCATCGTCATCAACAGCCACTTACCCGCCCACCATAAACCAGCCGACGCAGCAGATATCGCTCTGTGGGCTCGGTGGCTGTGCCACAACGCAGACCACTAATCCGTTCAACTTTTTCGTGCAGATGTTCTCCTTCCTCCGCGCTTTGCTCCCGTTGCTGGCTTCCTCGGACGGCACGACAGCATGCACAATCTGGAGCAACGAAAATCAAGCAAGTGGCTACCATCCGGCTATCAGCAACGCCTCGTCACTCAAGCAACTGATCCTCGGCCAAGTGTGGAGGGCCCCATCGTCATCAACAGCCACTTACCCGCCCACCATAAACCAGCCGACGCAGCAGATATCGCTCTGTGGGCTCGGTGGCTGTGCCACAACGCAGACCACTAATCCGTTCAACTATTTCGTGCAGATGTTCTCCTTCCGCCGCGCTTTGCTCCCGTTGCTGGCTTCCTCGGACGGCACGACAGCATGCACAATCTGGAGCAACGAAAATCAAGCAAGTGGCTACCATCCGGCTATCAGCAACGCCTCGTCACTCAAGCAACTGATCCTCGGCCAAGTGTGGAGGGCCTCATCGTCATCAACAGCCACTTACCCGCCCACTATAAACCAGCCGACGCAGCAGATATCGCTCTGTGGGCTCGGTGGCTGTGCCACAACGCAGACCACTAATCCGTTCAACTTTTTCGTACAGATGTTCTCCTTCCTCCGCGCTTTGCTCCCGTTGCTGGCTTCCTCGGACGGCACGACAGCATGCACAATCTGGAGCAACGAAAATCAAGCAAGTGGCTACCATCCGGCTATCAGCAACGCCTCGTCACTCAAGCAACTGATCCTCGGCCAAGTGTGGAGGGCCCCATCGTCATCAACAGCCACTTACCCGCCCACTATAAACCAGCCGACGCAGCAGATATCGCTCTGTGGGCTCGGTGGCTGTGCCACAACGCAGACCACTAATCCGTTCAACTTTTTCGTGCAGATGTTCTCCTTCCTCCGCGCTTTGCTCCCGTTGCTGGCTTCCTCGGACGGCACGACAGCATGCACAATCTGGAGCAACGAAAATCAAGCAAGTGGCTACCATCCGGCTATCAGCAACGCCTCGTCACTCAAGCAACTGATCCTCGGCCAAGTGTGGAGGGCCTCATCGTCATCAACAGCCACTTACCCGCCCACCATAAACCAGCCGACGCAGCAGATATCGCTCTGTGGGCTCGGTGGCTGTGCCACAACGCAGACCACTAATCCGTTCAACTTTTTCGTGCAGATGTTCTCCTTCCTCCGCGCTTTGCTCCCGTTGCTGGCTTCCTCGGACGGCACGACAGCATGCACAATCTGGAGCAACGAAAATGAAGCAAGTGGCTACCATCCGGCTATCAGCAACGCCTCGTCACTCGAGCAATTGATCCTCGGACAAGTGTGGAGGGCCCCATCGTCATCAACAGCCACTTACCCGCCCACCATAAACCAGCCGACGCAGCAGATATCGCTCTGTGGGCTCGGTGGCTGTGCCACAACGCAGACCACTAATCCGTTCAACTTTTTCGTGCAGATGTTCTCCTTCCTCCGCGCTTTGCTCCCGTTGCTGGCTTCCTCGGACGGCACGACAGCATGCACAATCTGGAGCAACGAAAATCAAGCAAGTGGCTACCATCCGGCTATCAGCAACGCCTCGTCACTCAAGCAACTGATCCTCGGCCAAGTGTGGAGGGCCCCATCGTCATCAACAGCCACTTACCCGCCCACCATAAACCAGCCGACGCAGCAGATATCGCTCTGTGGGCTCGGTGGCTGTGCCACAACGCAGACCACTAATCCGTTCAAGTTTTTCGTGCAGATGTTCTCCTTCCTCCGCGCTTTGCTCCCGTTACTGGCTTCCTCGGACGGCACGAGAGCATGCACAATCTGGAGCAACGAAAATCAAGCAAGTGGCTACCATCCGGCTATCAGCAACGCCTCGTCACGCGAGCAATTGATCCTCGGCCAAGTGTGGAGGGCCCCATCGTCATCAACAGCCACTTACCCGCCCACTATAAACCAGCCGACGCAGCAGATATCGCTCTGTGGGCTCGGTGGCTGTTCCACAACGCAGACCACTAATCCGTTCAACTTTTTCGTGCAGATGTTCTCCTTCCTCCGCGCTTTGCTCCCGTTGCTGGCTTCCTCGGACGGCACTACAGCATGCACAATCTGGAGCAACGAAAATCAAGCAAGTGGCTACCATCCGGCTATCAGCAACGCCTCGTCACTCAAGCAACTGATCCTCGGCCAAGTGTGGAGGGCCCCATCGTCATCAACAGCCACTTACCCGCCCACTATAAACCAGCCGACGCAGCAGATATCGCTCTGTGGGCTCGGTGGCTGTGCCACAATGCAGACCACTAATCCGTTCAACTTTTTCGTGCAGATGTTCTCCTTCCTCCGCGCTTTGCTCCCGTTGCTGGCTTCCTCGGACGGCACGACAGCATGCACAATCTGGAGCAACGAAAATCAAGCAAGTGGCTACCATCCGGCTATCAGCAACGCCTCGTCACTCGAGCAATTGATCCTCGCCCTAGTGTGGAGGGCCCCATCGTCATCAACAGCCACTTACCCGCCCACTATAAACCAGCCGACGCAGCAGATATCGCTCTGTGGGCTCGGTGGCTGTGCCACAACGCAGACCACTAATCCGTTCAACTTTTTTGTGCAGATGTTCTCCTTCCTCTGCGCTTTGCTCCCGTTGCTGGCTTCCTCGGACGACACGACAGCACGCACAATCTGGAGCAACGAAAATCAAGCAAGTGGCTACCCTCCGGCTATCAGCAACGCCTCGTCACTCAAGCAACTGATCCTCGGCCAAGTGTGGAGGGCCTCATCGTCATCAACAGCCACTTACCCGCCCACTATAAACCAGCCGACGCAGCAGATATCGCTCTGTGGGCTCGGTGGCTGTGCCACAACGCAGACCACTAATCCGTTCAACTTTTTTGTGCAGATGTTCTCCTTCCTCCGCGCTTTGCTCCCGTTGCTGGCTTCCTCGGACGACACGACAGCATGCACAATCTGGAGCAACGAAAATCAAGCAAGTGGCTACCATCCGGCTATCCGCAACGCCTCGTCACTCAAGCAACTGATCCTCGGCCAAGTGTGGAGGGCCTCATCGTCATCAACAGCCACTTACCCGCCCACTATAAACCAGCCGACGCAGCAGATATCGCTCTGTGGGCTCGGTGGCTGTGCCACAACGCAGACCACTAATCCGTTCAACTTTTTTGTGCAGATGTTCTCCTTCCTCCGCGCTTTGCTCCCGTTGCTGGCTTCCTCGGACGACACGACAGCACGCACAATCTGGAGCAACGAAAATCAAGCAAGTGGCTACCATCCGGCTATCAGCAACGCCTCGTCACTCAAGCAACTGATCCTCAGCCAAGTGTGGAGGGCCCCATCGTCATCAACAGCCACTTACCCGCCCACTATAAACCAGCCGACGCAGCAGATATCGCTCTGTGGGCTCGGTGGCTGTGCCACAACGCAGACCACTAATCCGTTCAACTTTTTTGTGCAGATGTTCTCCTTCCTCCGCGCTTTGCTCCCGTTGCTGGCTTCCTCGGACGACACGACAGCATGCACAATCTGGAGCAACGAAAATCAAGCAAGTGGCTACCATCCGGCTATCAGCAACGCCTCGTCACTCAAGCAACTGATCCTCGGCCAAGTGTGGAGGGCCTCATCGTCATCAACAGCCACTTACCCGCCCACTATAAACCAGCCGACGCAGCAGATATCGCTCTGTGGGCTCGGTGGCTGTGCCACAACGCAGACCACTAATCCGTTCAACTTTTTTGTGCAGATGTTCTCCTTCCTCCGCGCTTTGCTCCCGTTGCTGGCTTCCTCGGACGGCACGACAGCATGCACAATCTGGAGCAACGAAAATCAAGCAAGTGGCTACCATCCGGCTATCAGGAACGCCTCGTCACTCAAGCAATTGATCCTCGGCCAAGTGTGGAGGGCCTCATCGTCATCAACAGCCACTTACCCGCCCACTATAAACCAGCCGACGCAGCAGATATCGCTCTGTGGGCTCGGTGGCTGTGCCACAACGCAGACCACTAATCCGTTCAACTTTTTCGTGCAGATGTTCTCCTTCCTCCGCGCTTTGCTCCCGTTGCTGGCTTCCTCGGACGACACGACAGCATGCACAATCTGGAGCAACGAAAATCAAGCAAGTGGCTACCATCCGGCTATCAGCAACGCCTCGTCACTCAAGCAATTGATCCTCGGCCAAGTGTGGAGGGCCCCATCGTCATCAACAGCCACTTACCCGCCCACTATAAACCAGCCGACGCAGCAGATATCGCTCTGTGGGCTCGGTGGCTGTGCCACAACGCAGACCACTAATCCGTTCAACTTTTTCGTACAGATGTTCTCCTTCCTCCGCGCTATACTCCCGTTGCTGGCTTCCTCGGACGGCACGACAGCATGCACAATCTGGAGCAACGAAAATCAAGCAAGTGGCTACCATCCGGCTATCAGCAACGCCTCGTCACTCAAGCAATTGATCCTCGGCCAAGTGTGGAGGGCCCCATCGTCATCAACAGCCACTTACCCTCCCACTATAAACCAGCCGACGCAGCAGATATCGCTCTGTGGGCTCGGTGGCTGTGCCACAACGCAGACCACTAATCCGTTCAACTTTTTCGTGCAGATGTTCTCCTTCCTCCGCGCTTTGCTCCCGTTGCTGGCTTCCTCGGACGACACGACAGCATGCACAATCTGGAGCAACGAAAATCAAGCAAGTGGCTACCATCCGGCTATCAGCAACGCCTCGTCACTCAAGCAATTGATCCTCGGCCAAGTGTGGAGGGCCCCATCGTCATCAACAGCCACTTACCCGCCCACTATAAACCAGCCGACGCAGCAGATATCGCTCTGTGGGCTCGGTGGCTGTGCCACAACGCAGACCACTAATCCGTTCAACTTTTTCGTGCAGATGTTCTCCTTCCTCCGCGCTTTGCTCCCGTTGCTGGCTTCCTCGGACGGCACGACAGCATGCACAATCTGGAGCAACGAAAATCAAGCAAGTGGCTACCATCCGGCTATCAGCAACGCCTCGTCACTCAAGCAAATGATCCTCGGCCAAGTGTGGAGGGCCCCATCGTCATCAACAGCCACTTACCCGCCCACTATAAACCAGCCGACGCAGCAGATATCGCTATGTGGGCTCGGTGGCTGTGGCACAACGCAGACCACTAATCCGTTCAACTTTTTCGTGCAGATGTTCTCCTTCCTCCGCGCTTTGCTCCCGTTGCTGGCTTCCTCGGACGACACGACAGCATGCACAATCTGGAGCAACGAAAATCAAGCAAGTGGCTACCATTCGGCTATCAGCAACGCCTCGTCACTCAAGCAATTGATCCTCGGCCAAGTGTGGAGGGCCCCATCGTCATCAACAGCCACTTACCCGCCCTCTATAAACCAGCCGACGCAGCAGATATCGCTCTGTGGGCACGGTGGCTGTGCCACAACGCAGACCACTAATCCGTTCAACTTTTTCGTGCAGATGTTCTCCTTCCTCCGCGCTTTGCTCCCGTTGCTGACTTCCTCGTACGACACGACAGCATGCACAATCTGGAGCAACGAAAATCAAGCAAGTGGCTACCATCCGGCTATCAGCAACGCCTTGTCACTCAAGCAACTGATCCTCGGCCAAGTGTGGAGGGCCTCATCGTCATCAACAGCCACTTACCCGCCCACCATAAACCAGCCGACGCAGCAGTTATCGCTCTGTGGGCTCGGTGGCTGTGCCACAACGCAGACCACTAATCCGTTCAACTTTTTCGTGCAGATGTTCTCCTTCCTCCGCGCTTTGCTCCCGTTGCTGGCTTCCTCGGACGGCACGACAGCATGCACAATCTGGAGCAACGAAAATCAAGCAAGTGGCTACCATCCGGCTATCAGCAACGCCTCGTCACTCAAGCAACTGATCCTCGGCCAAGTGTGGAGGGCCTCATCGTCATCAACAGCCACTTACCCGCCCACCATAAACCAGCCGACGCAGCAGATATCGCTCTGTGGGCTCGGTGGCTGTGCCACAACGCAGACCACTAATCCGTTCAACTATTTCGTGCAGATGTTCTCCTTCCGCCGCGCTTTGCTCCCGTTGCTGGCTTCCTCGGACGGCACGACAGCATGCACAATCTGGAGCAACGAAAATCAAGCAAGTGGCTACCATCCGGCTATCAGCAACGCCTCGTCACTCAAGCAACTGATCCTCGGCCAAGTGTGGAGGGCCTCATCGTCATCAACAGCCACTTACCCGCCCACTATAAACCAGCCGACGCAGCAGATATCGCTCTGTGGGCTCGGTGGCTGTGCCACAACGCAGACCACTAATCCGTTCAACTTTTTCGTACAGATGTTCTCCTTCCTCCGCGCTTTGCTCCCGTTGCTGGCTTCCTCGGACGGCACGACAGCATGCACAATCTGGAGCAACGAAAATCAAGCAAGTGGCTACCATCCGGCTATCAGCAACGCCTCGTCACTCAAGCAACTGATCCTCGGCCAAGTGTGGAGGGCCCCATCGTCATCAACAGCCACTTACCCGCCCACTATAAACCAGCCGACGCAGCAGATATCGCTCTGTGGGCTCGGTGGCTGTGCCACAACGCAGACCACTAATCCGTTCAACTTTTTCGTGCAGATGTTCTCCTTCCTCCGCGCTTTGCTCCCGTTGCTGGCTTCCTCGGACGGCACGACAGCATGCACAATCTGGAGCAACGAAAATCAAGCAAGTGGCTACCATCCGGCTATCAGCAACGCCTCGTCACTCGAGCAATTGATCCTCGGCCAAGTGTGGAGGGCCCCATCGTCATCAACAGCCACTTACCCGCCCACTATAAACCAGCCGATGCAGCAGATATCGCTCTGTGGGCTCGGTGGCTGTGCCACAACGCAGACCACTAATCCGTTCAACTTTTTCGTGCAGATGTTCTCCTTCCTCCGCGCTTTGCTCCCGTTGCTGGCTTCCTCGGACGGCACGACAGCATGCACAATCTGGAGCAACGAAAATCAAGCAAGTTGCTACCATCCGGCTATCAGCAACGCCTCGTCACTCGAGCAATTGATCCTCGCCCAAGTGTGGAGGGCCCCATCGTCATCAACAGCCACTTACCCGCCCACTATAAACCAGCCGACGCAGCAGATATCGCTCTGTGGGCTCGGTGGCTGTGCCACAACGCAGACCACTAATCCGTTCAACTTTTTTGTGCAGATGTTCTCCTTCCTCCGCGCTTTGCTCCCGTTGCTGGCTTCCTCGGACGACACGACAGCACGCACAATCTGGAGCAACGAAAATCAAGCAAGTGGCTACCCACCGGCTATCAGCAACGCCTCGTCACTCAAGCAACTGATCCTCGGCCAAGTGTGGAGGGCCTCATCGTCATCAACAGCCACTTACCCGCCCACTATAAACCAGCCGACGCAGCAGATATCGCTCTGTGGGCTCGGTGGCTGTGCCACAACGCAGACCACTAATCCGTTCAACTTTTTTGTGCAGATGTTCTCCTTCCTCCGCGCTTTGCTCCCGTTGCTGGCTTCCTCGGACGACACGACAGCATGCACAATCTGGAGCAACGAAAATCAAGCAAGTGGCTACCATCCGGCTATCAGCAACGCCTCGTCACTCAAGCAACTGATCCTCGGTCAAGTGTGGAGGGCCTCATCGTCATCAACAGCCACTTACCTGCCCACTATAAACCAGCCGACGCAGCAGATATCGCTCTGTGAGCTCGGTGGCTGTGCCACAACGCAGACCACTAATCCGTTCAACTTTTTTGTGCAGATGTTCTCCTTCCTCCGCGCTTTGCTCCCGTTGCTGGCTTCCTCGGACGACACGACAGCACGCACAATCTGGAGCAACGAAAATCAAGCAAGTGGCTACCATCCGGCTATCAGCAACGCCTCGTCACTCAAGCAACTGATCCTCAGCCAAGTGTGGAGGGCCCCATCGTCATCAACAGCCACTTACCCGCCCACTATAAACCAGCCGACGCAGCAGATATCGCTCTGTGGGCTCGGTGGCTGTGCCACAACGCAGACCACTAATCCGTTCAACTTTTTTGTGCAGATGTTCTCCTTCCTCCGCGCTTTGCTCCCGTTGCTGGCTTCCTCGGACGACACGACAGCACGCACAATCTGGAGCAACGAAAATCAAGCAAGTGGCTACCCACCGGCTATCAGCAACGCCTCGTCACTCAAGCAACTGATCCTCGGCCAAGTGTGGAGGGCCTCATCGTCATCAACAGCCACTTACCCGCCCACTATAAACCAGCCGACGCAGCAGATATCGCTCTGTGGGCTCGGTGGCTGTGCCACAACGCAGACCACTAATCCGTTCAACTTTTTTGTGCAGATGTTCTCCTTCCTCCGCGCTTTGCTCCCGTTGCTGGCTTCCTCGGACGACACGACAGCATGCACAATCTGGAGCAACGAAAATCAAGCAAGTGGCTACCATCCGGCTATCAGCAACGCCTCGTCACTCAAGCAACTGATCCTCGGTCAAGTGTGGAGGGCCTCATCGTCATCAACAGCCACTTACCTGCCCACTATAAACCAGCCGACGCAGCAGATATCGCTCTGTGAGCTCGGTGGCTGTGCCACAACGCAGACCACTAATCCGTTCAACTTTTTTGTGCAGATGTTCTCCTTCCTCCGCGCTTTGCTCCCGTTGCTGGCTTCCTCGGACGACACGACAGCACGCACAATCTGGAGCAACGAAAATCAAGCAAGTGGCTACCATCCGGCTATCAGCAACGCCTCGTCACTCAAGCAACTGATCCTCAGCCAAGTGTGGAGGGCCTCATCGTCATCAACAGCCACTTACCCGCCCACTATAAACCAGCCGACGCAGCAGATATCGCTCTGTGGGCTCGGTGGCTGTGCCACAACGCAGACCACTAATCCGTTCAACTTTTTTGTGCAGATGTTCTCCTTCCTCCGCGCTTTGCTCCCGTTGCTGGCTTCCTCGGACGACACGACAGCATGCACAATCTGGAGCAACGAAAATCAAGCAAGTGGCTACCATCCGGCTATCAGCAACGCCTCGTCACTCAAGCAACTGATCCTCGGTCAAGTGTGGAGGGCCTCATCGTCATCAACAGCCACTTACCTGCCCACTATAAACCAGCCGACGCAGCAGATATCGCTCTGTGAGCTCGGTGGCTGTGCCACAACGCAGACCACTAATCCGTTCAACTTTTTTGTGCAGATGTTCTCCTTCCTCCGCGCTTTGCTCCCGTTGCTGGCTTCCTCGGACGACACGACAGCACGCACAATCTGGAGCAACGAAAATCAAGCAAGTGGCTACCATCCGGCTATCAGCAACGCCTCGTCACTCAAGCAACTGATCCTCAGCCAAGTGTGGAGGGCCCCATCGTCATCAACAGCCACTTACCCGCCCACTATAAACCAGCCGACGCAGCAGATATCGCTCTGTGGGCTCGGTGGCTGTGCCACAACGCAGACCACTAATCCGTTCAACTTTTTTGTGCAGATGTTCTCCTTCCTCCGCGCTTTGCTCCCGTTGCTGGCTTCCTCGGACGACACGACAGCACGCACAATCTGGAGCAACGAAAATCAAGCAAGTGGCTACCCACCGGCTATCAGCAACGCCTCGTCACTCAAGCAACTGATCCTCGGCCAAGTGTGGAGGGCCTCATCGTCATCAACAGCCACTTACCCGCCCACTATAAACCAGCCGACGCAGCAGATATCGCTCTGTGGGCTCGGTGGCTGTGCCACAACGCAGACCACTAATCCGTTCAACTTTTTTGTGCAGATGTTCTCCTTCCTCCGCGCTTTGCTCCCGTTGTTGGCTTCCTCGGACGACACGACAGCATGCACAATCTGGAGCAACGAAAATCAAGCAAGTGGCTACCATCCGGCTATCAGCAACGCCTCGTCACTCAAGCAACTGATCCTCGGTCAAGTGTGGAGGGCCTCATCGTCATCAACAGCCACTTACCTGCCCACTATAAACCAGCCGACGCAGCAGATATCGCTCTGTGAGCTCGGTGGCTGTGCCACAACGCAGACCACTAATCCGTTCAACTTTTTTGTGCAGATGTTCTCCTTCCTCCGCGCTTTGCTCCCGTTGCTGGCTTCCTCGGACGACACGACAGCACGCACAATCTGGAGCAACGAAAATCAAGCAAGTGGCTACCATCCGGCTATCAGCAACGCCTCGTCACTCAAGCAACTGATCCTCAGCCAAGTGTGGAGGGCCCCATCGTCATCAACAGCCACTTACCCGCCCACTATAAACCAGCCGACGCAGCAGATATCGCTCTGTGGGCTCGGTGGCTGTGCCACAACGCAGACCACTAATCCGTTCAACTTTTTTGTGCAGATGTTCTCCTTCCTCCGCGCTTTGCTCCCGTTGCTGGCTTCCTTGGACGACACGACAGCATGCACAATCTGGAGCAACGAAAATCAAGCAAGTGGCTACCATCCGGCTATCAGCAACGCCTCGTCACTCAAGCAACTGATCCTCGGCCAAGTGTGGAGGGCCTCATCGTCATCAACAGCCACTTACCCGCCCACTATAAACCAGCCGACACAGCAGATATCGCTCTGTGGGCTCGGTGGCTGTGCCACAACGCAGACCACTAATCCGTTCAAGTTTTTTGTGCAGATGTTCTCCTTCCTCCGCGCTTTGCTCCCGTTGCTGGCTTCCTCGGACGGCACGACAGCATGCACAATCTGGAGCAACGAAAATCAAGCAAGTGGCTACCATCCGGCTATCAGCAACGCCTCGTCACTCAAGCAATTGATTCTCGGCCAAGTGTGGAGGGCCCCATCGTCATCAACAGCCACTTACCCGCCCACTATAAACCAGCCGACGCAGCAGATATCGCTCTGTGGGCTCGGTGGCTGTGCCACAACGCAGACCACTAATCCGTTCAACTTTTTTGTGCAGATGTTCTCCTTCCTCCGCGCTTTGCTCCCGTTGCTGGCTTCCTCGGACGGCACGACAGCATGCACAATCTGGAGCAACGAAAATCAAGCAAGTGGCTACCATCCGGCTATCAGGAACGCCTCGTCACTCAAGCAATTGATCCTCGGCCAAGTGTGGAGGGCCTCATCGTCATCAACAGCCACTTACCCGCCCACTATAAACCAGCCGACGCAGCAGATATCGCTCTGTGGGCTCGGTGGCTGTGCCACAACGCAGACCACTAATCCGTTCAACTTTTTCGTGCAGATGTTCTCCTTCCTCCGCGCTTTGCTCCCGTTGCTGGCTTCCTCGGACGGCACGACAGCATGCACAATCTGGAGCAACGAAAATCAAGCAAGTGGCTACCATCCGGCTATCAGCAACGCCTCGTCACTCGAGCAATTGATCCTCGCCCAAGTGTGGAGGGCCCCATCGTCATCAACAGCCACTTACCCGCCCACTATAAACCAGCCGACGCAGCAGATATCGCTCTGTGGGCTCGGTGGCTGTGCCACAACGCAGACCACTAATCCGTTCAACTTTTTTGTGCAGATGTTCTCCTTCCTCCGCGCTTTGCTCCCGTTGCTGGCTTCCTCGGACGACACGACAGCACGCACAATCTGGAGCAACGAAAATCAAGCAAGTGGCTACCCTCCGGCTATCAGCAACGCCTCGTCACTCAAGCAACTGATCCTCGGCCAAGTGTGGAGGGCCTCATCGTCATCAACAGCCACTTACCCGCCCACTATAAACCAGCCGACGCAGCAGATATCGCTCTGTGGGCTCGGTGGCTGTGCCACAACGCAGACCACTAATCCGTTCAACTTTTTTGTGCAGATGTTCTCCTTCCTCCGCGCTTTGCTCCCGTTGCTGGCTTCCTCGGACGACACGACAGCATGCACAATCTGGAGCAACGAAAATCAAGCAAGTGGCTACCATCCGGCTATCAGCAACGCCTCGTCACTCAAGCAACTGATCCTCGGCCAAGTGTGGAGGGCCTCATCGTCATCAACAGCCACTTACCCGCCCACTATAAACCAGCCGACGCAGCAGATATCGCTCTGTGGGCTCGGTGGCTGTGCCACAACGCAGACCACTAATCCGTTCAACTTTTTTGTGCAGATGTTCTCCTTCCTCCGCGCTTTGCTCCCGTTGCTGGCTTCCTCGGACGACACGACAGCACGCACAATCTGGAGCAACGAAAATCAAGCAAGTGGCTACCATCCGGCTATCAGCAACGCCTCGTCACTCAAGCAACTGATCCTCAGCCAAGTGTGGAGGGCCCCATTGTCATCAACAGCCACTTACCCGCCCACTAGAAACCAGCCGACGCAGCAGATATCGCTCTGTGGGCTCGGTGGCTGTGCCACAACGCAGACCACTAATCCGTTCAACTTTTTTGTGCAGATGTTCTCCTTCCTCCGCGCTTTGCTCCCGTTGCTGGCTTCCTCGGACGACACGACAGCATGCACAATCTGGAGCAACGAAAATCAAGCAAGTGGCTACCATCCGGCTATCAGCAACGCCTCGTCACTCAAGCAACTGATCCTCGGCCAAGTGTGGAGGGCCTCATCGTCATCAACAGCCACTTACCCGCCCACTATAAACCAGCCGACGCAGCAGATATCGCTCTGTGGGCTCGGTGGCTGTGCCACAACGCAGACCACTAATCCGTTCAACTTTTTTGTGCAGATGTTCTCCTTCCTCCGCGCTTTGCTCCCGTTGCTGGCTTCCTCGGACGGCACGACAGCATGCACAATCTGGAGCAACGAAAATCAAGCAAGTGGCTACCATCCGGCTATCAGCAACGCCTCGTCACTCAAGCAATTGATCCTCGGCCAAGTGTGGAGGGCCCCATCGTCATCAACAGCCACTTACCCGCCCACTATAAACCAGCCGACGCAGCAGATATCGCTCTGTGGGCTCGGTGGCTGTGCCACAACGCAGACCACTAATCCGTTCAACTTTTTTGTGCAGATGTTCTCCTTCCTCCGCGCTTTGCTCCCGTTGCTGGCTTCCTCGGACGGCACGACAGCATGCACAATCTGGAGCAACGAAAATCAAGCAAGTGGCTACCATCCGGCTATCAGGAACGCCTCGTCACTCAAGCAATTGATCCTCGGCCAAGTGTGGAGGGCCTCATCGTCATCAACAGCCACTTACCCGCCCACTATAAACCAGCCGACGCAGCAGATATCGCTCTGTGGGCTCGGTGGCTGTGCTACAACGCAGACCACTAATCCGTTCAACTTTTTCGTGCAGATGTTCTCCTTCCTCCGCGCTTTGCTCCCGTTGCTGGCTTCCTCGGACGACACGACAGCATGCACAATCTGGAGCAACGAAAATCAAGCAAGTGGCTTCCATCCGGCTATCAGCAACGCCTCGTCACTCAAGCAATTGATCCTCGGCCAAGTGTGGAGGGCCCCATCGTCATCAACAGCCACTTACCCGCCCACTATAAACCAGCCGACGCAGCAGATATCGCTCTGTGGGCTCGGTGGCTGTGCCACAACGCAGACCACTAATCCGTTCAACTTTTTTGTGCAGATGTTCTCCTTCCTCCGCGCTTTGCTCCCGTTGCTGGCTTCCTCGGACGGCACGACAGCATGCACAATCTGGAGCAACGAAAATCAAGCAAGTGGCTACCATCCGGCTATCAGCAACGCCTCGTCACTCAAGCAAATGATCCTCGGCCAAGTGTGGAGGGCCCCATCGTCATCAACAGCCACTTACCCGCCCACTATAAACCAGCCGACGCAGCAGATATCGCTCTGTGGGCTCGGTGGCTGTGGCACAACGCAGACCACTAATCCGTTCAACTTTTTCGTGCAGATGTTCTCCTTCCTCCGCGCTTTGCTCCCGTTGCTGGCTTCCTCGGACGACACGACAGCATGCACAATCTGGAGCAACGAAAATCAAGCAAGTGGCTACCATCCGGCTATCAGCAACGCCTCGTCACTCAAGCAATTGATCCTCGGCCAAGTGTGGAGGGCCCCATCGTCATCAACAGCCACTTACCCGCCCTCTATAAACCAGCCGACGCAGCAGATATCGCTCTGTGGGCACGGTGGCTGTGCCACAACGCAGACCACTAATCCGTTCAACTTTTTCGTGCAGATGTTCTCCTTCCTCCGCGCTTTGCTCCCGTTGCTGACTTCCTCGGACGACACGACAGCATGCACAATCTGGAGCAACGAAAATCAAGCAAGTGGCTACCATCCGGCTATCAGCAACGCCTCGTCACTCAAGCAACTGATCCTCGGCCAAGTGTGGAGGGCCTCATCGTCATCAACAGCCACTTACCCGCCCACCATAAACCAGCCGACGCAGCAGTTATCGCTCTGTGGGCTCGGTGGCTGTGCCACAACGCAGACCACTAATCCGTTCAACTTTTTCGTGCAGATGTTCTCCTTCCTCCGCGCTTTGCTCCCGTTGCTGGCTTCCTCGGACGGCACGACAGCATGCACAATCTGGAGCAACGAAAATCAAGCAAGTGGCTACCATCCGGCTATCAGCAACGCCTCGTCACTCAAGCAACTGATCCTCGGCCAAGTGTGGAGGGCCCCATCGTCATCAACAGCCACTTACCCGCCCACCATAAACCAGCCGACGCAGCAGATATCGCTCTGTGGGCTCGGTGGCTGTGCCACAACGCAGACCACTAATCCGTTCAACTATTTCGTGCAGATGTTCTCCTTCCGCCGCGCTTTGCTCCCGTTGCTGGCTTCCTCGGACGGCACGACAGCATGCACAATCTGGAGCAACGAAAATCAAGCAAGTGGCTACCATCCGGCTATCAGCAACGCCTCGTCACTCAAGCAACTGATCCTCGGCCAAGTGTGGAGGGCCTCATCGTCATCAACAGCCACTTACCCGCCCACTATAAACCAGCCGACGCAGCAGATATCGCTCTGTGGGCTCGGGGGCTGTGCCACAACGCAGACCACTAATCCGTTCAACTTTTTTGTGCAGATGTTCTCCTTCCTCCGCGCTTTGCTCCCGTTGCTGGCTTCCTCGGACGACACGACAGCACGCACAATCTGGAGCAACGAAAATCAAGCAAGTGGCTACCCTCCGGCTATCAGCAACGCCTCGTCACTCAAGCAACTGATCCTCGGCCAAGTGTGGAGGGCCTCATCGTCATCAACAGCCACTTACCCGCCCACTATAAACCAGCCGACGCAGCAGATATCGCTCTGTGGGCTCGGTGGCTGTGCCACAACGCAGACCACTAATCCGTTCAACTCTTTTGTGCAGATGTTCTCCTTCCTCCGCGCTTTGCTCCCGTTGCTGGCTTCCTCGGACGACACGACAGCATGCACAATCTGGAGCAACGAAAATCAAGCAAGTGGCTACCATCCGGCTATCAGCAACGCCTCGTCACTCAAGCAACTGATCCTCGGCCAAGTGTGGAGGGCCTCATCGTCATCAACAGCCACTTACCCGCCCACTATAAACCAGCCGACGCAGCAGATATCGCTCTGTGGGCTCGGTGGCTGTGCCACAACGCAGACCACTAATCCGTTCAACTTTTTTGTGCAGATGTTCTCCTTCCTCCGCGCTTTGCTCCCGTTGCTGGCTTCCTCGGACGACACGACAGCACGCACAATCTGGAGCAACGAAAATCAAGCAAGTGGCTACCATCCGGCTATCAGCAACGCCTCGTCACTCAAGCAACTGATCCTCAGCCAAGTGTGGAGGGCCCCATCGTCATCAACAGCCACTTACCCGCCCACTATAAACCAGCCGACGCAGCAGATATCGCTCTGTGGGCTCGGTGGCTGTGCCACAACGCAGACCACTAATCCGTTCAACTTTTTTGTGCAGATGTTCTCCTTCCTCCGCGCTTTGCTCCCGTTGCTGGCTTCCTTGGACGACACGACAGCATGCACAATCTGGAGCAACGAAAATCAAGCAAGTGGCTACCATCCGGCTATCAGCAACGCCTCGTCACTCAAGCAACTGATCCTCGGCCAAGTGTGGAGGGCCTCATCGTCATCAACAGCCACTTACCCGCCCACTATAAACCAGCCGACGCAGCAGATATCGCTCTGTGGGCTCGGTGGCTGTGCCACAACGCAGACCACTAATCCGTTCAACTTTTTTGTGCAGATGTTCTCCTTCCTCCGCGCTTTGCTCCCGTTGCTGGCTTCCTCGGACGGCACGACAGCATGCACAATCTGGAGCAACGAAAATCAAGCAAGTGGCTACCATCCGGCTATCAGCAACGCCTCGTCACTCAAGCAATTGATCCTCGGCCAAGTGTGGAGGGCCCCATCGTCATCAACAGCCACTTACCCGCCCACTATAAACCAGCCGACGCAGCAGATATCGCTCTGTGGGCTCGGTGGCTGTGCCACAACGCAGACCACTAATCCGTTCAACTTTTTTGTGCAGATGTTCTCCTTCCTCCGCGCTTTGCTACCGTTGCTGGCTTCCTCGGACGGCACGACAGCATGCACAATCTGGAGCAACGAAAATCAAGCAAGTGGCTACCATCCGGCTATCAGGAACGCCTCGTCACTCAAGCAATTGATCCTCGGCCAAGTGTGGAGGGCCTCATCGTCATCAACAGCCACTTACCCGCCCACTATAAACCAGCCGACGCAGCAGATATCGCTCTGTGGGCTCGGTGGCTGTGCCACAACGCAGACCACTAATCCGTTCAACTTTTTCGTGCAGATGTTCTCCTTCCTCCGCGCTTTGCTCCCGTTGCTGGCTTCCTCGGACGACACGACAGCATGCACAATCTGGAGCAACGAAAATCAAGCAAGTGGCTACCATCCGGCTATCAGCAACGCCTCGTCACTCAAGCAATTGATCCTCGGCCAAGTGTGGAGGGCCCCATCGTCATCAACAGCCACTTACCCGCCCACTATAAACCAGCCGACGCAGCAGATATCGCTCTGTGGGCTCGGTGGCTGTGCCACAACGCAGACCACTAATCCGTTCAACTTTTTCGTGCAGATGTTCTCCTTCCTCCGCGCTTTGCTCCCGTTGCTGGCTTCCTCGGACGGCACGACAGCATGCACAATCTGGAGCAACGAAAATCAAGCAAGTGGCTACCATCCGGCTATCAGCAACGCCTCGTCACTCAAGCAATTGATCCTCGGCCAAGTGTGGAGGGCCCCATCGTCATCAACAGCCACTTACCCGCCCACTATAAACCAGCCGACGCAGCAGATATCGCTCTGTGGGCTCGGTGGCTGTGCCACAACGCAGACCACTAATCCGTTCAACTTTTTCGTGCAGATGTTCTCCTTCCTCCGCGCTTTGCTCCCGTTGCTGGCTTCCTCGGACGACACGACAGCATGCACAATCTGGAGCAACGAAAATCAAGCAAGTGGCTACCATCCGGCTATCAGCAACGCCTCGTCACTCAAGCAATTGATCCTCGGCCAAGTGTGGAGGGCCCCATCGTCATCAACAGCCACTTACCCGCCCACTATAAACCAGCCGACGCAGCAGATATCGCTCTGTGGGCTCGGTGGCTGTGCCACAACGCAGACCACTAATCCGTTCAACTTTTTCGTGCAGATGTTCTCCTTCCTCCGCGCTTTGCTCCCGTTGCTGGCTTCCTCGGACGGCACGACAGCATGCACAATCTGGAGCAACGAAAATCAAGCAAGTGGCTACCATCCGGCTATCAGCAACGCCTCGTCACTCAAGCAAATGATCCTCGGCCAAGTGTGGAGGGCCCCATCGTCATCAACAGCCACTTACCCGCCCACTATAAACCAGCCGACGCAGCAGATATCGCTCTGTGGGCTCGGTGGCTGTGGCACAACGCAGACCACTAATCCGTTCAACTTTTTCGTGCAGATCTTCTCCTTCCTCCGCGCTTTGCTCCCGTTGCTGGCTTCCTCGGACGACACGACAGCATGCACAATCTGGAGCAACGAAAATCAAGCAAGTGGCTACCATCCGGCTATCAGCAACGCCTCGTCACTCAAGCAATTGATCCTCGGCCAAGTGTGGAGGGCCCCATCGTCATCAACAGCCACTTACCCGCCCTCTATAAACCAGCCGACGCAGCAGATATCGCTCTGTGGGCACGGTGGCTGTGCCACAACGCAGACCACTAATCCGTTCAACTTTTTCGTGCAGATGTTCTCCTTCCTCCGCGCTTTGCTCCCGTTGCTGACTTCCTCGGACGACTCGACAGCATGCACAATCTGGAGCAACGAAAATCAAGCAAGTGGCTACCATCCGGCTATCAGCAACGCCTCGTCACTCAAGCAACTGATCCTCGGCCAAGTGTGGAGGGCCTCATCGTCATCAACAGCCACTTACCCGCCCACCATAAACCAGCCGACGCAGCAGTTATCGCTCTGTGGGCTCGGTGGCTGTGCCACAACGCAGACCACTAATCCGTTCAACTTTTTCATGCAGATGTTCTCCTTCCTCCGCGCTTTGCTCCCGTTGCTGGCTTCCTCGGACGGCACGACAGCATGCACAATCTGGAGCAACGAAAATCAAGCAAGTGGCTACCATCCGGCTATCAGCAACGCCTCGTCACTCAAGCAACTGATCCTCGGCCAAGTGTGGAGGGCCCCATCGTCATCAACAGCCACTTACCCGCCCACCATAAACCAGCCGACGCAGCAGATATCGCTCTGTGGGCTCGGTGGCTGTGCCACAACGCAGACCACTAATCCGTTCAACTATTTCGTGCAGATGTTCTCCTTCCGCCGCGCTTTGCTCCCGTTGCTGGCTTCCTCGGACGGCACGACAGCATGCACAATCTGGAGCAACGAAAATCAAGCAAGTGGCTACCATCCGGCTATCAGCAACGCCTCGTCACTCAAGCAACTGATCCTCGGCCAAGTGTGGAGGGCCTCATCGTCATCAACAGCCACTTACCCGCCCACTATAAACCAGCCGACGCAGCAGATATCGCTCTGTGGGCTCGGTGGCTGTGCCACAACGCAGACCACTAATCCGTTCAACTTTTTCGTACAGATGTTCTCCTTCCTCCGCGATTTGCTCCCGTTGCTGGCTTCCTCGGACGGCACGACAGCATGCACAATCTGGAGCAACGAAAATCAAGCAAGTGGCTACCATCCGGCTATCAGCAACGCCTCGTCACTCAAGCAATTGATCCTCGGCCAAGTGTGGAGGGCCCCATCGTCATCAACAGCCACTTACCCGCCCACTATAAACCAGCCGACGCAGCAGATATCGCTCTGTGGGCTCGGTGGCTGTGCCACAACGCAGACCACTAATCCGTTCAACTTTTTCGTGCAGATGTTCTCCTTCCTCCGCGCTTTGCTCCCGTTGCTGGCTTCCTCGGACGACACGACAGCATGCACAATCTGGAGCAACGAAAATCAAGCAAGTGGCTACCATCCGGCTATCAGCAACGCCTCGTCACTCAAGCAATTGATCCTCGGCCAAGTGTGGAGGGCCCCATCGTCATCAACAGCCACTTACCCGCCCACTATAAACCAGCCGACGCAGCAGATATCGCTCTGTGGGCTCGGTGGCTGTGCCACAACGCAGACCACTAATCCGTTCAACTTTTTCGTGCAGATGTTCTCCTTCCTCCGCGCTTTGCTCCCGTTGCTGGCTTCCTCGGACGGCACGACAGCATGCACAATCTGGAGCAACGAAAATCAAGCAAGTGGCTACCATCCGGCTATCAGCAACGCCTCGTCACTCAAGCAAATGATCCTCGGCCAAGTGTGGAGGGCCCCATCGTCATCAACAGCCACTTACCCGCCCACTATAAACCAGCCGACGCAGCAGATATCGCTCTGTGGGCTCGGTGGCTGTGGCACAACGCAGACCACTAATCCGTTCAACTTTTTCGTGCAGATCTTCTCCTTCCTCCGCGCTTTGCTCCCGTTGCTGGCTTCCTCGGACGACACGACAGCATGCACAATCTGGAGCAACGAAAATCAAGCAAGTGGCTACCATCCGGCTATCAGCAACGCCTCGTCACTCAAGCAATTGATCCTCGGCCAAGTGTGGAGGGCCCCATCGTCATCAACAGCCACTTACCCGCCCTCTATAAACCAGCCGACGCAGCAGATATCGCTCTGTGGGCACGGTGGCTGTGCCACAACGCAGACCACTAATCCGTTCAACTTTTTCGTGCAGATGTTCTCCTTCCTCCGCGCTTTGCTCCCGTTGCTGACTTCCTCGGACGACTCGACAGCATGCACAATCTGGAGCAACGAAAATCAAGCAAGTGGCTACCATCCGGCTATCAGCAACGCCTCGTCACTCAAGCAACTGATCCTCGGCCAAGTGTGGAGGGCCTCATCGTCATCAACAGCCACTTACCCGCCCACCATAAACCAGCCGACGCAGCAGTTATCGCTCTGTGGGCTCGGTGGCTGTGCCACAACGCAGACCACTAATCCGTTCAACTTTTTCATGCAGATGTTCTCCTTCCTCCGCGCTTTGCTCCCGTTGCTGGCTTCCTCGGACGGCACGACAGCATGCACAATCTGGAGCAACGAAAATCAAGCAAGTGGCTACCATCCGGCTATCAGCAACGCCTCGTCACTCAAGCAACTGATCCTCGGCCAAGTGTGGAGGGCCCCATCGTCATCAACAGCCACTTACCCGCCCACCATAAACCAGCCGACGCAGCAGATATCGCTCTGTGGGCTCGGTGGCTGTGCCACAACGCAGACCACTAATCCGTTCAACTATTTCGTGCAGATGTTCTCCTTCCGCCGCGCTTTGCTCCCGTTGCTGGCTTCCTCGGACGGCACGACAGCATGCACAATCTGGAGCAACGAAAATCAAGCAAGTGGCTACCATCCGGCTATCAGCAACGCCTCGTCACTCAAGCAACTGATCCTCGGCCAAGTGTGGAGGGCCTCATCGTCATCAACAGCCACTTACCCGCCCACTATAAACCAGCCGACGCAGCAGATATCGCTCTGTGGGCTCGGTGGCTGTGCCACAACGCAGACCACTAATCCGTTCAACTTTTTCGTACAGATGTTCTCCTTCCTCCGCGATTTGCTCCCGTTGCTGGCTTCCTCGGACGGCACGACAGCATGCACAATCTGGAGCAACGAAAATCAAGCAAGTGGCTACCATCCGGCTATCAGCAACGCCTCGTCACTCAAGCAACTGATCCTCGGCCAAGTGTGGAGGGCCCCATCGTCATCAACAGCCACTTACCCGCCCACTATAAACCAGCCGACGCAGCAGATATCGCTCTGTGGGCTCGGTGGCTGTGCCACAACGCAGACCACTAATCCGTTCAACTTTTTCGTGCAGATGTTCTCCTTCCTCCGCGCTTTGCTCCCGTTGCTGGCTTCCTCGGACGGCACGACAGCATGCACAATCTGGAGCAACGAAAATCAAGCAAGTGGCTACCATCCGGCTATCAGCAACGCCTCGTCACTCAAGCAACTGATCCTCGGCCAAGTGTGGAGGGCCTCATCGTCATCAACAGCCACTTACCCGCCCACCATAAACCAGCCGACGCAGCAGATATCGCTTTGTGGGCTCGGTGGCTGTGCCACAACGCAGACCACTAATCCGTTCAACTTTTTCGTGCAGATGTTCTCCTTCCTCCGCGCTTTGCTCCCGTTGCTGGCTTCCTCGGACGGCACGACAGCATGCACAATCTGGAGCAACGAAAATGAAGCAAGTGGCTACCATCCGGCTATCAGCAACGCCTCGTCACTCGAGCAATTGATCCTCGGACAAGTGTGGAGGGCCCCATCGTCATCAACAGCCACTTACCCGCCCACCATAAACCAGCCGACGCAGCAGATATCGCTCTGTGGGCTCGGTGGCTGTGCCACAACGCAGACCACTAATCCGTTCAACTTTTTCGTGCAGATGTTCTCCTTCCTCCGCGCTTTGCTCCCGTTGCTGGCTTCCTCGGACGGCACGACAGCATGCACAATCTGGAGCAACGAAAATCAAGCAAGTGGCTACCATCCCGCTATCAGCAACGCCTCGTCACTCAAGCAACTGATCCTCGGCCAAGTGTGGAGGGCTCCATCGTCATCAACAGCCACTTACCCGCCCACCATAAACCAGCCGACGCAGCAGATATCGCTCTGTGGGCTCGGTGGCTGTGCCACAACGCAGACCACTAATCCGTTCAAGTTTTTCGTGCAGATGTTCTCCTTCCTCCGCGCTTTGCTCCCGTTACTGGCTTCCTCGGACGGCACGAGAGCATGCACAATCTGGAGCAACGAAAATCAAGCAAGTGGCTACCATCCGGCTATCAGCAACGCCTCGTCACGCGAGCAATTGATCCTCGGCCAAGTGTGGAGGGCCCCATCGTCATCAACAGCCACTTACCCGCCCACTATAAACCAGCCGACGCAGCAGATATCGCTCTGTGGGCTCGGTGGCTGTTCCACAACGCAAACCACTAATCCGTTCAACTTTTTCGTGCAGATGTTCTCCTTCCTCCGCGCTTTGCTCCCGTTGCTGGCTTCCTCGGACGGCACTACAGCATGCACAATCTGGATCAACGAAAATCAAGCAAGTGGCTACCATCCGGCTATCAGCAACGCCTCGTCACTCAAGCAACTGATCCTCGGCCAAGTGTGGAGGGCCCCATCGTCATCAACAGCCACTTACCCGCCCACTATAAACCAGCCGACGCAGCAGATATCGCTCTGTGGGCTCGGTGGCTGTGCCACAACGCAGACCACTAATCCGTTCAACTTTTTCGTGCAGATGTTCTCCTTCCTCCACGCTTGCTCCCGTTGCTGGCTTCCTCGGACGGCACGACAGCATGCACAATCTGGAGCAACGAAAATCAAGCAAGTGGCTACCATCCGGCTATCAGCAACGCCTCGTCACTCAAGCAACTGATCCTCGGCCAAGTGTGGAGGGCCCCATCGTCATCAACAGCCACTTACCCGCCCACTATAAACCAGCCGACGCAGCAGATATCGCTCTGTGGGCTCGGTGGCTGTGCCACAACGCAGACCACTAATCCGTTCAACTTTTTCGTGCAGATGTTCTCCTTCCTCCGCGCTTTGCTCCCGTTGCTGGCTTCCTCGGACGGCACGACAGCATGCACAATCTGGAGCAACGAAAATCAAGCAAGTGGCTACCATCCGGCTATCAGCAACGCCTCGTCACTCGAGCAATTGATCCTCGGCCAAGTGTGGAGGGCCCCATCGTCATCAACAGCCACTTACCCGCCCACTATAAACCAGCCGATGCAGCAGATATCGCTCTGTGGGCTCGGTGGCTGTGCCACAACGCAGACCACTAATCCGTTCAACTTTTTCGTGCAGATGTTCTCCTTCCTCCGCGCTTTGCTCCCGTTGCTGGCTTCCTCGGACGGCACGACAGCATGCACAATCTGGAGCAACGAAAATCAAGCAAGTGGCTACCATTCGGCTATCAGCAACGCCTCGTCACTCGAGCAATTGATCCTCGCCCAAGTGTGGAGGGCCCCATCGTCATCAACAGCCACTTACCCGCCCACTATAAACCAGCCGACGCAGCAGATATCGCTCTGTGGGCTCGGTGGCTGTGCCACAACGCAGACCACTAATCCGTTCAACTTTTTTGTGCAGATGTTCTCCTTCCTCCGCGCTTTGCTCCCGTTGCTGGCTTCCTCGGACGACACGACAGCACGCACAATCTGGAGCAACGAAAATCAAGCAAGTGGCTACCCTCCGGCTATCAGCAACGCCTCGTCACTGAAGCAACTGATCCTCGGCCAAGTGTGGAGGGCCTCATCGTCATCAACAGCCACTTACCCGCCCACTATAAACCAGCCGACGCAGCAGATATCGCTCTGTGGGCTCGGTGGCTGTGCCACAACGCAGACCACTAATCCGTTCAACTTTTTTGTGCAGATGTTCTCCTTCCTCCGCGCTTTGCTCCCTTGCTGGCTTCCTCGGACGACACGACAGCATGCACAATCTGGAGCAACGAAAATCAAGCAAGTGGCTACCATCCGGCTATCAGCAACGCCTCGTCACTCAAGCAACTGATCCTCGGCCAAGTGTGGAGGGCCTCATCGTCATCAACAGCCACTTACCCGCCCACTATAAACCAGCCGACGCAGCAGATATCGCTCTGTGGGCTCGGTGGCTGTGCCACAACGCAGACCACTAATCCGTTCAACTTTTTTGTGCAGATGTTCTCCTTCCTCCGCGCTTTGCTCCCGTTGCTGGCTTCCTCGGACGACACGACAGCACGCACAATCTGGAGCAACGAAAATCAAGCAAGTGGCTACCATCCGGCTATCAGCAACGCCTCGTCACTCAAGCAACTGATCCTCAGCCAAGTGTGGAGGGCCCCATCGTCATCAACAGCCACTTACCCGCCCACTATAAACCAGCCGACGCAGCAGATATCGCTCTGTGGGCTCGGTGGCTGTGCCACAACGCGGACCACTAATCCGTTCAACTTTTTTGTGCAGATGTTCTCCTTCCTCCGCGCTTTGCTCCCGTTGCTGGCTTCCTCGGACGACACGACAGCATGCACAATCTGGAGCAACGAAAATCAAGCAAGTGGCTACCATCCGGCTATCAGCAACGCCTCGTCACTCAAGCAACTGATCCTCGGCCAAGTGTGGAGGGCCTCATCGTCATCAACAGCCACTTACCCGCCCACTATAAACCAGCCGACGCAGCAGATATCGCTCTGTGGGCTCGGTGGCTGTGCCACAACGCAGACCACTAATCCGTTCAACTTTTTTGTGCAGATGTTCTCCTTCCTCCGCGCTTTGCTCCCGTTGCTGGCTTCCTCGGACGGCACGACAGCATGCACAATCTGGAGCAACGAAAATCAAGCAAGTGGCTACCATCCGGCTATCAGCAACGCCTCGTCACTCAAGCAATTGATCCTCGGCCAAGTGTGGAGGGCCCCATCGTCATCAACAGCCACTTACCCGCCCACTATAAACCAGCCGACGCAGCAGATATCGCTCTGTGGGCTCGGTGGCTGTGCCACAACGCAGACCACTAATCCGTTCAACTTTTTTGTGCAGATGTTCTCCTTCCTCCGCGCTTTGCTCCCGTTGCTGGCTTCCTCGGACGGCACGACAGCATGCACAATCTGGAGCAACGAAAATCAAGCAAGTGGCTACCATCCAGCTATCAGGAACGCCTCGTCACTCAAGCAATTGATCCTCGGCCAAGTGTGGAGGGCCTCATCGTCATCAACAGCCACTTACCCGCCCACTATAAACCAGCCGACGCAGCAGATATCGCTCTGTGGGCTCGGTGGCTGTGCCACAACGCAGACCACTAATCCGTTCAACTTTTTCGTGCAGATGTTCTCCTTCCTCCGCGCTTTGCTCCCGTTGCTGGCTTCCTCGGACGACACGACAGCATGCACAATCTGGAGCAACGAAAATCAAGCAAGTGGCTACCATCCGGCTATCAGCAACGCCTCGTCACTCAAGCAATTGATCCTCGGCCAAGTGTGGAGGGCCCCATCGTCATCAACAGCCACTTACCCGCCCACTATAAACCAGCCGACGCAGCAGATATCGCTCTGTGGGCTCGGTGGCTGTGCCACAACGCAGACCACTAATCCGTTCAACTTTTTCGTGCAGATGTTCTCCTTCCTCCGCGCTTTGCTCCCGTTGCTGGCTTCCTCGGACGGCACGACAGCATGCACAATCTGGAGCAACGAAAATCAAGCAAGTGGCTACCATCCGGCTATCAGCAACGCCTCGTCACTCAAGCAATTGATCCTCGGCCAAGTGTGGAGGGCCCCATCGTCATCAACAGCCACTTACCCGCCCACTATAAACCAGCCGACGCAGCAGATATCGCTCTGTGGGCTCGGTGGCTGTGCCACAACGCAGACCACTAATCCGTTCAACTTTTTCGTGCAGATGTTCTCCTTCCTCCGCGCTTTGCTCCCGTTGCTGGCTTCCTCGGACGACACGACAGCATGCACAATCTGGAGCAACGAAAATCAAGCAAGTGGCTACCATCCGGCTATCAGCAACGCCTCGTCACTCAAGCAATTGATCCTCGGCCAAGTGTGGAGGGCCCCATCGTCATCAACAGCCACTTACCCGCCCACTATAAACCAGCCGACGCAGCAGATATCGCTCTGTGGGCTCGGTGGCTGTGCCACAACGCAGACCACTAATCCGTTCAACTTTTTCGTGCAGATGTTCTCCTTCCTCCGCGCTTTGCTCCCGTTGCTGGCTTCCTCGGACGGCACGACAGCATGCACAATCTGGAGCAACGAAAATCAAGCAAGTGGCTACCATCCGGCTATCAGCAACGCCTCGTCACTCAAGCAAATGATCCTCGGCCAAGTGTGGAGGGCCCCATCGTCATCAACAGCCACTTACCCGCCCACTATAAACCAGCCGACGCAGCAGATATCGCTCTGTGGGCTCGGTGGCTGTGGCACAACGCAGACCACTAATCCGTTCAACTTTTTCGTGCAGATGTTCTCCTTCCTCCGCGCTTTGCTCCCGTTGCTGGCTTCCTCGGACGACACGACAGCATGCACAATCTGGAGCAACGAAAATCAAGCAAGTGGCTACCATCCGGCTATCAGCAACGCCTCGTCACTCAAGCAATTGATCCTCGGCCAAGTGTGGAGGGCCCCATCGTCATCAACAGCCACTTACCCGCCCTCTATAAACCAGCCGACGCAGCAGATATCGCTCTGTGGGCACGGTGGCTGTGCCACAACGCAGACCACTAATCCGTTCAACTTTTTCGTGCAGATGTTCTCCTTCCTCCGCGCTTTGCTCCCGTTGCTGACTTCCTCGGACGACACGACAGCATGCACAATCTGGAGCAACGAAAATCAAGCAAGTGGCTACCATCCGGCTATCAGCAACGCCTCGTCACTCAAGCAACTGATCCTCGGCCAAGTGTGGAGGGCCTCATCGTCATCAACAGCCACTTACCCGCCCACCATAAACCAGCCGACGCAGCAGTTATCGCTCTGTGGGCTCGGTGGCTGTGCCACAACGCAGACCACTAATCCGTTCAACTTTTTCGTGCAGATGTTCTCCTTCCTCCGCGCTTTGCTCCCGTTGCTGGCTTCCTCGGACGGCACGACAGCATGCACAATCTGGAGCAACGAAAATCAAGCAAGTGGCTACCATCCGGCTATCAGCAACGCCTCGTCACTCAAGCAACTGATCCTCGGCCAAGTGTGGAGGGCCCCATCGTCATCAACAGCCACTTACCCGCCCACCATAAACCAGCCGACGCAGCAGATATCGCTCTGTGGGCTCGGTGGCTGTGCCACAACGCAGACCACTAATCCGTTCAACTTTTTCGTGCAGATGTTCTCCTTCCTCCGCGCTTTTCTCCCGTTGCTGGCTTCCTCGGACGGCACGACAGCATGCACAATCTGGAGCAACGAAAATCAAGCAAGTGGCTACCATCCGGCTATCAGCAACGCCTCGTCACTCAAGCAACTGATCCTCGGCCAAGTGTGGAGGGCCTCATCGTCATCAACAGCCACTTACCCGCCCACTATAAACCAGCCGACGCAGCAGATATCGCTCTGTGGGCTCGGTGGCTGTGCCACAACGCAGACCACTAATCCGTTCAACTTTTTCGTGCAGATGTTCTCCTTCCTCCGCGGTTTGCTGCCGTTGCTGGCTTCCTCGGACGGCACGACAGCATGCACAATCTGGAGCAACGAAAATCAAGCAAGTGGCTACCATCCGGCTATCAGCAACGCCTCGTCACTCAAGCAACTGATCCTCGGCCAAGTGTGGAGGGCCCCATCGTCATCAACAGCCACTTACCCGCCCACTATAAACCAGCCGACGCAGCAGATATCGCTCTGTGGGCTCGGTGGCTGTGCCACAACGCAGACCACTAATCCGTTCAACTTTTTTGTGCAGATGTTCTCCTTCCTCCGCGCTTTGCTCCCGTTACTGGCTTCCTCGGACGGCACGAGAGCATGCACAATCTGGAGCAACGAAAATCAAGCAAGTGGCTACCATCCGGCTATCAGCAACGCCTCGTCACGCGAGCAATTGATCCTCGGCCAAGTGTGGAGGGCCCCATCGTCATCAACAGCCACTTACCCGCCCACTATAAACCAGCCGACGCAGCAGATATCGCTCTGTGGGCTCGGTGGCTGTTCCACAACGCAGACCACTAATCCGTTCAACTTTTTCGTGCAGATGTTCTCCTACCTCCGCGCTTTGCTCCCGTTGCTGGCTTCCTCGGACGGCACTTCAGCATGCACAATCTGGAGCAACGAAAATCAAGCAAGTGGCTACCATCTGGCTATCAGCAACGCCTCGTCACTCAAGCAACTGATCCTCGGCCAAGTGTGGAGGGCCCCATCGTCATCAACAGCCACTTACCCGCCCACTATAAACCAGCCGACGCAGCAGATATCGCTCTGTGGGCTCGGTGGCTGTGCCACAACGCAGACCACTAATCCGTTCAACTTTTTCGTGCAGATGTTCTCCTTCCTCCACGCTTGCTCCCGTTGCTGGCTTCCCCGGACGACACGACAGCATGCACAATCTGGAGCAACGAAAATCAAGCAAGTGGCTACCATCCGGCTATCAGCAACGCCTCGTCACTCAAGCAGCTGATCCTCGGCCAAGTGTGGAGGGCCCCATCGTCATCAACAGCCACTTACCCGCCCACTATAAACCAGCCGACGCAGCAGATATCGCTCTGTGGGCTCGGTGGCTGTGCCACAACGCAGACCACTAATCCGTTCAACTTTTTCGTGCAGATGTTCTCCTTCCTCCGCGCTTTGCTCCCGTTGCTGGCTTCCTCGGACGGCACGACAGCATGCACAATCTGGAGCAAAGAAAATCAAGCAAGTGGCTACCATCCGGCTATCAGCAACGCCTCGTCACTCGAGCAATTGATCCTCGCCCAAGTGTGGAGGGCCCCATCGTCATCAACAGCCACTTACCCGCCCACTATAAACCAGCCGACGCAGCAGATATCGCTCTGTGGGCTCGGTGGCTGTGCCACAACGCAGACCACTAATCCGTTCAACTTTTTTGTGCAGATGTTCTCCTTCCTCCGCGCTTTGCTCCCGTTGCTGGCTTCCTCGGACGACACGACAGCACGCACAATCTGGAGCAACGAAAATCAAGCAAGTGGCTACCCTCCGGCTATCAGCAACGCCTCGTCACTCAAGCAACTGATCCTCGGCCAAGTGTGGAGGGCCTCATCGTCATCAACAGCCACTTACCCGCCCACTATAAACCAGCCGACGCAGCAGATATCGCTCTGTGGGCTCGGTGGCTGTGCCACAACGCAGACCACTAATCCGTTCAACTTTTTTGTGCAGATGTTCTCCTTCCTCCGCGCTTTGCTCCCGTTGCTGGCTTCCTCGGACGACACGACAGCATGCACAATCTGGAGCAACGAAAATCAAGCAAGTGGCTACCATCCGGCTATCAGCAACGCCTCGTCACTCAAGCAACTGATCCTCGGCCAAGTGTGGAGGGCCTCATCGTCATCAACAGCCACTTACCCGCCCACTATAAACCAGCCGACGCAGCAGATATCGCTCTGTGGGCTCGGTGGCTGTGCCACAACGCAGACCACTAATCCGTTCAACTTTTTTGTGCAGATGTTCTCCTTCCTCTGCGCTTTGCTCCCGTTGCTGGCTTCCTCGGACGACACGACAGCACGCACAATCTGGAGCAACCAAAATCAAGCAAGTGGCTACCATCCGGCTATCAGCAACGCCTCGTCACTCAAGCAACTGATCCTCAGCCAAGTGTGGAGGGCCCCATCGTCATCAACAGCCACTTACCCGCCCACTATAAACCAGCCGACGCAGCAGATATCGCTCTGTGGGCTCGGGGGCTGTGCCACAACGCAGACCACTAATCCGTTCAACTTTTTTGTGCAAAGGTTCTCCTTCCTCCGCGCTTTGCTCCCGTTGCTGGCTTCCTCGGACGGCACGACAGCATGCACAATCTGGAGCAACGAAAATCAAGCAAGTGGCTACCATCCGGCTATCAGCAACGCCTCGTCACTCAAGCAATTGATCCTCGGCCAAGTGTGGAGGGCCTCATCGTCATCAACAGCCACTTACCCGCCCACTATAAACCAGCCGACGCAGCAGATATCGCTCTGTGGGCTCGGTGGCTGTGCCACAACGCAGACCACTAATCCGTTCAACTTTTTCGTGCAGATGTTCTCCTTCCTCCGCGCTTTGCTCCCGTTGCTGGCTTCCTCGGACGACACGACAGCATGCACAATCTGGAGCAACGAAAATCAAGCAAGTGGCTACCATCCGGCTATCAGCAACGCCTCGTCACTCAAGCAATTGATCCTCGGCCAAGTGTGGAGGGCCCCATCGTCATCAACAGCCACTTACCCGCCCAGTATAAACCAGCCGACGCAGCAGATATCGCTCTGTGGGCTCGGTGGCTGTGCCACAACGCAGACCACTAATCCGTTCAACTTTTTCGTGCAGATGTTCTCCTTCCTCCGCGCTTTGCTCCCGTTGCTGGCTTCCTCGGACGGCACGACAGCATGCACAATCTGGAGCAACGAAAATCAAGCAAGTGGCTACCATCCGGCTATCAGCAACGCCTCGTCACTCAAGCAATTGATCCTCGGCCAAGTGTGGAGGGCCCCATCGTCATCAACAGCCACTTACCCGCCCACTATAAACCAGCCGACGCAGCAGATATCGCTCTGTGGGCTCGGTGGCTGTGCCACAACGCAGACCACTAATCCGTTCAACTTTTTCGTGCAGATGTTCTCCTTCCTCCGCGCTTTGCTCCCGTTGCTGGCTTCCTCGGACGACACGACAGCATGCACAATCTGGAGCAACGAAAATCAAGCAAGTGGCTACCATCCGGCTATCAGCAACGCCTCGTCACTCAAGCAATTGATCCTCGGCCAAGTGTGGAGGGCCCCATCGTCATCAACAGCCACTTACCCGCCCACTATAAACCAGCCGACGCAGCAGATATCGCTCTGTGGGCTCGGTGGCTGTGCCACAACGCAGACCACTAATCCGTTCAACTTTTTCGTGCAGATGTTCTCCTTCCTCCGCGCTTTGCTCCCGTTGCTGGCTTCCTCGGACGGCACGACAGCATGCACAATCTGGAGCAACGAAAATCAAGCAAGTGGCTACCATCCGGCTATCAGCAACGCCTCGTCACTCAAGCAATTGATCCTCGGCCAAGTGTGGAGGGCCCCATCGTCATCAACAGCCACTTACCCGCCCACTATAAACCAGCCGACGCAGCAGATATCGCTCTGTGGGCTCGGTGGCTGTGGCACAACGCAGACCACTAATCCGTTCAACTTTTTCGTGCAGATGTTCTCCTTCCTCCGCGCTTTGCTCCCGTTGCTGGCTTCCTCGGACGACACGACAGCATGCACAATCTGGAGCAACGAAAATCAAGCAAGTGGCTACCATCCGGCTATCAGCAACGCCTCGTCACTCAAGCAATTGATCCTCGGCCAAGTGTGGAGGGCCCCATCGTCATCAACAGCCACTTACCCGCCCTCTATAAACCAGCCGACGCAGCAGATATCGCTCTGTGGGCTCGGTGGCTGTGCCACAACGCAGACCACTAATCCGTTCAACTTTTTCGTGCAGATGTTCTCCTTCCTCCGCGCTTTGCTCCCGTTGCTGACTTCCTCGGACGACACGACAGCATGCACAATCTGGAGCAACGAAAATCAAGCAAGTGGCTACCATCCGGCTATCAGCAACGCCTCGTCACTCAAGCAATTGATCCTCGGCCAAGTGTGGAGGGCCCCATCGTCATCAACAGCCACTTACCCGCCCACTATAAACCAGCCGACGCAGCAGATATTGCTCTGTGGGCTCGGTGGCTGTGCCACAACGCAGACCACTAATCCGTTCAACTTTTTCGTGCAGATGTTCTCCTTCCTCCGCGCTTTGCTCCCGTTGCTGGCTTCCTCGGACGACACGACAGCATGCGCAATCTGGAGCAACGAAAATCAAGCAAGTGGCTACCATCCGGCTATCAGCAACGCCTCGTCACTCAAGCAATTGATGCTCGGCCAAGTGTGGAGGGCCCCATCATCATCAACAGCCACTTACCCGCCCACTATAAACCAGCCGACGCAGCAGATATCGCTCTGTGGGCTCGGTGGCTGTGCCACAACGCAGACCACAAATCCGTTCAACTTTTTCGTGCAGATGTTCTCCTTCCTCCGCGCTTTGCTCCCGTTGCTGGCTTCCTCGGACGACACGACAGCATGCACAACCTGGAGCAACGAAAATCAAGCAAGTGGCTACCATCGGGCTATCAGCAACGCCTCGTCACTCAAGCAATTGATCCTCGGCCAAGTGTGGAGGGCCCCATCGTCATCAACAGCCACTTACCCGCCCTCTATAAACCAGCCGACGCAGCAGATATGGCTCTGTGGGCTCGGTGGCTGTGCCACAACGCAGACCACTAATCCGTTCAACTTTTTCGTGCAGATGTTCTCCTTCCTCCGCGCTTTGCTCCCGTTGCTGGCTTCCTCGGACGGCACGACAGCATGCACAATCTGGAGCAACGAAAATCAAGCAAGTGGCTACCTTCCGGCTATCAGCAACGCCTCGTCACTCAAGCAATTGATCCTCGGCCAAGTGTGGAGGGCCCCATCGTCATCAACAGCCACTTACCCGCCCTCTATAAACCAGCCGACGCAGCAGATATCGCTCTGTGGGCTCGGTGGCTGTGCCACAACGCAGACCACAAATCCGTTCAACTTTTTCGTGCAGATGTTCTCCTTCCTCCGCGCTTTGCTCCCGCTGCTGGCTTCCTCGGACGGCACGACAGCATGCACAATCTGGAGCAACGAAAATCAAGCAAGTGGCTACCATCCGGCTATCAGCAACGCCTCGTCACTCAAGCAATTGATCCTCGGCCAAGTGTGGAGGGCCCCATCGTCATCAACAGCCACTTACCCGCCCACTATAAACCAGCCGACGCAGCATATATCGCTCTGTGGGCTCGGTGGCTGTGGCACAACGCAGACCACTAATCCGTTCAACTTTTTCGTGCAGATGTTCTCCTTCCTCCGCGCTTTGCTCCCGTTGCTGGCTTCCTCGGACGACACGACAGCATGCACAATCTGGAGCAACGAAAATCAAGCAAGTGGCTACCATCCGGCTATCAGCAACGCCTCGTCACTCAAGCAATTGATCCTCGGCCAAGTGTGGAGGGCCCCATCGTCATCAACAGCCACTTACCCGCCCTCTATAAACCAGCCGACGCAGCAGATATCGCTCTGTGGGCTCGGTGGCTGTGCCACAACGCAGACCACTAATCCGTTCAACTTTTTCGTGCAGATGTTCTCCTTCCTCCGCGCTTTGCTCCCGTTGCTGACTTCCTCGGACGACACGACAGCATGCACAATCTGGAGCAACGAAAATCAAGCAAGTGGCTACCATCCGGCTATCAGCAACGCCTCGTCACTCAAGCAATTGATCCTCGGCCAAGTGTGGAGGGCCCCATCGTCATCAACAGCCACTTACCCGCCCACTATAAACCAGCCGACGCAGCAGATATCGCTATGTGGGCTCGGTGGCTGTGCCACAACGCAGACCACTAATCCGTTCAACTTTTTCGTGCAGATGTTCTCCTTCCTCTGCGCTTTGCTCCCGTTGCTGGCTTCCTCGGACGACATGACTGCATGCACAATCTGGAGCAACGAAAATTAAGCAAGTGGCTACCATCCGGCTATCAGCAACGCCTCGTCACTCAAGCAATTGATGCTCGGCCAAGTGTGGAGGGCCCCATCGTCATCAACAGCCACTTACCCGCCCACTATAAACCAGCCGACGCAGCAGATATTTTTCTGTGGGCTCGGTGGCTGTGCCACAACGCAGACCACAAATCCGTTCAACTTTTTCGTGCAGATGTTCTCCTTCCTCCGCGCTTTGCTCCCGTTGCTGGCTTCCTCGGACGACACGACAGCATGCACAATCTGGAGCAACTAATATCAAGCAAGTGGCTACCATCGGGCTATCAGCAACGCCTCGTCACTCAAGCAATTGATCCTCGGCCAAGTGTGGAGGGCCCCATCGTCATCAAAACCCACTTACCCGCCCTCTATAAACCAGCCGACGCAGCCCATATCGCTCTGTGCGCTCGGTGGCTGTGCCACAACGCAGACCACTAATCCGTTCAACTTTTTCGTGCAGATGTTCTCCTTCCTCCGCGCTTTGCTCCCGTTGCTGGCTTCCTCGGACGGCACGACAGCATGCACAATCTGGAGCAACGAAAATCAAGCAAGTGGCTACCATCCGGCTATCAGCAACGCCTCGTCACTCAAGCAATTGATCCTCGGCCAAGTGTGGAGGGCCCCATCGTCATCAACAGCCACTTACCCGCCCTCTATAAACCAGCCGACGCAGCAGATATCGCTCTGTGGGCTCGGTGGCGGTGCCACAACGCAGACCACAAATCCGTTCAACTTTTTCGTGCAGATGTTCTCCTTCCTCCGCGCTTTGCTCCCGTTGCTGGCTTCCTCGGACGGCACGACAGCATGCACAATCTGGAGCAACGAAAATCAAGCAAGTGGCTACCATCCGGCTATCAGCAACGCCTCGTCACTCAAGCAATTGATCCTCGGCCAAGTGTAGAGGGCCCCATCGTCATCAACAGCCACTTACCCGCCCACTATAAACCAGCCGACGCAGCAGATATCGCTCTGTGGGCTCGGTGGCTGTGGCACAACGCAGACCACTAATCCGTTCAACTTTTTCGTGCAGATGTTCTCCTTCCTCCGCGCTTTGCTCCCGTTGCTGGCTTCCTCGGACGACACGACAGCATGCACAATCTGGAGCAACGAAAATCAAGCAAGTGGCTACCATCCGGCTATCAGCAACGCCTCGTCACTCAAGCAATTGATCCTCGGCCAAGTGTGGAGGGCCCCATCGTCATCAACAGCCACTTACCCGCCCTCTATAAACCAGCCGACGCAGCAGATATCGCTCTGTGGGCTCGGTGGCTGTGCCACAACGCAGACCACTAATCCGTTCAACTTTTTCGTGCAGATGTTCTCCTTCCTCCGCGCTTTGCTCCCGTTGCTGACTTCCTCGGACGACACGACAGCATGCACAATCTGGAGCAACGAAAATCAAGCAAGTGGCTACCATCCGGCTATCAGCAACGCCTCGTCACTCAAGCAATTGATCCTCGGCCAAGTGTGGAGGGCCCCATCGTCATCAACAGCCACTTACCCGCCCACTATAAACCAGCCGACGCAGCAGATATCGCTCTGTGGGCTCGGTGGCTGTGCCACAACGCAGACCACTAATCCGTTCAACTTTTTCGTGCAGATGTTCTCCTTCCTCCGCGCTTTGCTCCCGTTGCTGGCTTCCTCGGACGACATGACTGCATGCACAATCTGGAGCAACGAAAATCAAGCAAGTGGCTACCATCCGGCTATCAGCAACGCCTCGTCACTCAAGCAATTGATGCTCGGCCAAGTGTGGAGGGCCCCATCGTCATCAACAGCCACTTACCCGCCCACTATAAACCAGCCGACGCAGCAGATATTGCTCTGTGGGCTCGGTGGCTGTGCCACAACGCAGACCACAAATCTGTTCAACTTTTTCGTGCAGATGTTCTCCTTCCTCCGCGCTTTGCTCCCGTTGCTGGCTTCCTCGGACGACACAACAGCATGCACAATCTGGAGCAACTAAAATCAAGCAAGTGGCTACCATCGGGCTATCAGCAACGCCTCGTCACTCAAGCAATTGATCCTCGGCCAAGTGTGGAGGGCCCCATCGTCATCAACAGCCACTTACCCGCCCTCTATAAACCAGCCGACGCAGCCCATATCGCTCTGTGGGCTCGGTGGCTGTGCCACAACGCAGACCACTAATCCGTTCAACTTTTTCGTGCAGATGTTCTCCTTCCTCCGCGCTTTGCTCCCGTTGCTGGCTTCCTCGGACGGCACGACAGCATGCACAATCTGGAGCAACGAAAATCAAGCAAGTGGCTACCATCGGGCTATCAGCAACGCCTCGTCACTCAAGCAATTGATCCTCGGCCAAGTGTGGAGGGCCCCATCGTCATCAACAGCCACTTACCCGCCCACTATAAACCAGCCGACGCAGCCCATATCGCTCTGTGGGCTCGGTGGCTGTGCCACAACGCAGACCACTAATCCGTTCAACTTTTTCGTGCAGATGTTCTCCTTCCTTCGCGCTTTGCTCCCGTTGCTGGCTTCCTCGGACGGCACGACAGCATGCACAATCTGGAGCAACGAAAATCAAGCAAGTGGCTACCATCCGGCTATCAGCAACGCCTCGTCACTCAAGCAATTGATCCTCGGCCAAGTGTGGAGGGCCCCATCGTCATCAACAGCCACTTACCCGCCCACTATAAACCAGCCGACGCAGCAGATATCGCTCTGTGGACTCGGTGGCTGTGCCACAACGCAGACCACTAATCCGTTCAACTTTTTCGTGCAGATGTTCTCCTTCCTCCGCGCTTTGCTCCCGTTGCTGGCTTCCTCGGACGGCACGACAGCATGCACAATCTGGAGCAACGAAAATCAAGCAAGTGGCTACCATCCGGCTATCAGCAACGCCTCGTCACTCAAGCAATTGATCCTCGGCCAAGTGTGGAGGGGCCCATCGTCATCAACAGCCACTTACCCGCCCTCTATAAACCAGCCGACGCAGCCCATATCGCTCTGTGGGCTCGGTGGCTGCGCCACAACGCAGACCACTAATCCGTTCAACTTTTTCGTGCAGATGTTCTCCTTCCTCCGCGCTTTGCTCCCGTTGCTGGCTTCCTCGGACGGCACGACAGCATGCACAATCTGGAGCAACGAAAATCAAGCAAGTGGCTACCATCGGGCTATCAGCAACGCCTCGTCACTCAAGCAATTGATCCTCGGCCAAGTGTGGAGGGCCCCATCCTCATCAACAGCCACTTACCCGCCCACTATAAACCAGCCGACGCAGCCCATATCGCTCTGTGGGCTCGGTGGCTGTGCCACAACGCAGACCACTAATCCGTTCAACTTTTTCGTGCAGATGTTCTCCTTCCTTCGCGCTTTGCTCCCGTTGCTGGCTTCCTCGGACGGCACGACAGCATGCACAATCTGGAGCAACGAAAATCAAGCAAGTGGCTACCATCCGGCTATCAGCAACGCCTCGTCACTCAAGCAATTGATCCTCGGCCAAGTGTGGAGGGCCCCATCGTCATCAACAGCCACTTACCCGCCCACTATAAACCAGCCGACGCAGCAGATATCGCTCTGTGGGCTCGGTGGCTGTGCCACAACGCAGACCACTAATCCGTTCAACTTTTTCGTGCAGATGTTCTCCTTCCTCCGCGCTTTGCTCCCGTTGCTGGCTTCCTCGGACGGCACGACAGCATGCACAATCTGGAGCAACGAAAATCAAGCAAGTGGCTACCATCCGGCTATCAGCAACGCCTCGTCACTCAAGCAATTGATCCTCGGCCAAGTGTGGAGGGCCCCATCGTCATCAACAGCCACTTACCCGCCCACTATAAACCAGCCGACGCAGCAGATATCGCTCTGTGGGCTCGGTGGCTGTGCCACAACGCAGACCACTAATCCGTTCAACTTTTTCGTGCAGATGTTCTCCTTCCTCCGCGCTTTGCTCCCGTTGCTGGCTTCCTCGGACGGCACGACAGCATGCACAATCTGGAGCAACGAAAATCAAGCAAGTGGCTACCATCCGGCTATCAGCAACGCCTCGTCACTCAAGCAATTGATGCTCGGCCAAGTGTGGAGGGCCCCATCGTCATCAACAGCCACTTACCCGCCCACTATAAACCAGCCGACGCAGCAGATATTGCTCTGTGGGCTCGGTGGCTGTGCCACAACGCAGACCACAAATCTGTTATACTTTTCCGTGCAGATGTTCTCCTTCCTCCGCGCTTTGCTCCCGTTGCTGGCTTCCTCGGACGACACGACAGCATGCACAATCTGGAGCAACTAAAATAAAGCAAGTGGCTACTATCGGGCTATCAGCAACGCCTCGTCACTCAAGCAATTGATCCTCGGCCAAGTGTGGAGGGCCCCATCGTCATCAACAGCCACTTACCCGCCCTCTATAAACCAGCCGACGCAGCCCATATCGCTCTGTGGGCTCGGTGGCTGTGCCACAACGCAGACCACTAATCCGTTCAACTTTTTCGTGCAGATGTTCTCCTTCCTCCGCGCTTTGCTCCCGTTGCTGGCTTCCTCGGACGGCACGACAGCATGCACAATCTGGAGCAACGAAAATCAAGCAAGTGGCTACCATCGGGCTATCAGCAACGCCTCGTCACTCAAGCAATTGATCCTCGGCCAAGTGTGGAGGGCCCCATCGTCATCAACAGCCACTTACCCGCCCACTATAAACCAGCCGACGCAGCCCATATCGCTCTGTGGGCTCGGTGGCTGTGCCACAACGCAGACCACTAATCCGATCAACTTTTTCGTGCAGATGTTCTCCTTCCTTCGCGCTTTGCTCCCGTTGCTGGCTTCCTCGGACGGCACGACAGCATGCACAATCTGGAGCAACGAAAATCAAGCAAGTGGCTACCATCCGGCTATCAGCAACGCCTCGTCACTCAAGCAATTGATCCTCGGCCAAGTGTGGAGGGCCCCATCGTCATCAACAGCCACTTACCCGCCCACTATAAACCAGCCGACGCAGCAGATATCGCTCTGTGGGCTCGGTGGCTGTGCCACAACGCAGACCACTAATCCGTTCAACTTTTTCGTGCAGATGTTCTCCTTCCTCCGCGCTTTGCTCCCGTTGCTGGCTTCCTCGGACGGCACGACAGCATGCACAATCTGGAGCAACGAAAATCAAGCAAGTGGCTACCATCCGGCTATCAGCAACGCCTCGTCACTCAAGCAATTGATCCTCGGCCAAGTGTGGAGGGCCCCATCGTCATCAACAGCCACTTACCCGCCCACTATAAACCAGCCGACGCAGCAGATATCGCTCTGTGGGCTCGGTGGCTGTGCCACAACGCAGACCACTAATCCGTTCAACTTTTTCGTGCAGATGTTCTCCTTCCTCCGCGCTTTGCTCCCGTTGCTGGCTTCCTCGGACGGCACGACAGCATGCACAATCTGGAGCAACGAAAATCAAGCAAGTGGCTACCATCCGGCTATCAGCAACGCCTCGCCACTCAAGCAATTGATCCTCGGCCAAGTGTGGAGGGCCCCATCGTCATCAACAGCCACTTACCCGCTCACTATAAACCAGCCGACGCAGCAGATATCGCTCTGTGGGCGCGGTGGCTGTGCCACAACGCAAACCACTAATCCGTTCAACTTTTTCGTGCAGATGTTCTCCTTCCTCCGCGCTTTGCTCCCGTTGCTGGCTTCCTCGGACGGCACGACAGCATGCACAATCTGGAGCAACGAAAATCAAGCAAGTGGCTACCATCCGGCTATCAGCAACGCCTCGTCACTCAAGCAATTGATCCTCGGCCAAGTGTGGAGGGCCCCATCGTCATCAACAGCCACTTACCCGCCCACTATAAACCAGCCGACGCAGCAGATATCGCTCTGTGGGCTCGGTGGCTGTGGCACAACGCAGACCACTAATCTGTTCAACTTTTTCGTGCAGATGTTCTCCTTCCTCCGCGCTTTGCTCCCGTTGCTGGCTTCCTCGGACGACACGACAGCATGCACAATCTGGAGCAACGAAAATCAAGCAAGTGGCTACCATCCGGCTATCAGCAACGCCTCGTCACTCAAGCAATTGATCCTCGGCCAAGTGTGGAGGGCCCCATCGTCATCAACAGCCACTTACCCGCCCTCTATAAACCAGCCGACGCAGCAGATATCGCTCTGTGGGCTCGGTGGCTGTGCCACAACGCAGACCACTAATCCGTTCAACTTTTTCGTGCAGATGTTCTCCTTCCTCCGCGCTTTGCTCCCGTTGCTGACTTCCTCGGACGACACGACAGCATGCACAATCTGGAGCAACGAAAATCAAGCAAGTGGCTACCATCCGGCTATCAGCAACGCCTCGTCACGCAAGCAATTGATCCTCGGCCAAGTGTGGAGGGCCCCATCGTCATCAACAGCCACTTACCCGCCCTCTATAAACCAGCCGACGCAGCAGATATCGCTCTGTGGGCTCGGTGGCTGTGCCACAACGCAGACCACAAATCCGTTCAACTTTTTCGTGCAGATGTTCTCCTTCCTCCGTGCTTTGCTCCCGTTGCTGGCTTCCTCGGACGGCACGACAGCATGCACAATCTGGAGCAACGAAAATCAAGCAAGTGGCTACCATCCGGCTATCAGCAACGCCTCGTCACTCAAGCAATTGATCCTCGGCCAAGTGTGGAGGGCCCCATCGTCATCAACAGCCACTTACCCGCCCACTATAAACCAGCCGACGCAGCAGATATCGCTCTGTGGGCTCGGTGGCTGTGGCACAACGCAGACCACTAATCCGTTCAACTTTTTCGTGCAGATGTTCTCCTTCCTCCGCGCTTTGCTCCCGTTGCTGGCTTCCTCGGACGACACGACAGCATGCACAATCTGGAGCAACGAAAATCAAGCAAGTAGCTACCATCCGGCTATCAGAAACGCCTCGTCACTCAAGCAATTGATCCTCGGCCAAGTGTGGAGGGCCCCATCGTCATCAACAGCCACTTACCCGCCCTCTATAAACCAGCCGACGCAGCAGATATCGCTCTGTGGGCTCGGTGGCTGTGCCACAACGCAGACCACTAATCCGTTCAACTTTTTCGTGCAGATGTTCTCCTTCCTCCGCGCTTTGCTCCCGTTGCTGACTTCCTCGGACGACACGACAGCATGCACAATCTGGAGCAACGAAAATCAAGCAAGTGGCTACCATCCGGCTATCAGCAACGCCTCGTCACTCAAGCAATTGATCCTCGGCCAAGTGTGGAGGGCCCCATCGTCATCAACAGCCACTTACCCGCCCACTATAAACCAGCCGACGCAGCAGATATCGCTCTGTGGGCTCGGTGGCTGTGCCACAACGCAGACCACTAATCCGTTCAACTTTTTCGTGCAGATGTTCTCCTTCCTCCGCGCTTTGCTCCCGTTGCTGGCTTCCTCGGACGACATGACTGCATGCACAATCTGGAGCAACGAAAATCAAGCAAGTGGCTACCATCCGGCTATCAGCAACGCCTCGTCACTCAAGCAATTGATGCTCGGCCAAGTGTGGAGGGCCCCATCGTCATCAACAGCCACTTACCCGCCCACTATAAACCAGCCGACGCAGCAGATATTGCTCTGTGGGCTCGGTGGCTGTGCCACAACGCAGACCACAAATCCGTTCAACTTTTTCGTGCAGATGTTCTCCTTCCTCCGCGCTTTGCTCCCGTTGCTGGCTTCCTCGGACGACACGACAGCATGCACAATCTGGAGCAACTAAAATCAAGCAAGTGGCTACCATCGGGCTATCAGCAACGCCTCGTCACTCAAGCAATTGATCCTCGGCCAAGTGTGGAGGGCCCCATCGTCATCAACAGCCACTTACCCGCCCTCTATAAACCAGCCGACGCAGCCCATATCGCTCTGTGGGCTCGGTGGCTGTGCCACAACGCAGACCACTAATCCGTTCAACTTTTTCGTGCAGATGTTCTCCTTCCTCCGCGCTTTGCTCCCGTTGCTGGCTTCCTCGGACGGCACGACAGCATGCACAATCTGGAGCAACGAAAATCAAGCAAGTGGCTACCATCCGGCTATCAGCAACGCCTCGTCACTCAAGCAATTGATCCTCGGCCAAGTGTGGAGGGCCCCATCGTCATCAACAGCCACTTACCCGCCCACTATAAACCAGCCGACGCAGCAGATATCGCTCTGTGGGCTCGGTGGCTGTGCCACAACGCAGACCACTAATCCGTTCAACTTTTTCGTGCAGATGTTCTCCTTCCTCCGCGCTTTGCTCCCGTTGCTGGCTTCCTCGGACGACACGACAGCATGCGCAATCTGGAGCAACGAAAATCAAGCAAGTGGCTACCATCCGGCTATCAGCAACGCCTCGTCACTCAAGCAATTGATGCTCGGCCAAGTGTGGAGGGCCCCATCGTCATCAACAGCCACTTACCCGCCCACTATAAACCAGCCGACGCAGCAGATATCGCTCTGTGGGCTCGGTGGCTGTGCCACAACGCAGACCACAAATCCGTTCAACTTTTTCGTGCAGATGTTCTCCTTCCTCCGCGCTTTGCTCCCGTTGCTGGCTTCCTCGGACGACACGACAGCATGCACAACCTGGAGCAACGAAAATCAAGCAAGTGGCTACCATCGGGCTATCAGCAACGCCTCGTCACTCAAGCAATTGATCCTCGGCCAAGTGTGGAGGGCCCCATCGTCATCAACAGCCACTTACCCGCCCTCTATAAACCAGCCGACGCAGCAGATATCGCTCTGTGGGCTCGGTGGCTGTGCCACAACGCAGACCACTAATCCGTTCAACTTTTTCGTGCAGATGTTCTCCTTCCTCCGCGCTTTGCTCCCGTTGCTGGCTTCCTCGGACGGCACGACAGCATGCACAATCTGGAGCAACGAAAATCAAGCAAGTGGCTACCATCCGGCTATCAGCAACGCCTCGTCACTCAAGCAATTGATCCTCGGCCAAGTGTGGAGGGCCCCATCGTCATCAACAGCCACTTACCCGCCCTCTATAAACCAGCCGACGCAGCAGATATCGCTCTGTGGGCTCGGTGGCTGTGCCACAACGCAGACCACAAATCCGTTCAACTTTTTCGTGCAGATGTTCTCCTTCCTCCGCGCTTTGCTCCCGTTGCTGGCTTCCTCGGACGGCACGACAGCATGCACAATCTGGAGCAACGAAAATCAAGCAAATGGCTACCATCCGGCTATCAGCAACGCCTCGTCACTCAAGCAATTGATCCTCGGCCAAGTGTGGAGGGCCCCATCGTCATCAACAGCCACTTACCCGCCCACTATAAACCAGCCGACGCAGCAGATATCGCTCTGTGGGCTCGGTGGCTGTGGCACAACGCAGACCACTAATCCGTTCAACTTTTTCGTGCAGATGTTCTCCTTCCTCCGCGCTTTGCTCCCGTTGCTGGCTTCCTCGGACGACACGACAGCATGCACAATCTGGAGCAACGAAAATCAAGCAAGTGGCTACCATCCGGCTATCAGCAACGCCTCGTCACTCAAGCAATTGATCCTCGGCCAAGTGTGGAGGGCCCCATCGTCATCAACAGCCACTTACCCGCCCTCTATAAACCAGCCGACGCAGCAGATATCGCTCTGTGGGCTCGGTGGCTGTGCCACAACGCAGACCACTAATCCGTTCAACTTTTTCGTGCAGATGTTCTCCTTCCTCCGCGCTTTGCTCCCGTTGCTGGCTTCCTCGGACAACACGACAGCATGCGCAATCTGGAGCAACGAAAATCAAGCAAGTGGCTACCATCCGGCTATCAGCAACGCCTCGTCACTCAAGCAATTGATGCTCGGCCAAGTGTGGAGGGCCCCATCGTCATCAACAGCCACTTACCCGCCCACTATAAACCAGCCGACGTAGCAGATATCGCTCTGTGGGCTCGGTGGCTGTGCCACAACGCAGACCACAAATCCGTTCAACTTTTTCGTGCAGATGTTCTCCTTCCTCCGCGCTTTGCTCCAGTTGCTGGCTTCCTCGGACGACACGACAGCATGCACAACCTGGAGCAACGAAAATCAAGCAAGTGGCTACCATCGGGCTATCAGCAACGCCTCGTCACTCAAGCAATTGATCCTCGGCCAAGTGTGGAGGGCCCCATCGTCATCAACAGCCACTTACCCGCCCTCTATAAACCAGCCGACGCAGCAGATATCGCTCTGTGGGCTCGGTGGCTGTGCCACAACGCAGACCACTAATCCGTTCAACTTTTTCGTGCAGATGTTCTCCTTCCTCCGCGCTTTGCTCCCGTTGCTGGCTTCCTCGGACGGCACGACAGCATGCACAATCTGGAGCAACGAAAATCAAGCAAGTGGCTACCATCCGGCTATCAGCAACGCCTCGTCACTCAAGCAATTGATCCTCGGCCAAGTGTGGAGGGCCCCATCGTCATCAACAGCCACTTACCCGCCCTCTATAAACCAGCCGACGCAGCAGATATCGCTCTGTGGGCTCGGTGGCTGTGCCACAACGCAGACCACAAATCCGTTCAACTTTTTCGTGCAGATGTTCTCCTTCCTCCGCGCTTTGCTCCCGTTGCTGGCTTCCTCGGACGGCACGACAGCATGCACAATCTGGAGCAACGAAAATCAAGCAAATGGCTACCATCCGGCTATCAGCAACGCCTCGTCACTCAAGCAATTGATCCTCGGCCAAGTGTGGAGGGCCCCATCGTCATCAACAGCCACTTACCCGCCCACTATAAACCAGCCGACGCAGCAGATATCGCTCTGTGGGCTCGGTGGCTGTGGCACAACGCAGACCACTAATCCGTTCAACTTTTTCGTGCAGATGTTCTCCTTCCTCCGCGCTTTGCTCCCGTTGCTGGCTTCCTCGGACGACACGACAGCATGCACAATCTGGAGCAACGAAAATCAAGCAAGTGGCTACCATCCGGCTATCAGCAACGCCTCGTCACTCAAGCAATTGATCCTCGGCCAAGTGTGGAGGGCCCCATCGTCATCAACAGCCACTTACCCGCCCTCTATAAACCAGCCGACGCAGCAGATATCGCTCTGTGGGCTCGGTGGCTGTGCCACAACGCAGACCACTAATCCGTTCAACTTTTTCGTGCAGATGTTCTCCTTCCTCCGCGCTTTGCTCCCGTTGCTGACTTCCTCGGACGACACGACAGCATGCACAATCTGGAGCAACGAAAATCAAGCAAGTGGCTACCATCCGGCTATCAGCAACGCCTCGTCACTCAAGCAATTGATCCTCGGCCAAGTGTGGAGGGCCCCATCGTCATCAACAGCCACTTACCCACCCACTATAAACCAGCCGACGCAGCAGATATCGCTCTGTGGGCTCGGTGGCTGTGCCACAACGCAGACAACTAATCCGTTCAACTTTTTCGTGCAGATGTTCTCCTTCCTCCGCGCTTTGCTCCCGTTGCTGGCTTCCTCGGACGACATGACTGCATGCACAATCTGGAGCAACGAAAATCAAGAGAGTGGCTACCATCCGGCTATCAGCAACACCTCGTCACTCAAGCAATTGATGCTCGGCCAAGTGTGGAGGGCCCCATCGTCATCAACAGCCACTTACCCGCCCACTATAAACCAGCCGACGCAGCAGATATCGCTCTGTGGGCTCGGTGGCTGTGCCACAACGCAGACCACTAATCCGTTCAACTTTTTCGTGCAGATGTTCTCCTTCCTCCGCGCTTTGCTCCCGTTGCTGGCTTCCTCGGACGACACGACAGCATGCACAATCTGGAGCAACTAAAATCAAGCAAGTGGCTACCATCGGGCTATCAGCAACGCCTCGTCACTCAAGCAATTGATCCTCGGCCAAGTGTGGAGGGCCCCATCGTCATCAACAGCCACTTACCCGCCCTCTATAAACCAGCCGACGCAGCCCATATCGCTCTGTGGGCCCGGTGGCTGTGCCACAACGCAGACCACTAATCCGTTCAACTTTTTCGTGCAGATGTTCTCCTTCCTCCGCGCTTTGCTCCCGTTGCTGGCTTCCTCGGACGGCACGACAGCATGCACAATCTGGAGCAACGAAAATCAAGCAAGTGGCTACCATCGCGCTATCAGCAACGCCTCGTCACTCAAGCAATTGATCCTCGGCCAAGTGTGGAGGGCCCCATCGTCATCAACAGCCACTTACCCGCCCACTATAAACCAGCCGACGCAGCCCATATCGCTCTGTGGGCTCGGTGGCTGTGCCACAACGCAGACCACTAATCCGTTCAACTTTTTCGTGCAGATGTTCTCCTTCCTCCGCGCTTTGCTCCCGTTGCTGGCTTCCTCGGACGGCACGACAGCATGCACAATCTGGAGCAACGAAAATCAAGCAAGTGGCCACCATCCGGCTATCAGCAACGCCTCGTCACTCAAGCAATTGATCCTCGGCCAAGTGTGGAGGGCCCCATCGTCATCAACAGCCACTTACCCGCCCACTATAAACCAGCCGACGCAGCAGATATCGCTCTGTGGGCTCGGTGGCTGTGCCACAACGCAGACCACTAATCCGTTCAACTTTTTCGTGCAGATGTTCTCCTTCCTCCGCGCTTTGCTCCCGTTGCTGGCTTCCTCGGACGGCACGACAGCATGCACAATCTGGAGCAACGAAAATCAAGCAAGTGGCTACCATCCGGCTATCAGCAACGCCTCGTCACTCAAGCAATTGATCCTCGGCCAAGCGTGGAGGGCCCCATCGTCATCAACAGCCACTTACCCGCCCACTATAAACCAGCCGACGCAGCAGATATCGCTCTGTGGGCTCGGTGGCTGTGCCACAACGCAGACCACTAATCCGTTCAACTTTTTCGTGCAGATGTTCTCCTTCCTCCGCGCTTTGCTCCCGTTGCTGGCTTCCTCGGACGGCACGACAGCATGCACAATCTGGAGCAACGAAAATCAAGCAAGTGGCTACCATCCGGCTATCAGCAACGCCTCGCCACTCAAGCAATTGATCCTCGGCCAAGTGTGGAGGGCCCCATCGTCATCAACAGCCACTTACCCGCTCACTATAAACCAGCCGACGCAGCAGATATCGCTCTGTGGGCGCGGTGGCTGTGCCACAACGCAGACCACTAATCCGTTCAACTTTTTAGTGCAGATGTTCTCCTTCCTCCGCGCTTTGCTCCCGTTGCTGGCTTCCTCGGACGGCACGACAGCATGCACAATCTGGAGCAACGAAAATCAAGCATGTGGCTACCATCCGGCTATCAGCAACGCCTCGTCACTCAAGCAATTGATCCTCGGCCAAGTGTGGAGGGCCCCATCGTCATCAACAGCCACTTACCCGCCCACTATAAACCAGCCGACGCAGCAGATATCGCTCTGTGGGCTCGGTGGCTGTGGCACAACGCAGACCACTAATCCGTTCAACTTTTTCGTGCAGATGTTCTCCATCCTCCGCGCTTTGCTCCCGTTGCTGGCTTCCTCGGACGACACGACAGCATGCACAATCTGGAGCAACGAAAATCAGGCAAGTGGCTACCATCTGGCTCTCAGCAACGCCTCGTAACTCAAGCAATTGATCCTCGGCCAAGTGTGGAGGGCCCCATCGTCATCAACAGCCACTTACCCGCCCTCTATAAACCAGCCGACGCAGCAGATATCGCTCTGTGGGCTCGGTGGCTGTGCCACAACGCAGACCGCTAATCCGTTCAACTTTTTCGTGCAGATGTTCTCCTTCCTCCGCGCTTTGCTCCCGTTGCAGACTTCCTCGGACGACACGACAGCATGCACAATCTGGAGCAACGAAAATCAAGCAAGTGGCTACCATCCGGCTATCAGCAACGCCTCGTCACTCAAGCAATTGATCCTCGGCCAAGTGTGGAGGGCCCCATCGTCATCAACAGCCACTTACCCGCCCACTATAAACCAGCCGACGCAGCAGATATCGCTCTGTGGGCTCGGTGGCTGTGCCACAACGCAGACCACTAATCCGTTCAACTTTTTCGTGCAGATGTTCTCCTTCCTCCGCGCTTTGCTCCCGTTGCTGGCTTCCTCGGACGACATGACTGCATGCACAATCTGGAGCAACGAAAATCAAGCAAGTGGCTACCATCCGGCTATCAGCAACGCCTCGTCACTCAAGCAATTGATTCTCGGCCAAGTGTGGAGGGCCCCATCGTCATCAACAGCCACTTACCCGCCCACTATAAACCAGCCGACGCAGCAGATATTGCTCTGTGGGCTCGGTGGCTGTGCCACAACGCAGACCACTAATCCGTTCAACTTTTTCGTGCAGATGTTCTCCTTCCTCCGCGCTTTGCTCCCGTTGCTGGCTTCCTCGGACGACATGACTGCATGCACAATCTGGAGCAACGAAAATCAAGCAAGTGGCTACCATCCGGCTATCAGCAACGCCTCGTCACTCAAGCAATTGATCCTCGGCCAAGTGTGGAGGGCCCCATCGTCATCAACAGCCACTTACCCGCCCTCTATAAACCAGCCGACGCAGCAGATATCGCTCTGTGGGCTCGGTGGCTGTGCCACAACGCAGACAACTAATCCGTTCAACTTTTTCGTGCAGATGTTCTCCTTCCTCCGCGCTTTGCTCCCGTTGCTGGCTTCCTCGGACGACATGACTGCATGCACAATCTGGAGCAACGAAAATCAAGAGAGTGGCTACCATCCGGCTATCAGCAACACCTCGTCACTCAAGCAATTGATGCTCGGCCAAGTGTGGAGGGCCCCATCGTCATCAACAGCCACTTACCCGCCCACTATAAACCAGCCGACGCAGCAGATATCGCTCTGTGGGCTCGGTGGCTGTGCCACAACGCAGACCACTAATCCGTTCAACTTTTTCGTGCAGATGTTCTCCTTCCTCCGCGCTTTGCTCCCGTTGCTGGCTTCCTCGGACGACACGACAGCATGCACAATCTGGAGCAACTAAAATCAAGCAAGTGGCTACCATCGGGCTATCAGCAACGCCTCGTCACTCAAGCAATTGATCCTCGGCCAAGTGTGGAGGGCCCCATCGTCATCAACAGCCACTTACCCGCCCTCTATAAACCAGCCGACGCAGCCCATATCGCTCTGTGGGCCCGGTGGCTGTGCCACAACGCAGACCACTAATCCGTTCAACTTTTTCGTGCAGATGTTCTCCTTCCTCCGCGCTTTGCTCCCGTTGCTGGCTTCCTCGGACGGCACGACAGCATGCACAATCTGGAGCAACGAAAATCAAGCAAGTGGCTACCATCGGGCTATCAGCAACGCCTCGTCACTCAAGCAATTGATCCTCGGCCAAGTGTGGAGGGCCCCATCGTCATCAACAGCCACTTACCCGCCCACTATAAACCAGCCGACGCAGCCCATATCGCTCTGTGGGCTCGGTGGCTGTGCCACAACGCAGACCACTAATCCGTTCAACTTTTTCGTGCAGATGTTCTCCTTCCTCCGCGCTTTGCTCCCGTTGCTGGCTTCCTCGGACGGCACGACAGCATGCACAATCTGGAGCAACGAAAATCAAGCAAGTGGCCACCATCCGGCTATCAGCAACGCCTCGTCACTCAAGCAATTGATCCTCGGCCAAGTGTGGAGGGCCCCATCGTCATCAACAGCCACTTACCCGCCCACTATAAACCAGCCGACGCAGCAGATATCGCTCTGTGGGCTCGGTGGCTGTGCCACAACGCAGACCACTAATCCGTTCAACTTTTTCGTGCAGATGTTCTCCTTCCTCCGCGCTTTGCTCCCGTTGCTGGCTTCCTCGGACGGCACGACAGCATGCACAATCTGGAGCAACGAAAATCAAGCAAGTGGCTACCATCCGGCTATCAGCAACGCCTCGTCACTCAAGCAATTGATCCTCGGCCAAGCGTGGAGGGCCCCATCGTCATCAACAGCCACTTACCCGCCCACTATAAACCAGCCGACGCAGCAGATATCGCTCTGTGGGCTCGGTGGCTGTGCCACAACGCAGACCACTAATCCGTTCAACTTTTTCGTGCAGATGTTCTCCTTCCTCCGCGCTTTGCTCCCGTTGCTGGCTTCCTCGGACGGCACGACAGCATGCACAATCTGGAGCAACGAAAATCAAGCAAGTGGCTACCATCCGGCTATCAGCAACGCCTCGCCACTCAAGCAATTGATCCTCGGCCAAGTGTGGAGGGCCCCATCGTCATCAACAGCCACTTACCCGCTCACTATAAACCAGCCGACGCAGCAGATATCGCTCTGTGGGCGCGGTGGCTGTGCCACAACGCAGACCACTAATCCGTTCAACTTTTTAGTGCAGATGTTCTCCTTCCTCCGCGCTTTGCTCCCGTTGCTGGCTTCCTCGGACGGCACGACAGCATGCACAATCTGGAGCAACGAAAATCAAGCATGTGGCTACCATCCGGCTATCAGCAACGCCTCGTCACTCAAGCAATTGATCCTCGGCCAAGTGTGGAGGGCCCCATCGTCATCAACAGCCACTTACCCGCCCACTATAAACCAGCCGACGCAGCAGATATCGCTCTGTGGGCTCGGTGGCTGTGGCACAACGCAGACCACTAATCCGTTCAACTTTTTCGTGCAGATGTTCTCCTTCCTCCGCGCTTTGCTCCCGTTGCTGGCTTCCTCGGACGACACGACAGCATGCACAATCTGGAGCAACGAAAATCAGGCAAGTGGCTACCATCCGGCTCTCAGCAACGCCTCGTAACTCAAGCAATTGATCCTCGGCCAAGTGTGGAGGGCCCCATCGTCATCAACAGCCACTTACCCGCCCTCTATAAACCAGCCGACGCAGCAGATATCGCTCTGTGGGCTCGGTGGCTGTGCCACAACGCAGACCACTAATCCGTTCAACTTTTTCGTGCAGATGTTCTCCTTCCTCCGCGCTTTGCTCCCGTTGCAGACTTCCTCGGACGACACGACAGCATGCACAATCTGGAGCAACGAAAATCAAGCAAGTGGCTACCATCCGGCTATCAGCAACGCCTCGTCACTCAAGCAATTGATCCTCGGCCAAGTGTGGAGGGCCCCATCGTCATCAACAGCCACTTACCCGCCCACTATAAACCAGCCGACGCAGCAGATATCGCTCTGTGGGCTCGGTGGCTGTGCCACAACGCAGACCACTAATCCGTTCAACTTTTTCGTGCAGATGTTCTCCTTCCTCCGCGCTTTGCTCCCGTTGCTGGCTTCCTCGGACGACATGACTGCATGCACAATCTGGAGCAACGAAAATCAAGCAAGTGGCTACCATCCGGCTATCAGCAACGCCTCGTCACTCAAGCAATTGATTCTCGGCCAAGTGTGGAGGGCCCCATCGTCATCAACAGCCACTTACCCGCCCACTATAAACCAGCCGACGCAGCAGATATTGCTCTGTGGGCTCGGTGGCTGTGCCACAACGCAGACCACTAATCCGTTCAACTTTTTCGTGCAGATGTTCTCCTTCCTCCGCGCTTTGCTCCCGTTGCTGGCTTCCTCGGACGACATGACTGCATGCACAATCTGGAGCAACGAAAATCAAGCAAGTGGCTACCATCCGGCTATCAGCAACGCCTCGTCACTCAAGCAATTGATCCTCGGCCAAGTGTGGAGGGCCCCATCGTCATCAACAGCCACTTACCCGCCCTCTATAAACCAGCCGACGCAGCAGATATCGCTCTGTGGGCTCGGTGGCTGTGCCACAACGCAGACAACTAATCCGTTCAACTTTTTCGTGCAGATGTTCTCCTTCCTCCGCGCTTTGCTCCCGTTGCTGGCTTCCTCGGACGACATGACTGCATGCACAATCTGGAGCAACGAAAATCAAGAGAGTGGCTACCATCCGGCTATCAGCAACACCTCGTCACTCAAGCAATTGATGCTCGGCCAAGTGTGGAGGGCCCCATCGTCATCAACAGCCACTTACCCGCCCACTATAAACCAGCCGACGCAGCAGATATCGCTCTGTGGGCTCGGTGGCTGTGCCACAACGCAGACCACTAATCCGTTCAACTTTTTCGTGCAGATGTTCTCCTTCCTCCGCGCTTTGCTCCCGTTGCTGGCTTCCTCGGACGACACGACAGCATGCACAATCTGGAGCAACTAAAATCAAGCAAGTGGCTACCATCGGGCTATCAGCAACGCCTCGTCACTCAAGCAATTGATCCTCGGCCAAGTGTGGAGGGCCCCATCGTCATCAACAGCCACTTACCCGCCCTCTATAAACCAGCCGACGCAGCCCATATCGCTCTGTGGGCCCGGTGGCTGTGCCACAACGCAGACCACTAATCCGTTCAACTTTTTCGTGCAGATGTTCTCCTTCCTCCGCGCTTTGCTCCCGTTGCTGGCTTCCTCGGACGGCACGACAGCATGCACAATCTGGAGCAACGAAAATCAAGCAAGTGGCTACCATCGGGCTATCAGCAACGCCTCGTCACTCAAGCAATTGATCCTCGGCCAAGTGTGGAGGGCCCCATCGTCATCAACAGCCACTTACCCGCCCACTATAAACCAGCCGACGCAGCCCATATCGCTCTGAGGGCTCGGTGGCTGTGCCACAACGCAGACCACTAATCCGTTCAACTTTTTCGTGCAGATGTTCTCCTTCCTCCGCGCTTTGCTCCCGTTGCTGGCTTCCTCGGACGGCACGACAGCATGCACAATCTGGAGCAACGAAAATCAAGCAAGTGGCCACCATCCGGCTATCAGCAACGCCTCGTCACTCAAGCAATTGATCCTCGGCCAAGTGTGGAGGGCCCCATCGTCATCAACAGCCACTTACCCGCCCACTATAAACCAGCCGACGCAGCAGATATCGCTCTGTGGGCTCGGTGGCTGTGCCACAACGCAGACCACTAATCCGTTCAACTTTTTCGTGCAGATGTTCTCCTTCCTCCGCGCTTTGCTCCCGTTGCTGGCTTCCTCGGACGGCACGACAGCATGCACAATCTGGAGCAACGAAAATCAAGCAAGTGGCTACCATCCGGCTATCAGCAACGCCTCGTCACTCAAGCAATTGATCCTCGGCCAAGCGTGGAGGGCCCCATCGTCATCAACAGCCACTTACCCGCCCACTATAAACCAGCCGACGCAGCAGATATCGCTCTGTGGGCTCGGTGGCTGTGCCACAACGCAGACCACTAATCCGTTCAACTTTTTCGTGCAGATGTTCTCCTTCCTCCGCGCTTTGCTCCCGTTGCTGGCTTCCTCGGACGGCACGACAGCATGCACAATCTGGAGCAACGAAAATCAAGCAAGTGGCTACCATCCGGCTATCAGCAACGCCTCGCCACTCAAGCAATTGATCCTCGGCCAAGTGTGGAGGGCCCCATCGTCATCAACAGCCACTTACCCGCTCACTATAAACCAGCCGACGCAGCAGATATCGCTCTGTGGGCGCGGTGGCTGTGCCACAACGCAGACCACTAATCCGTTCAACTTTTTAGTGCAGATGTTCTCCTTCCTCCGCGCTTTGCTCCCGTTGCTGGCTTCCTCGGACGGCACGACAGCATGCACAATCTGGAGCAACGAAAATCAAGCATGTGGCTACCATCCGGCTATCAGCAACGCCTCGTCACTCAAGCAATTGATCCTCGGCCAAGTGTGGAGGGCCCCATCGTCATCAACAGCCACTTACCCGCCCACTATAAACCAGCCGACGCAGCAGATATCGCTCTGTGGGCTCGGTGGCTGTGGCACAACGCAGACCACTAATCCGTTCAACTTTTTCGTGCAGATGTTCTCCTTCCTCCGCGCTTTGCTCCCGTTGCTGGCTTCCTCGGACGACACGACAGCATGCACAATCTGGAGCAACGAAAATCAGGCAAGTGGCTACCATCCGGCTCTCAGCAACGCCTCGTAACTCAAGCAATTGATCCTCGGCCAAGTGTGGAGGGCCCCATCGTCATCAACAGCCACTTACCCGCCCTCTATAAACCAGCCGACGCAGCAGATATCGCTCTGTGGGCTCGGTGGCTGTGCCACAACGCAGACCACTAATCCGTTCAACTTTTTCGTGCAGATGTTCTCCTTCCTCCGCGCTTTGCTCCCGTTGCAGACTTCCTCGGACGACACGACAGCATGCACAATCTGGAGCAACGAAAATCAAGCAAGTGGCTACCATCCGGCTATCAGCAACGCCTCGTCACTCAAGCAATTGATCCTCGGCCAAGTGTGGAGGGCCCCATCGTCATCAACAGCCACTTACCCGCCCACTATAAACCAGCCGACGCAGCAGATATCGCTCTGTGGGCTCGGTGGCTGTGCCACAACGCAGACCACTAATCCGTTCAACTTTTTCGTGCAGATGTTCTCCTTCCTCCGCGCTTTGCTCCCGTTGCTGGCTTCCTCGGACGACATGACTGCATGCACAATCTGGAGCAACGAAAATCAAGCAAGTGGCTACCATCCGGCTATCAGCAACGCCTCGTCACTCAAGCAATTGATGCTCGGTCAAGTGTGGAGGGCCCCATCGTCATCAACAGCCACTTACCCGCCCACTATAAACCAGCCGACGCAGCAGATATTGCTCTGTGGGCTCGGTGGCTGTGCCACAACGCAGACCACTAATCCGTTCAACTTTTTCGTGCAGATGTTCTCCTTCCTCCGCGCTTTGCTCCCGTTGCTGGCTTCCTCGGACGGCACGACAGCATGCACAATCTGGAGCAACGAAAATCAAGCAAGTGGCTACCATCCGGCTATCAGCAACGCCTCGTCACTCAAGCAATTGATCCTCGGCCAAGCGTGGAGGGCCCCATCGTCATCAACAGCCACTTACCCGCCCACTATAAACCAGCCGACGCAGCAGATATCGCTCTGTGGGCTCGGTGGCTGTGCCACAACGCAGACCACTAATCCGTTCAACTTTTTCGTGCAGATGTTCTCCTTCCTCCGCGCTTTGCTCCCGTTGCTGGCTTCCTCGGACGGCACGACAGCATGCACAATCTGGAGCAACGAAAATCAAGCAAGTGGCTACCATCCGGCTATCAGCAACGCCTCGCCACTCAAGCAATTGATCCTCGGCCAAGTGTGGAGGGCCCCATCGTCATCAACAGCCACTTACCCGCTCACTATAAACCAGCCGACGCAGCAGATATCGCTCTGTGGGCGCGGTGGCTGTGCCACAACGCAGACCACTAATCCGTTCAACTTTTTAGTGCAGATGTTCTCGTTCCTCCGCGCTTTGCTCCCGTTGCTGGCTTCCTCGGACGGCACGACAGCATGCACAATCTGGAGCAACGAAAATCAAGCATGTGGCTACCATCCGGCTATCAGCAACGCCTCGTCACTCAAGCAATTGATCCTCGGCCAAGTGTGGAGGGCCCCATCGTCATCAACAGCCACTTACCCGCCCACTATAAACCAGCCGACGCAGCAGATATCGCTCTGTGGGCTCGGTGGCTGTGCCACAACGCAGACCACTAATCCGTTCAACTTTTTCGTGCAGATGTTCTCCTTCCTCCGCGCTTTGCTCCCGTTGCTGGCTTCCTCGGACGGCACGACAGCATGCACAATCTGGAGCAACGAAAATCAAGCAAGTGGCTACCATCCGGCTATCAGCAACGCCTCGCCACTCAAGCAATTGATCCTCGGCCAAGTGTGGAGGGCCCCATCGTCATCAACAGCCACTTACCCGCTCACTATAAACCAGCCGACGCAGCAGATATCGCTCTGTGGGCGCGGTGGCTGTGCCACAACGCAGACCACTAATCCGTTCAACTTTTTAGTGCAGATGTTCTCCTTCCTCCGCGCTTTGCTCCCGTTGCTGGCTTCCTCGGACGGCACGACAGCATGCACAATCTGGAGCAACGAAAATCAAGCATGTGGCTACCATCCGGCTATCAGCAACGCCTCGTCACTCAAGCAATTGATCCTCGGCCAAGTGTGGAGGGCCCCATCGTCATCAACAGCCACTTACCCGCCCACTATAAACCAGCCGACGCAGCAGATATCGCTCTGTGGGCTCGGTGGCTGTGGCACAACGCAGACCACTAATCCGTTCAACTTTTTCGTGCAGATGTTCTCCTTCCTCCGCGCTTTGCTCCCGTTGCTGGCTTCCTCGGACGACACGACAGCATGCACAATCTGGAGCAACGAAAATCAGGCAAGTGGCTACCATCCGGCTCTCAGCAACGCCTCGTAACTCAAGCAATTGATCCTCGGCCAAGTGTGGAGGGCCCCATCGTCATCAACAGCCACTTACCCGCCCTCTATAAACCAGCCGACGCAGCAGATATCGCTCTGTGGGCTCGGTGGCTGTGCCACAACGCAGACCACTAATCCGTTCAACTTTTTCGTGCAGATGTTCTCCTTCCTCCGCGCTTTGCTCCCGTTGCAGACTTCCTCGGACGACACGACAGCATGCACAATCTGGAGCAACGAAAATCAAGCAAGTGGCTACCATCCGGCTATCAGCAACGCCTCGTCACTCAAGCAATTGATCCTCGGCCAAGTGTGGAGGGCCCCATCGTCATCAACAGCCACTTACCCGCCCACTATAAACCAGCCGACGCAGCAGATATCGCTCTGTGGGCTCGGTGGCTGTGCCACAACGCAGACCACTAATCCGTTCAACTTTTTCGTGCAGATGTTCTCCTTCCTCCGCGCTTTGCTCCCGTTGCTGGCTTCCTCGGACGACATGACTGCATGCACAATCTGGAGCAACGAAAATCAAGCAAGTGGCTACCATCCGGCTATCAGCAACGCCTCGTCACTCAAGCAATTGATGCTCGGTCAAGTGTGGAGGGCCCCATCGTCATCAACAGCCACTTACCCGCCCACTACAAACCAGCCGACGCAGCAGATATTGCTCTGTGGGCTCGGTGGCTGTGCCACAACGCAGACCACTAATCCGTTCAACTTTTTCGTGCAGATGTTCTCCTTCCTCCGCGCTTTGCTCCCGTTGCTGGCTTCCTCGGACGGCACGACAGCATGCACAATCTGGAGCAACGAAAATCAAGCAAGTGGCTACCATCCGGCTATCAGCAACGCCTCGTCACTCAAGCAATTGATCCTCGGCCAAGCGTGGAGGGCCCCATCGTCATCAACAGCCACTTACCCGCCCACTATAAACCAGCCGACGCAGCAGATATCGCTCTGTGGGCTCGGTGGCTGTGCCACAACGCAGACCACTAATCCGTTCAACTTTTTCGTGCAGATGTTCTCCTTCCTCCGCGCTTTGCTCCCGTTGCTGGCTTCCTCGGACGGCACGACAGCATGCACAATCTGGAGCAACGAAAATCAAGCAAGTGGCTACCATCCGGCTATCAGCGACGCCTCGCCACTCAAGCAATTGATCCTCGGCCAAGTGTGGAGGGCCCCATCGTCATCAACAGCCACTTACCCGCTCACTATAAACCAGCCGACGCAGCAGATATCGCTCTGTGGGCGCGGTGGCTGTGCCACAACGCAGACCACTAATCCGTTCAATTTTTTAGTGCAGATGTTCTCCTTCCTCCGCGCTTTGCTCCCGTTGCTGGCTTCCTCGGACGGCACGACAGCATGCACAATCTGGAGCAACGAAAATCAAGCATGTGGCTACCATCCGGCTCTCAGCAACGCCTCGTAACTCAAGCAATTGATCCTCGGCCAAGTGTGGAGGGCCCCATCGTCATCAACAGCCACTTACCCGCCCTCTATAAACCAGCCGACGCAGCAGATATCGCTCTGTGGGCTCGGTGGCTGTGCCACAACGCAGACCACTAATCCGTTCAACTTTTTCGTGCAGATGTTCTCCTTCCTCCGCGCTTTGCTCCCGTTGCAGACTTCCTCGGACGACACGACAGCATGCACAATCTGGAGCAACGAAAATCAAGCAAGTGGCTACCATCCGGCTATCAGCAACGCCTCGTCACTCAAGCAATTGATCCTCGGCCAAGTGTGGAGGGCCCCATCGTCATCAACAGCCACTTACCCGCCCACTATAAACCAGCCGACGCAGCAGATATCGCTCTGTGGGCTCGGTGGCTGTGCCACAACGCAGACCACTAATCCGTTCAACTTTTTCGTGCAGATGTTCTCCTTCCTCCGCGCTTTGCTCCCGTTGCTGGCTTCCTCGGACGACATGACTGCATGCACAATCTGGAGCAACGAAAATCAAGCAAGTGGCTACCATCCGGCTATCAGCAACGCCTCGTCACTCAAGCAATTGATGCTCGGCCAAGTGTGGAGGGCCCCATCGTCATCAACAGCCACTTACCCGCCCACTATAAACCAGCCGACGCAGCAGATATTGCTCTGTGGGCTCGGTGGCTGTGCCACAACGCAGACCACTAATCCGTTCAACTTTTTCGTGCAGATGTTCTCCTTCCTCCGCGCTTTGCTCCCGTTGCTGGCTTCCTCGGACGACATGACTGCATGCACAATCTGGAGCAACGAAAATCAAGCAAGTGGCTACCATCCGGCTATCAGCAACGCCTCGTCACTCAAGCAATTGATCCTCGGCCAAGTGTGGAGGGCCCCATCGTCATCAACAGCCACTTACCCGCCCTCTATAAACCAGCCGACGCAGCCCATATCGCTCTGTGGGCTCGGTGGCTGTACCACAACTCAGACCACTAATCCGTTCAACTTTTTCGTGCAGATGTTCTCCTTCCTCCGCGCTTTGCTCCCGTTGCTGGCTTCCTCGGATGGCACGACAGCATGCACAATCTGGAGCAACGAAAATCAAGCAAGTGGCTACCATCGGGCTATCAGCAACGCCTCGTCACTCAAGCAATTGATCCTCGGCCAAGTGTGGAGGGCCCCATTGTCATCAACAGCCACTTACCCGCCCACTATAAACCAGCCGACGCAGCCCATATCGCTCTGTGGGCTCGGTGGCTGTGCCACAACGCAGACCACTAATTCGTTCAACTTTTTCGTGCAGATGTTCTCCTTCCTCCGCGCTTTGCTCCCGTTGCTGGCTTCCTCGGACGGCACGACAGCATGCACAATCTGGAGCAACGAAAATCAAGCAAGTGGCTACCATCCGGCTATCAGCAACGCCTCGTCACTCAAGCAATTGATCCTCGGCCAAGTGTGGAGGGCCCCATCGTCATCAACAGCCACTTACCCGCCCACTATAAACCAGCCGACGCAGCAGATATCGCTCTGTGGGCTCGGTGGCTGTGCCACAACGCAGACCACTAATCCGTTCAACTTTTTCGTGCAGATGTTCTCCTTCCTCCGCGCTTTGCTCCCGTTGCTGGCTTCCTCGGACGGCACGACAGCATGCACAATCTGGAGCAACGAAAATCAAGCAAGTGGCTACCATCCGGCTATCAGCAACGCCTCGTCACTCAAGCAATTGATCCTCGGCCAAGTGTGGAGGGCCCCATCGTCATCAACAGCCACTTACCCGCCCACTATAAACCAGCCGACGCAGCAGATATCGCTCTGTGGGCTCGGTGGCTGTGCCACAACGCAGACCACTAATCCGTTCAACTTTTTCGTGCAGATGTTCTCCTTCCTCCGCGCTTTGCTCCCGTTGCTGGCTTCCTCGGACGGCACGACAGCATGCACAATCTGGAGCAACGAAAATCAAGCAAGTGGCTACCATCCGGCTATCAGCAACGCCTCGCCACTCAAGCAATTGATCCTCGGCCAAGTGTGGAGGGTCCCATCGTCATCAACAGCCACTTACCCGCTCACTATAAACCAGCCGACGCAGCAGATATCGCTCTGTGGGCGCGGTGGCTGTGCCACAACGCAGACCACTAATCCGTTCAACTTTTTAGTGCAGATGTTCTCCTTCCTCCGCGCTTTGCTCCCGTTGCTGGCTTCCTCGGACGGCACGACAGCATGCACAATCTGGAGCAACGAAAATCAAGCAAGTGGCTACCATCCGGCTATCAGCAACGCCTCGCCACTCAAGCAATTGATCCTCGGCCAAGTGTGGAGGGTCCCATCGTCATCAACAGCCACTTACCCGCTCACTATAAACCAGCCGACGCAGCAGATATCGCTCTGTGGGCGCGGTGGCTGTGCCACAACGCAGACCACTAATCCGTTCAACTTTTTAGTGCAGATGTTCTCCTTCCTCCGCGCTTTGCTCCCGTTGCTGGCTTCCTCGGACGGCACGACAGCATGCACAATCTGGAGCAACGAAAATCAAGCAAGTGGCTACCATCCGGCTATCAGCAACGCCTCGTCACTAAAGCAATTGATCCTCGGCCAAGTGTGGAGGGCCCCATCGTCATCAACAGCCACTTACCCGCCCACTATAAACCAGCCGACGCAGCCCATATCGCTCTGTGGGCTCGGTGGCTGTGCCACAACGCAGACCACTAATTCGTTCAACTTTTTCGTGCAGATGTTCTCCTTCCTCCGCGCTTTGCTCCCGTTGCTGGCTTCCTCGGACGGCACGACAGCATGCACAATCTGGAGCAACGAAAATCAAGCAAGTGGCTACCATCCGGCTATCAGCAACGCCTCGTCACTCAAGCAATTGATCCTCGGCCAAGTGTGGAGGGCCCCATCGTCATCAACAGCCACTTACCCGCCCACTATAAACCAGCCGACGCAGCAGATATCGCTCTGTGGGCTCGGTGGCTGTGCCACAACGCAGACCACTAATCCGTTCAACTTTTTCGTGCAGATGTTCTCCTTCCTCCGCGCTTTGCTCCCGTTGCTGGCTTCCTCGGACGGCACGACAGCATGCACAATCTGGAGCAACGAAAATCAAGCAAGTGGCTACCATCCGGCTATCAGCAACGCCTCGTCACTCAAGCAATTGATCCTCGGCCAAGTGTGGAGGGCCCCATCGTCATCAACAGCCACTTACCCGCCCACTATAAACCAGCCGACGCAGCAGATATCGCTCTGTGGGCTCGGTGGCTGTGCCACAACGCAGACCACTAATCCGTTCAACTTTTTCGTGCAGATGTTCTCCTTCCTCCGCGCTTTGCTCCCGTTGCTGGCTTCCTCGGACGGCACGACAGCATGCACAATCTGGAGCAACGAAAATCAAGCAAGTGGCTACCATCCGGCTATCAGCAACGCCTCGTCACTCAAGCAATTGATCCTCGGCCAAGTGTGGAGGGCCCCATCGTCATCAACAGCCACTTACCCGCCCACTATAAACCAGCCGACGCAGCAGATATCGCTCTGTGGGCGCGGTGGCTGTGCCACAACGCAGACCACTAATCCGTTTAACTTTTTCGTGCAGATGTTCTCCTTCCTCCGCGCTTTGCTCCCGTTGCTGGCTTCCTCGGACGGCACGACAGCATGCACAATCTGGAGCAACGAAAATCAAGCAAGTGGCTACCATCCGGCTATCAGCAACGCCTCGTCACTCGAGCAATTGATCCTCGGCCAAATGTGGAGGGCCCCATCGTCATCAACAGCCACTTACCCGCCCACTATAAACCAGCCGACGCAGCAGATATCGCTCTGTGGGCTCGGTGGCTGTGCCACAACGCAGACCACAAATCCGTTCAACTTTTTCGTGCAGATGTTCTCCTTCCTCCGCGCTTTGCTCCCGTTGCTGGCTTCCTCGACGACACGACAGCATGCACAATCTGGAGCAACTAAAATCAAGCAAGTGGCTACCATCGGGCTATCAGCAACGCCTCGTCACTCAAGCAATTGATCCTCGGCCAAGTGTGGAGGGCCCCATCGTCATCAACAGCCACTTACCCGCCCTCTATAAACCAGCCGACGCAGCCCATATCGCTCTGTGGGCTCGGTGGCTGTGCCACAACGCAGACCACTAATCCGTTCAACTTTTTCGTGCAGATGTTCTCCTTCCTCCGCGCTTTGCTCCCGTTGCTGGCTTCCTCGGACGGCACGACAGCATGCACAATCTGGAGCAACGAAAATCAAGCAAGTGGCTACCATCCGGCTATCAGCAACGCCTCGCCACTCAAGCAATTGATCCTCGGCCAAGTGTGGAGGGCCCCATCGTCATCAACAGCCACTTACCCGCCCACTATAAACCAGCCGACGCAGCCCATATCGCTCTGTGGGCTAGGTGGCTGTGCCACAACGCAGACCACTAATCCGTTCAACTTTTTCGTGCAGATGTTCTCCTTCCTCCGCGCTTTGCTCCCGTTGCTGGCTTCCTCGGACGGCACGACAGCATGCACAATCTGGAGCAACGAAAATCAAGCAAGTGGCTACCATCCGGCTATCAGCAACGCCTCGTCACTCAAGCAATTGATCCTCGGCCAAGTGTGGAGGGCCCCATTGTCATCAACAGCCACTTACCCGCCCACTATAAACCAGCCGACGCAGCAGATATCGCTCTGTGGGCTCGGTGGCTGTGCCACAACGCAGACCACTAATCCGTTCAACTTTTTCGTGCACATGTTCTCCTTCCTCCGCGCTTTGCTCCCGTTGCTGGCTTCCTCGGACGGCACGACAGCATGCACAATCTGGAGCAACGAAAATCAAGCAAGTGGCTACCATCCGGCTATCAGCAACGCCTCGTCACTCAAGCAATTGATCCTCGGCCAAGTGTGGAGGGCCCCATCGTCATCAACAGCCACTTACCCGCCCACTATAAACCAGCCGACGCAGCAGATATCGCTCTGTGGGCTCGGTGGCTGTGGCACAACGCAGACCACTAATCCGTTCAACTTTTTCGTGCAGATGTTCTCCTTCCTCCGCGCTTTGCTCCCGTTGCTGGCTTCCTCGGACGACACGACAGCATGCACAATCTGGAGCAACGAAAATCAAGCAAGTGGCTACCATCCGGCTATCAGCAACGCCTCGTCACTCAAGCAATTGATCCTCGGCCAAGTGTGGAGGGCCCCATCGTCATCAACAGCCACTTACCCGCCCTCTATAAACCAGCCGACGCAGCAGATATCGCTCTGTGGGCTCGGTGGCTGTGCCACAACGCAGACCACTAATCCGTTCAACTTTTTCGTGCAGATGTTCTCCTTCCTCCGCGCTTTGCTCCCGTTGCTGACTTCCTCGGACGACACGACAGCATGCACAATCTGGAGCAACGAAAATCAAGCAAGTGGCTACCATCCGGCTATCAGCAACGCCTCGTCACTCAAGCAATTGATCCTCGGCCAAGTGTGGAGGGCCCCATCGTCATCAACAGCCACTTACCCGCCCACTATAAACCAGCCGACGCAGCAGATATCGCTCTGTGGGCTCGGTGGCTGTGCCACAACGCAGACCACTAATCCGTTCAACTTTTTCGTGCAGATGTTCTCCTTCCTCCGCGCTTTGCTCCCGTTGCTGGCTTCCTCGGACGACACGACAGCATGCGCAATCTGGAGCAACGAAAATCAAGCAAGTGGCTACCATCCGGCTATCAGCAACGCCTCGTCACTCAAGCAATTGATGCTCGGCCAAGTGTGGAGGGCCCCATCGTCATCAACAGCCACTTACCCGCCCACTATAAACCAGCCGACGCAGCAGATATCGCTCTGTGGGCTCGGTGGCTGTGCCACAACGCAGACCACAAATCCGTTCAACTTTTTCGTGCAGATGTTCTCCTTCCTCCGCGCTTTGCTCCCGTTGCTGGCTTCCTCGGACGACACGACAGCATGCACAACCTGGAGCAACGAAAATCAAGCAAGTGGCTACTATCGGGCTATCAGCAACGCCTCGTCACTCAAGCAATTGATCCTCGGCCAAGTGTGGAGGGCCCCATCGTCATCAACAGCCACTTACCCGCCCTCTATAAACCAGCCGACGCAGCAGATATCGCTCTGTGGGCTCGGTGGCTGTGCCACAATGCAGACCACTAATCCGTTCAACTTTTTCGTGCAGATGTTCTCCTTCCTCCGCGCTTTGCTCCCGTTGCTGGCTTCCTCGGACGGCACGACAGCATGCACAATCTGGAGCAACGAAAATCAAGCAAGTGGCTACCATCCGGCTATCAGCAACGCCTCGTCACTCAAGCAATTGATCCTCGGCCAAGTGTGGAGGGCCCCATCGTCATCAACAGCCACTTACCCGCCCACTATAAACCAGCCGACGCAGCAGATATCGCTCTGTGGGCTCGGTGGCTGTGGCACAACGCAGACCACTAATCCGTTCAACTTTTTCGTGCAGATGTTCTCCTTCCTCCGCGCTTTGCTCCCGTTGCTGGCTTCCTCGGACGACACGACAGCATGCACAATCTGGAGCAACGAAAATCAAGCAAGTGGCTACCATCCGGCTATCAGCAACGCCTCGTCACTCAAGCAATTGATCCTCGGCCAAGTGTGGAGGGCCCCATCGTCATCAACAGCCACTTACCCGCCCTCTATAAACCAGCCGACGCAGCAGATATCGCTCTGTGGGCTCGGTGGCTGTGCCACAACGCAGACCACTAATCCGTTCAACTTTTTCGTGCCGATGTTCTCCTTCCTCCGCGCTTTGCTCCCGTTGCTGACTTCCTCGGACGACACGACAGCATGCACAATCTGGTGCAACGAAAATCAAGCAAGTGGCTACCATCCGGCTATCAGCAACGCCTCGTCACTCAAGCAATTGATCCTCGGCCAAGTGTGGAGGGCCCCATCGTCATCAACAGCCACTTACCCGCCCACTATAAACCAGCCGACGCAGCAGATATCGCTCTGTGGGCTCGGTGGCTGTGCCACAACGCAGACCACTAATCCGTTCAACTTTTTCGTGCAGATGTTCTCCTTCCTCCGCGCTTTGCTCCCGTTGCTGGCTTCCTCGGACGACATGACTGCATGCACAATCTGGAGCAACGAAAATCAAGCAAGTGGCTACCATCCCGCTATCAGCAACGCCTCGTCACTCAAGCAATTGATGCTCGGCCAAGTGTGGAGGGCCCCATCGTCATCAACAGCCACTTACCCGCCCACTATAAACCAGCCGACGCAGCAGATATTGCTCTGCGGGCTCGGTGGCTGTGCCACAACGCAGACCACAAATCCGTTCAACTTTTTCGTGCAGATGTTCTCCTTCCTCCGCGCTTTGCTCCCGTTGCTGGCTTCCTCGGACGACACGACAGCATGCACAATCTGGAGCAACTAAAATCAAGCAGGTGGCTACCATCGGGCTATCAGCAACGCCTCGTCACTCAAGCAATTGATCCTCGGCCAAGTGTGGAGGGCCCCATCGTCATCAACAGCCACTTACCCCCCTCTATAAACCAGCCGACGCAGCCCATATCGCTCTGTGGGCTCGGTGGCTGTGCCACAACGCAGACCACTAATCCGTTCAACTTTTTCGTGCAGATGTTCTCCTTCCTCCGCGCTTTGCTCCCGTCGCTGGCTTCCTCGGACGGCACGAAAGCATGCACAATCTGGAGCAACGAAAATCAAGCAAGTGGCTACCATCCGGCTATCAGCAACGCCTCGTCACTCAAGCAATTGATCCTCGGCCAAGTGTGGAGGGCCCCATCGTCATCAACAGCCACTTACCCGCCCTCTATAAACCAGCCGACGCAGCAGATATCGCTCTGTGGGCTCGGTGGCTGTGCCACAACGCAGACCACTAATCCGTTAAACTTTTTCGTGCAGATGTTCTCCTTCCTCCGCGCTTTGCTCCCGTTGCTGGCTTCCTCGGACGACATGACTGCATGCACAATCTGGAGCAACGAAAATCAAGCAAGTGGCTACCATCCGGCTATCAGCAACGCCTCGTCACTCAAGCAATTGATTCTCGGCCAAGTGTGGAGGGCCCCATCGTCATCAACAGCCACTTACCCGCCCACTATAAACCAGCCGACGCAGCAGATATTGCTCTGTGGGCTCGGTGGCTGTGCCACAACGCAGACCACTAATCCGTTCAACTTTTTCGTGCAGATGTTCTCCTTCCTCCGCGCTTTGCTCCCGTTGCTGGCTTCCTCGGACGACATGACTGCATGCACAATCTGGAGCAACGAAAATCAAGCAAGTGGCTACCATCCGGCTATCAGCAACGCCTCGTCACTCAAGCAATTGATCCTCGGCCAAGTGTGGAGGGCCCCATCGTCATCAACAGCCACTTACCCGCCCTCTATAAACCAGCCGACGCAGCAGATATCGCTCTGTGGGCTCGGTGGCTGTGCCACAACGCAGACAACTAATCCGTTCAACTTTTTCGTGCAGATGTTCTCCTTCCTCCGCGCTTTGCTCCCGTTGCTGGCTTCCTCGGACGACATGACTGCATGCACAATCTGGAGCAACGAAAATCAAGAGAGTGGCTACCATCCGGCTATCAGCAACACCTCGTCACTCAAGCAATTGATGCTCGGCCAAGTGTGGAGGGCCCCATCGTCATCAACAGCCACTTACCCGCCCACTATAAACCAGCCGACGCAGCAGATATCGCTCTGTGGGCTCGGTGGCTGTGCCACAACGCAGACCACTAATCCGTTCAACTTTTTCGTGCAGATGTTCTCCTTCCTCCGCGCTTTGCTCCCGTTGCCGGCTTCCTCGGACGACACGACAGCATGCACAATCTGGAGCAACTAAAATCAAGCAAGTGGCTACCATCGGGCTATCAGCAACGCCTCGTCACTCAAGCAATTGATCCTCGGCCAAGTGTGGAGGGCCCCATCGTCATCAACAGCCACTTACCCGCCCTCTATAAACCAGCCGACGCAGCCCATATCGCTCTGTGGGCCCGGTGGCTGTGCCACAACGCAGACCACTAATCCGTTCAACTTTTTCGTGCAGATGTTCTCCTTCCTCCGCGCTTTGCTCCCGTTGCTGGCTTCCTCGGACGGCACGACAGCATGCACAATCTGGAGCAACGAAAATCAAGCAAGTGGCTACCATCGGGCTATCAGCAACGCCTCGTCACTCAAGCAATTGATCCTCGGCCAAGTGTGGAGGGCCCCATCGTCATCAACAGCCACTTACCCGCCCACTATAAACCAGCCGACGCAGCCCATATCGCTCTGTGGGCTCGGTGGCTGTGCCACAACGCAGACCACTAATCCGTTCAACTTTTTCGTGCAGATGTTCTCCTTCCTCCGCGCTTTGCTCCCGTTGCTGGCTTCCTCGGACGGCACGACAGCATGCACAATCTGGAGCAACGAAAATCAAGCAAGTGGCCACCATCCGGCTATCAGCAACGCCTCGTCACTCAAGCAATTGATCCTCGGCCAAGTGTGGAGGGCCCCATCGTCATCAACAGCCACTTACCCGCCCACTATAAACCAGCCGACGCAGCAGATATCGCTCTGTGGGCTCGGTGGCTGTGCCACAACGCAGACCACTAATCCGTTCAACTTTTTCGTGCAGATGTTCTCTTTCCTCTGCGCTTTGCTCCCGTTGCTGGCTTCCTCGGACGGCACGACAGCATGCACAATCTGGAGCAACGAAAATCAAGCAAGTGGCTACCATCCGGCTATCAGCAACGCCTCGTCACTCAAGCAATTGATCCTCGGCCAAGCGTGGAGGGCCCCATCGTCATCAACAGCCACTTACCCGCCCACTATAAACCAGCCGACGCAGCAGATATCGCTCTGTGGGCTCGGTGGCTGTGCCACAACGCAGACCACTAATCCGTTCAACTTTTTCGTGCAGATGTTCTCCTTCCTCCGCGCTTTGCTCCCGTTGCTGGCTTCCTCGGACGGCACGACAGCATGCACAATCTGGAGCAACGAAAATCAAGCAAGTGGCTACCATCCGGCTATCAGCAACGCCTCGCCACTCAAGCAATTGATCCTCGGCCAAGTGTGGAGGGCCCCATCGTCATCAACAGCCACTTACCCGCTCACTATAAACCAGCCGACGCAGCAGATATCGCTCTGTGGGCGCGGTGGCTGTGCCACAACGCAGACCACTAATCCGTTCAACTTTTTCGTGCAGATGTTCTCCTTCCTCCGCGCTTTGCTCCCGTTGCAGACTTCCTCGGACGACACGACAGCATGCACAATCTGGAGCAACGAAAATCAAGCAAGTGGCTACCATCCGGCTATCAGCAACGCCTCGTCACTCAAGCAATTGATCCTCGGCCAAGTGTGGAGGGCCCCATCGTCATCAACAGCCACTTACCCGCCCACTATAAACCAGCCGACGCAGCAGATATCGCTCTGTGGGCTCGGTGGCTGTGCCACAACGCAGACCACTAATCCGTTCAACTTTTTCGTGCAGATGTTCTCCTTCCTCCGCGCTTTGCTCCCGTTGCTGGCTTCCTCGGACGACATGACTGCATGCACAATCTGGAGCAACGAAAATCAAGCAAGTGGCTACCATCCGGCTATCAGCAACGCCTCGTCACTCAAGCAATTGATGCTCGGTCAAGTGTGGAGGGCCCCATCGTCATCAACAGCCACTTACCCGCCCACTATAAACCAGCCGACGCAGCAGATATTGCTCTGTGGGCTCGGTGGCTGTGCCACAACGCAGACCACTAATCCGTTCAACTTTTTCGTGCAGATGTTCTCCTTCCTCCGCGCTTTGCTCCCGTTGCTGGCTTCCTCGGACGGCACGACAGCATGCACAATCTGGAGCAACGAAAATCAAGCAAGTGGCTACCATCCGGCTATCAGCAACGCCTCGTCACTCAAGCAATTGATCCTCGGCCAAGCGTGGAGGGCCCCATCGTCATCAACAGCCACTTACCCGCCCACTATAAACCAGCCGACGCAGCAGATATCGCTCTGTGGGCTCGGTGGCTGTGCCACAACGCAGACCACTAATCCGTTCAACTTTTTCGTGCAGATGTTCTCCTTCCTCCGCGCTTTGCTCCCGTTGCTGGCTTCCTCGGACGGCACGACAGCATGCACAATCTGGAGCAACGAAAATCAAGCAAGTGGCTACCATCCGGCTATCAGCAACGCCTCGCCACTCAAGCAATTGATCCTCGGCCAAGTGTGGAGGGCCCCATCGTCATCAACAGCCACTTACCCGCTCACTATAAACCAGCCGACGCAGCAGATATCGCTCTGTGGGCGCGGTGGCTGTGCCACAACGCAGACCACTAATCCGTTCAACTTTTTAGTGCAGATGTTCTCCTTCCTCCGCGCTTTGCTCCCGTTGCTGGCTTCCTCGGACGGCACGACAGCATGCACAATCTGGAGCAACGAAAATCAAGCATGTGGCTACCATCCGGCTATCAGCAACGCCTCGTCACTCAAGCAATTGATCCTCGGCCAAGTGTGGAGGGCCCCATCGTCATCAACAGCCACTTACCCGCCCACTATAAACCAGCCGACGCAGCAGATATCGCTCTGTGGGCTCGGTGGCTGTGGCACAACGCAGACCACTAATCCGTTCAACTTTTTCGTGCAGATGTTCTCCTTCCTCCGCGCTTTGCTCCCGTTGCTGGCTTCCTCGGACGACACGACAGCATGCACAATCTGGAGCAACGAAAATCAGGCAAGTGGCTACCATCCGGCTCTCAGCAACGCCTCGTAACTCAAGCAATTGATCCTCGGCCAAGTGTGGAGGGCCCCATCGTCATCAACAGCCACTTACCCGCCCTCTATAAACCAGCCGACGCAGCAGATATCGCTCTGTGGGCTCGGTGGCTGTGCCACAACGCAGACCACTAATCCGTTCAACTTTTTCGTGCAGATGTTCTCCTTCCTCCGCGCTTTGCTCCCGTTGCTGGCTTCCTCGGACGACATGACTGCATGCACAATCTGGAGCAACGAAAATCAAGCAAGTGGCTACCATCCGGCTATCAGCAACGCCTCGTCACTCAAGCAATTGATCCTCGGCCAAGTGTGGAGGGCCCCATCGTCATCAACAGCCACTTACCCGCCCTCTATAAACCAGCCGACGCAGCCCATATCGCTCTGTGGGCTCGGTGGCTGTACCACAACTCAGACCACTAATCCGTTCAACTTTTTCGTGCAGATGTTCTCCTTCCTCCGCGCTTTGCTCCCGTTGCTGGCTTCCTCGGATGGCACGACAGCATGCACAATCTGGAGCAACGAAAATCAAGCAAGTGGCTACCATCGGGCTATCAGCAACGCCTCGTCACTCAAGCAATTGATCCTCGGCCAAGTGTGGAGGGCCCCATCGTCATCAACAGCCACTTACCCGCCCACTATAAACCAGCCGACGCAGCCCATATCGCTCTGTGGGCTCGGTGGCTGTGCCACAACGCAGACCACTAATTCGTTCAACTTTTTCGTGCAGATGTTCTCCTTCCTCCGCGCTTTGCTCCCGTTGCTGGCTTCCTCGGACGGCACGACAGCATGCACAATCTGGAGCAACGAAAATCAAGCAAGTGGCTACCATCCGGCTATCAGCAACGCCTCGTCACTCAAGCAATTGATCCTCGGCCAAGTGTGGAGGGCCCCATCGTCATCAACAGCCACTTACCCGCCCACTATAAACCAGCCGACGCAGCAGATATCGCTCTGTGGGCTCGGTGGCTGTGCCACAACGCAGACCACTAATCCGTTCAACTTTTTCGTGCAGATGTTCTCCTTCCTCCGCGCTTTGCTCCCGTTGCTGGCTTCCTCGGACGGCACGACAGCATGCACAATCTGGAGCAACGAAAATCAAGCAAGTGGCTACCATCCGGCTATCAGCAACGCCTCGTCACTCAAGCAATTGATCCTCGGCCAAGTGTGGAGGGCCCCATCGTCATCAACAGCCACTTACCCGCCCACTATAAACCAGCCGACGCAGCAGATATCGCTCTGTGGGCTCGGTGGCTGTGCCACAACGCAGACCACTAATCCGTTCAACTTTTTCGTGCAGATGTTCTCCTTCCTCCGCGCTTTGCTCCCGTTGCTGGCTTCCTCGGACGGCACGACAGCATGCACAATCTGGAGCAACGAAAATCAAGCAAGTGGCTACCATCCGGCTATCAGCAACGCCTCGCCACTCAAGCAATTGATCCTCGGCCAAGTGTGGAGGGTCCCATCGTCATCAACAGCCACTTACCCGCTCACTATAAACCAGCCGACGCAGCAGATATCGCTCTGTGGGCGCGGTGGCTGTGCCACAACGCAGACCACTAATCCGTTCAACTTTTTAGTGCAGATGTTCTCCTTCCTCCGCGCTTTGCTCCCGTTGCTGGCTTCCTCGGACGGCACGACAGCATGCACAATCTGGAGCAACGAAAATCAAGCAAGTGGCTACCATCCGGCTATCAGCAACGCCTCGCCACTCAAGCAATTGATCCTCGGCCAAGTGTGGAGGGTCCCATCGTCATCAACAGCCACTTACCCGCTCACTATAAACCAGCCGACGCAGCAGATATCGCTCTGTGGGCGCGGTGGCTGTGCCACAACGCAGACCACTAATCCGTTCAACTTTTTAGTGCAGATGTTCTCCTTCCTCCGCGCTTTGCTCCCGTTGCTGGCTTCCTCGGACGGCACGACAGCATGCACAATCTGGAGCAACGAAAATCAAGCAAGTGGCTACCATCCGGCTATCAGCAACGCCTCGTCACTCAAGCAATTGATCCTCGGCCAAGTGTGGAGGGCCCCATCGTCATCAACAGCCACTTACCCGCCCACTATAAACCAGCCGACGCAGCCCATATCGCTCTGTGGGCTCGGTGGCTGTGCCACAACGCAGACCACTAATTCGTTCAACTTTTTCGTGCAGATGTTCTCCTTCCTCCGCGCTTTGCTCCCGTTGCTGGCTTCCTCGGACGGCACGACAGCATGCACAATCTGGAGCAACGAAAATCAAGCAAGTGGCTACCATCCGGCTATCAGCAACGCCTCGTCACTCAAGCAATTGATCCTCGGCCAAGTGTGGAGGGCCCCATCGTCATCAACAGCCACTTACCCGCCCACTATAAACCAGCCGACGCAGCAGATATCGCTCTGTGGGCTCGGTGGCTGTGCCACAACGCAGACCACTAATCCGTTCAACTTTTTCGTGCAGATGTTCTCCTTCCTCCGCGCTTTGCTCCCGTTGCTGGCTTCCTCGGACGGCACGACAGCATGCACAATCTGGAGCAACGAAAATCAAGCAAGTGGCTACCATCCGGCTATCAGCAACGCCTCGTCACTCAAGCAATTGATCCTCGGCCAAGTGTGGAGGGCCCCATCGTCATCAACAGCCACTTACCCGCCCACTATAAACCAGCCGACGCAGCAGATATCGCTCTGTGGGCTCGGTGGCTGTGCCACAACGCAGACCACTAATCCGTTCAACTTTTTCGTGCAGATGTTCTCCTTCCTCCGCGCTTTGCTCCCGTTGCTGGCTTCCTCGGACGGCACGACAGCATGCACAATCTGGAGCAACGAAAATCAAGCAAGTGGCTACCATCCGGCTATCAGCAACGCCTCGTCACTCAAGCAATTGATCCTCGGCCAAGTGTGGAGGGCCCCATCGTCATCAACAGCCACTTACCCGCCCACTATAAACCAGCCGACGCAGCAGATATCGCTCTGTGGGCGCGGTGGCTGTGCCACAACGCAGACCACTAATCCGTTTAACTTTTTCGTGCAGATGTTCTCCTTCCTCCGCGCTTTGCTCCCGTTGCTGGCTTCCTCGGACGGCACGACAGCATGCACAATCTGGAGCAACGAAAATCAAGCAAGTGGCTACCATCCGGCTATCAGCAACGCCTCGTCACTCGAGCAATTGATCCTCGGCCAAGTGTGGAGGGCCCCATCGTCATCAACAGCCACTTACCCGCCCACTATAAACCAGCCGACGCAGCAGATATCGCTCTGTGGGCTCGGTGGCTGTGCCACAACGCAGACCACAAATCCGTTCAACTTTTTCGTGCAGATGTTCTCCTTCCTCCGCGCTTTGCTCCCGTTGCTGGCTTCCTCGGACGACACGACAGCATGCACAATCTGGAGCAACTAAAATCAAGCAAGTGGCTACCATCGGGCTATCAGCAACGCCTCGTCACTCAAGCAATTGATCCTCGGCCAAGTGTGGAGGGCCCCATCGTCATCAACAGCCACTTACCCGCCCTCTATAAACCAGCCGACGCAGCCCATATCGCTCTGTGGGCTCGGTGGCTGTGCCACAACGCAGACCACTAATCCGTTCAACTTTTTCGTGCAGATGTTCTCCTTCCTCCGCGCTTTGCTCCCGTTGCTGGCTTCCTCGGACGGCACGACAGCATGCACAATCTGGAGCAACGAAAATCAAGCAAGTGGCTACCATCCGGCTATCAGCAACGCCTCGCCACTCAAGCAATTGATCCTCGGCCAAGTGTGGAGGGCCCCATCGTCATCAACAGCCACTTACCCGCCCACTATAAACCAGCCGACGCAGCCCATATCGCTCTGTGGGCTCGGTGGCTGTGCCACAACGCAGACCACTAATCCGTTCAACTTTTTCGTGCAGATGTTCTCCTTCCTCCGCGCTTTGCTCCCGTTGCTGGCTTCCTCGGACGGCACGACAGCATGCACAATCTGGAGCAACGAAAATCAAGCAAGTGGCTACCATCCGGCTATCAGCAACGCCTCGTCACTCAAGCAATTGATCCTCGGCCAAGTGTGGAGGGCCCCATTGTCATCAACAGCCACTTACCCGCCCACTATAAACCAGCCGACGCAGCAGATATCGCTCTGTGGGCTCGGTGGCTGTGCCACAACGCAGACCACTAATCCGTTCAACTTTTTCGTGCACATGTTCTCCTTCCTCCGCGCTTTGCTCCCGTTGCTGGCTTCCTCGGACGGCACGACAGCATGCACAATCTGGAGCAACGAAAATCAAGCAAGTGGCTACCATCCGGCTATCAGCAACGCCTCGTCACTCAAGCAATTGATCCTCGGCCAAGTGTGGAGGGCCCCATCGTCATCAACAGCCACTTACCCGCCCACTATAAACCAGCCGACGCAGCAGATATCGCTCTGTGGGCTCGGTGGCTGTGGCACAACGCAGACCACTAATCCGTTCAACTTTTTCGTGCAGATGTTCTCCTTCCTCCGCGCTTTGCTCCCGTTGCTGGCTTCCTCGGACGACACGACAGCATGCACAATCTGGAGCAACGAAAATCAAGCAAGTGGCTACCATCCGGCTATCAGCAACGCCTCGTCACTCAAGCAATTGATCCTCGGCCAAGTGTGGAGGGCCCCATCGTCATCAACAGCCACTTACCCGCCCTCTATAAACCAGCCGACGCAGCAGATATCGCTCTGTGGGCTCGGTGGCTGTGCCACAACGCAGACCACTAATCCGTTCAACTTTTTCGTGCAGATGTTCTCCTTCCTCCGCGCTTTGCTCCCGTTGCTGACTTCCTCGGACGACACGACAGCATGCACAATCTGGAGCAACGAAAATCAAGCAAGTGGCTACCATCCGGCTATCAGCAACGCCTCGTCACTCAAGCAATTGATCCTCGGCCAAGTGTGGAGGGCCCCATCGTCATCAACAGCCACTTACCCGCCCACTATAAACCAGCCGACGCAGCAGATATCGCTCTGTGGGCTCGGTGGCTGTGCCACAACGCAGACCACTAATCCGTTCAACTTTTTCGTGCAGATGTTCTCCTTCCTCCGCGCTTTGCTCCCGTTGCTGGCTTCCTCGGACGACACGACAGCATGCGCAATCTGGAGCAACGAAAATCAAGCAAGTGGCTACCATCCGGCTATCAGCAACGCCTCGTCACTCAAGCAATTGATGCTCGGCCAAGTGTGGAGGGCCCCATCGTCATCAACAGCCACTTACCCGCCCACTATAAACCAGCCGACGCAGCAGATATCGCTCTGTGGGCTCGGTGGCTGTGCCACAACGCAGACCACAAATCCGTTCAACTTTTTCGTGCAGATGTTCTCCTTCCTCCGCGCTTTGCTCCCGTTGCTGGCTTCCTCGGACGACACGACAGCATGCACAACCTGGAGCAACGAAAATCAAGCAAGTGGCTACTATCGGGCTATCAGCAACGCCTCGTCACTCAAGCAATTGATCCTCGGCCAAGTGTGGAGGGCCCCATCGTCATCAACAGCCACTTACCCGCCCTCTATAAACCAGCCGACGCAGCAGATATCGCTCTGTGGGCTCGGTGGCTGTGCCACAATGCAGACCACTAATCCGTTCAACTTTTTCGTGCAGATGTTCTCCTTCCTCCGCGCTTTGCTCCCGTTGCTGGCTTCCTCGGACGGCACGACAGCATGCACAATCTGGAGCAACGAAAATCAAGCAAGTGGCTACCATCCGGCTATCAGCAACGCCTCGTCACTCAAGCAATTGATCCTCGGCCAAGTGTGGAGGGCCCCATCGTCATCAACAGCCACTTACCCGCCCACTATAAACCAGCCGACGCAGCAGATATCGCTCTGTGGGCTCGGTGGCTGTGGCACAACGCAGACCACTAATCCGTTCAACTTTTTCGTGCAGATGTTCTCCTTCCTCCGCGCTTTGCTCCCGTTGCTGGCTTCCTCGGACGACACGACAGCATGCACAATCTGGAGCAACGAAAATCAAGCAAGTGGCTACCATCCGGCTATCAGCAACGCCTCGTCACTCAAGCAATTGATCCTCGGCCAAGTGTGGAGGGCCCCATCGTCATCAACAGCCACTTACCCGCCCTCTATAAACCAGCCGACGCAGCAGATATCGCTCTGTGGGCTCGGTGGCTGTGCCACAACGCAGACCACTAATCCGTTCAACTTTTTCGTGCCGATGTTCTCCTTCCTCCGCGCTTTGCTCCCGTTGCTGACTTCCTCGGACGACACGACAGCATGCACAATCTGGTGCAACGAAAATCAAGCAAGTGGCTACCATCCGGCTATCAGCAACGCCTCGTCACTCAAGCAATTGATCCTCGGCCAAGTGTGGAGGGCCCCATCGTCATCAACAGCCACTTACCCGCCCACTATAAACCAGCCGACGCAGCAGATATCGCTCTGTGGGCTCGGTGGCTGTGCCACAACGCAGACCACTAATCCGTTCAACTTTTTCGTGCAGATGTTCTCCTTTCTCCGCGCTTTGCTCCCGTTGCTGGCTTCCTCGGACGACATGACTGCATGCACAATCTGGAGCAACGAAAATCAAGCAAGTGGCTACCATCCGGCTATCAGCAACGCCTCGTCACTCAAGCAATTGATGCTCGGCCAAGTGTGGAGGGCCCCATCGTCATCAACAGCCACTTACCCGCCCACTATAAACCAGCCGACGCAGCAGATATTGCTCTGCGGGCTCGGTGGCTGTGCCACAACGCAGACCACAAATCCGTTCAACTTTTTCGTGCAGATGTTCTCCTTCCTCCGCGCTTTGCTCCCGTTGCTGGCTTCCTCGGACGACACGACAGCATGCACAATCTGGAGCAACTAAAATCAAGCAGGTGGCTACCATCGGGCTATCAGCAACGCCTCGTCACTCAAGCAATTGATCCTCGGCCAAGTGTGGAGGGCCCCATCGTCATCAACAGCCACTTACCCCCCTCTATAAACCAGCCGACGCAGCCCATATCGCTCTGTGGGCTCGGTGGCTGTGCCACAACGCAGACCACTAATCCGTTCAACTTTTTCGTGCAGATGTTCTCCTTCCTCCGCGCTTTGCTCCCGTCGCTGGCTTCCTCGGACGGCACGAAAGCATGCACAATCTGGAGCAACGAAAATCAAGCAAGTGGCTACCATCCGGCTATCAGCAACGCCTCGTCACTCAAGCAATTGATCCTCGGCCAAGTGTGGAGGGCCCCATCGTCATCAACAGCCACTTACCCGCCCTCTATAAACCAGCCGACGCAGCAGATATCGCTCTGTGGGCTCGGTGGCTGTGCCACAACGCAGACCACTAATCCGTTCAACTTTTTCGTGCAGATGTTCTCCTTCCTCCGCGCTTTGCTCCCGTTGCTGACTTCCTCGGACGACACGACAGCATGCACAATCTGGAGCAACGAAAATCAAGCAAGTGGCTACCATCCGGCTATCAGCAACGCCTCGTCACTCAAGCAATTGATCCCCGGCCAAGTGTGGAGGGCCCCATCGTCATCAACAGCCACTTACCCGCCCACTATAAACCAGCCGACGCAGCAGATATCGCTCTGTGGGCTCGGTGGCTGTGCCACAACGCAGACCACTAATCCGTTCAACTTTTTCGTGCAGATGTTCTCCTTCCTCCGCGCTTTGCTCCCGTTGCTGGCTTCCTCGGACGACACGACAGCATGCGCAATCTGGAGCAACGAAAATCAAGCAAGTGGCTACCATCCGGCTATCAGCAACGCCTCGTCACTCAAGCAATTGATGCTCGGCCAAGTGTGGAGGGCCCCATCGTCATCAACAGCCACTTACCCGCCCACTATAAACCAGCCGACGCAGCAGATATCGCTCTGTGGGCTCGGTGGCTGTGCCACAACGCAGACCACAAATCCGTTCAACTTTTTCGTGCAGATGTTCTCCTTCCTCCGCGCTTTGCTCCCGTTGCTGGCTTCCTCGGACGACACGACCGCATGCACAACCTGGAGCAACGAAAATCAAGCAAGTGGCTACTATCGGGCTATCAGCAACGCCTCGTCACTCAAGCAATTGATCCTCGGCCAAGTGTGGAGGGCCCCATCGTCATCAACAGCCACTTACCCGCCCTCTATAAACCAGCCGACGCAGCAGATATCGCTCTGTGGGCTCGGTGGCTGTGCCACAATGCAGACCACTAATCCGTTCAACTTTTTCGTGCAGATGTTCTCCTTCCTCCGCGCTTTGCTCCCGTTGCTGGCTTCCTCGGACGGCACGACAGCATGCACAATCTGGAGCAACGAAAATCAAGCAAGTGGCTACCATCCGGCTATCAGCAACGCCTCGTCACTCAAGCTATTGATCCTCGGCCAAGTGTGGAGGGCCCCATCGTCATCAACAGCCACTTACCCGCCCACTATAAACCAGCCGACGCAGCAGATATCGCTCTGTGGGCTCGGTGGCTGTGGCACAACGCAGACCACTAATCCGTTCAACTTTTTCGTGCAGATGTTCTCCTTCCTCCGCGCTTTGCTCCCGTTGCTGGCTTCCTCGGACGACACGACAGCATGCACAATCTGGAGCAACGAAAATCAAGCAAGTGGCTACCATCCGGCTATCAGCAACGCCTCGTCACTCAAGCAATTGATCCTCGGCCAAGTGTGGAGGGCCCCATCGTCATCAACAGCCACTTACCCGCCCACTATAAACCAGCCGACGCAGCAGATATCGCTCTGTGGGCTCGGTGGCTGTGGCACAACGCAGACCACTAATCCGTTCAACTTTTTCGTGCAGATGTTCTCCTTCCTCCGCGCTTTGCTCCCGTTGCTGGCTTCCTCGGACGACACGACAGCATGCACAATCTGGAGCAACGAAAATCAAGCAAGTGGCTACCATCCGGCTATCAGCAACGCCTCGTCACTCAAGCAATTGATCCTCGGCCAAGTGTGGAGGGCCCCATCGTCATCAACAGCCACTTACCCGCCCTCTATAAACCAGCCGACGCAGCAGATATCGCTCTGTGGGCTCGGTGGCTGTGCCACAACGCAGACCACTAATCCGTTCAACTTTTTCGTGCCGATGTTCTCCTTCCTCCGCGCTTTGCTCCCGTTGCTGACTTCCTCGGACGACACGACAGCATGCACAATCTGGTGCAACGAAAATCAAGCAAGTGGCTACCATCCGGCTATCAGCAACGCCTCGTCACTCAAGCAATTGATCCTCGGCCAAGTGTGGAGGGCCCCATCGTCATCAACAGCCACTTACCCGCCCACTATAAACCAGCCGACGCAGCAGATATCGCTCTGTGGGCTCGGTGGCTGTGCCACAACGCAGACCACTAATCCGTTCAACTTTTTCGTGCAGATGTTCTCCTTTCTCCGCGCTTTGCTCCCGTTGCTGGCTTCCTCGGACGACATGACTGCATGCACAATCTGGAGCAACGAAAATCAAGCAAGTGGCTACCATCCGGCTATCAGCAACGCCTCGTCACTCAAGCAATTGATGCTCGGCCAAGTGTGGAGGGCCCCATCGTCATCAACAGCCACTTACCCGCCCACTATAAACCAGCCGACGCAGCAGATATTGCTCTGCGGGCTCGGTGGCTGTGCCACAACGCAGACCACAAATCCGTTCAACTTTTTCGTGCAGATGTTCTCCTTCCTCCGCGCTTTGCTCCCGTTGCTGGCTTCCTCGGACGACACGACAGCATGCACAATCTGGAGCAACTAAAATCAAGCAGGTGGCTACCATCGGGCTATCAGCAACGCCTCGTCACTCAAGCAATTGATCCTCGGCCAAGTGTGGAGGGCCCCATCGTCATCAACAGCCACTTACCCCCCTCTATAAACCAGCCGACGCAGCCCATATCGCTCTGTGGGCTCGGTGGCTGTGCCACAACGCAGACCACTAATCCGTTCAACTTTTTCGTGCAGATGTTCTCCTTCCTCCGCGCTTTGCTCCCGTCGCTGGCTTCCTCGGACGGCACGAAAGCATGCACAATCTGGAGCAACGAAAATCAAGCAAGTGGCTACCATCCGGCTATCAGCAACGCCTCGTCACTCAAGCAATTGATCCTCGGCCAAGTGTGGAGGGCCCCATCGTCATCAACAGCCACTTACCCGCCCTCTATAAACCAGCCGACGCAGCAGATATCGCTCTGTGGGCTCGGTGGCTGTGCCACAACGCAGACCACTAATCCGTTCAACTTTTTCGTGCAGATGTTCTCCTTCCTCCGCGCTTTGCTCCCGTTGCTGACTTCCTCGGACGACACGACAGCATGCACAATCTGGAGCAACGAAAATCAAGCAAGTGGCTACCATCCGGCTATCAGCAACGCCTCGTCACTCAAGCAATTGATCCTCGGCCAAGTGTGGAGGGCCCCATCGTCATCAACAGCCACTTACCCGCCCACTATAAACCAGCCGACGCAGCAGATATCGCTCTGTGGGCTCGGTGGCTGTGCCACAACGCAGACCACTAATCCGTTCAACTTTTTCGTGCAGATGTTCTCCTTCCTCCGCGCTTTGCTCCCGTTGCTGGCTTCCTCGGACGACACGACAGCATGCGCAATCTGGAGCAACGAAAATCAAGCAAGTGGCTACCATCCGGCTATCAGCAACGCCTCGTCACTCAAGCAATTGATGCTCGGCCAAGTGTGGAGGGCCCCATCGTCATCAACAGCCACTTACCCGCCCACTATAAACCAGCCGACGCAGCAGATATCGCTCTGTGGGCTCGGTGGCTGTGCCACAACGCAGACCACAAATCCGTTCAACTTTTTCGTGCAGATGTTCTCCTTCCTCCGCGCTTTGCTCCCGTTGCTGGCTTCCTCGGACGACACGACCGCATGCACAACCTGGAGCAACGAAAATCAAGCAAGTGGCTACTATCGGGCTATCAGCAACGCCTCGTCACTCAAGCAATTGATCCTCGGCCAAGTGTGGAGGGCCCCATCGTCATCAACAGCCACTTACCCGCCCTCTATAAACCAGCCGACGCAGCAGATATCGCTCTGTGGGCTCGGTGGCTGTGCCACAATGCAGACCACTAATCCGTTCAAATTTTTCGTGCAGATGTTCTCCTTCCTCCGCGCTTTGCTCCCGTTGCTGGCTTCCTCGGACGGCACGACAGCATGCACAATCTGGAGCAACGAAAATCAAGCAAGTGGCTACCATCCGGCTATCAGCAACGCCTCGTCACTCAAGCTATTGATCCTCGGCCAAGTGTGGAGGGCCCCATCGTCATCAACAGCCACTTACCCGCCCACTATAAACCAGCCGACGCAGCAGATATCGCTCTGTGGGCTCGGTGGCTGTGGCACAACGCAGACCACTAATCCGTTCAACTTTTTCGTGCAGATGTTCTCCTTCCTCCGCGCTTTGCTCCCGTTGCTGGCTTCCTCGGACGACACGACAGCATGCACAATCTGGAGCAACGAAAATCAAGCAAGTGGCTACCATCCGGCTATCAGCAACGCCTCGTCACTCAAGCAATTGATCCTCGGCCAAGTGTGGAGGGCCCCATCGTCATCAACAGCCACTTACCCGCCCTCTATAAACCAGCCGACGCAGCAGATATCGCTCTGTGGGCTCGGTGGCTGTGCCACAACGCAGACCACTAATCCGTTCAACTTTTTCGTGCAGATGTTCTCCTTCCTCCGCGCTTTGCTCCCGTTGCTGACTTCCTCGGACGACACGACAGCATGCACAATCTGGTGCAACGAAAATCAAGCAAGTGGCTACCATCCGGCTATCAGCAACGCCTCGTCACTCAAGCAATTGATCCTCGGCCAAGTGTGGAGGGCCCCATCGTCATCAACAGCCACTTACCCGCCCACTATAAACCAGCCGACGCAGCAGATATCGCTCTGTGGGCTCGGTGGCTGTGCCACAACGCAGACCACTAATCCGTTCAACTTTTTCGTGCAGATGTTCTCCTTCCTCCGCGCTTTGCTCCCGTTGCTGGCTTCCTCGGACGACATGACTGCATGCACAATCTGGAGCAACGAAAATCAAGCAAGTGGCTACCATCCGGCTATCAGCAACGCCTCGTCACTCAAGCAATTGATGCTCGGCCAAGTGTGGAGGGCCCCATCGTCATCAACAGCCACTTACCCGCCCACTATAAACCAGCCGACGCAGCAGATATTGCTCTGCGGGCTCGGTGGCTGTGCCACAACGCAGACCACAAATCCGTTCAACTTTTTCGTGCAGATGTTCTCCTTCCTCCGCGCTTTGCTCCCGTTGCTGGCTTCCTCGGACGACACGACAGCATGCACAATCTGGAGCAACTAAAATCAAGCAGGTGGCTACCATCGGGCTATCAGCAACGCCTCGTCACTCAAGCAATTGATCCTCGGCCAAGTGTGGAGGGCCCCATCGTCATCAACAGCCACTTACCCCCCTCTATAAACCAGCCGACGCAGCCCATATCGCTCTGTGGGCTCGGTGGCTGTGCCACAACGCAGACCACTAATCCGTTCAACTTTTTCGTGCAGATGTTCTCCTTCCTCCGCGCTTTGCTCCCGTTGCTGGCTTCCTCGGACGGCACGACAGCATGCACAATCTGGAGCAACGAAAATCAAGCAAGTGGCTACCATCGGGCTATCAGCAACGCCTCGTCACTCAAGCAATTGATCCTCGGCCAAGTGTGGAGGGCCCCATCGTCATCAACAGCCACTTACCCGCCCACTATAAACCAGCCGACGCAGCCCATATCGCTCTGTGGGCTCGGTGGCTGTGCCACAACGCAGACCACTAATCCGTTCAACTTTTTCGTGCAGATGTTCTCCTTCCTCCGCGCTTTGCTCCCGTTGCTGGCTTCCTCGGACGACATGACTGCATGCACAATCTGGAGCAACGAAAATCAAGCAAGTGGCTACCATCCGGCTATCAGCAACGCCTCGTCACTCAAGCAATTGATCCTCGGCCAAGTGTGGAGGGCCCCATCGTCATCAACAGCCACTTACCCGCCCTCTATAAACCAGCCGACGCAGCCCATATCGCTCTGTGGGCTCGGTGGCTGTGCCACAACGCAGACCACTAATCCGTTCAACTTTTTCGTGCAGATGTTCTCCTTCCTCCGCGCTTTGCTCCCGTTGCTGGCTTCCTCGGATGGCACGACAGCATGCACAATCTGGAGCAACGAAAATCAAGCAAGTGGCTACCATCGGGCTATCAGCAACGCCTCGTCACTCAAGCAATTGATCCTCGGCCAAGTGTGGAGGGCCCCATCGTCATCAACAGCCACTTACCCGCCCACTATAAACCAGCCGACGCAGCCCATATCGCTCTGTGGGCTCGGTGGCTGTGCCACAACGCAGACCACTAATTCGTTCAACTTTTTCGTGCAGATGTTCTCCTTCCTCCGCGCTTTGCTCCCGTTGCTGGCTTCCTCGGACGGCACGACAGCATGCACAATCTGGAGCAACGAAAATCAAGCAAGTGGCTACCATCCGGCTATCAGCAACGCCTCGTCACTCAAGCAATTGATCCTCGGCCAAGTGTGGAGGGCCCCATCGTCATCAACAGCCACTTACCCGCCCACTATAAACCAGCCGACGCAGCAGATATCGCTCTGTGGGCTCGGTGGCTGTGCCACAACGCAGACCACTAATCCGTTCAACTTTTTCGTGCAGATGTTCTCCTTCCTCCGCGCTTTGCTCCCGTTGCTGGCTTCCTCGGACGGCACGACAGCATGCACAATCTGGAGCAACGAAAATCAAGCAAGTGGCTACCATCCGGCTATCAGCAACGCCTCGTCACTCAAGCAATTGATCCTCGGCCAAGTGTGGAGGGCCCCATCGTCATCAACAGCCACTTACCCGCCCACTATAAACCAGCCGACGCAGCAGATATCGCTCTGTGGGCTCGGTGGCTGTGCCACAACGCAGACCACTAATCCGTTCAACTTTTTCGTGCAGATGTTCTCCTTCCTCCGCGCTTTGCTCCCGTTGCTGGCTTCCTCGGACGGCACGACAGCATGCACAATCTGGAGCAACCAAAATCAAGCAAGTGGCTACCATCCGGCTATCAGCAACGCCTCGCCACTCAAGCAATTGATTCTCGGCCAAGTGTGGAGGGTCCCATCGTCATCAACAGCCACTTACCCGCTCACTATAAACCAGCCGACGCAGCAGATATCGCTCTGTGGGCGCGGTGGCTGTGCCACAACGCAGACCACTAATCCGTTCAACTTTTTAGTGCAGATGTTCTCCTTCCTCCGCGCTTTGCTCCCGTTGCTGGCTTCCTCGGACGGCACGACAGCATGCACAATCTGGAGCAACGAAAATCAAGCAAGTGGCTACCATCCGGCTATCAGCAACGCCTCGCCACTCAAGCAATTGATCCTCGGCCAAGTGTGAAGGGCCCCATCGTCATCAACAGCCACTTACCCGCCCACTATAAACCAGCCGACGCAGCAGATATCGCTCTGTGGGCTCGGTGGCTGTGCCACAACGCAGACCACTAATCCGTTCAACTTTTTCGTGCAGATGTTCTCCTTCCTCCGCGCTTTGCTCCCGTTGCTGGCTTCCTCGGACGGCACGACAGCATGCACAATCTGGAGCAACGAAAATCAAGCAAGTGGCTACCATCCGGCTATCAGCAACGGCTCGTCACTCGAGCAATTGATCCTCGGCCAAGTGTGGAGGGCCCCATCGTCATCAACAGCCACTTACCCGCCCACTATAAACCAGCCGACGCAGCAGATATCGCTCTGTGGGCTCGGTGGCTGTGCCACAACGCAGACCACTAATCCGTTCAACTTTTTCGTGCAGATGTTCTCCTTCCTCCGCGCTTTGCTCCCGTTGCTGGCTTCCTCGGACGGCACGACAGCATGCACAATCTGGAGCAACGAAAATCAAGCAAGTGGCTACCATCCGGCTATCAGCAACGCCTCGTCACTCGAGCAATTGATCCTCGGCCAAGTGTGGAGGGCCCCATCGTCATCAACAGCCACTTACCCGCCCACTATAAACCAGCCGACGCAGCAGATATCGCTCTGTGGGCTCGGTGGCTGTGCCACAACGCAGACCACTAATCCGTTCAACTTTTTCGTGCAGATGTTCTCCTTCCTCCGCGCTTTGCTCCCGTTGCTGGCTTCCTCGGACGGCACGACAGCATGCACAATCTGGAGCAACGAAAATCAAGCAAGTGGCTACCATCCGACTATCAGCAACGCCTCGTCACTCGAGCAATTGATCCTCGGCCAAGTGTGGAGGGCCCCATCGTCATCAACAGCCACTTACCCGCCCTCTATAAACCAGCCGACGCAGCAGATATCGCTCTGTGGGCTCGGTGGCTGTGCCACAACGCAGACCACTAATCCGTTCAACTTTTTCGTGCAGATGTTCTCCTTCCTCCGCGCTTTGCTCCCGTTGCTGGCTTCCTCGGACGGCACGACAGCATGCACAATCTGGAGCAACGAAAATCAAGCAAGTGGCTACCATCCGGCTATCAGCAACGCCTCGCCACTCAAGCAATTGATCCTCGGCCAAGTGTGGAGGGCCCCATCGTCATCAACAGCCACTTACCCGCCCACTATAAACCAGCCGATGCAGCAAATATCGCTTTGTGGGCGCGGTGGCTGTGCCACAACGCAGACCACTAATCCGTTCAACTTTTTAGTGCAGATGTTCTCCTTCCTCCGCGCTTTGCTCCCGTTGCTGGCTTCCTCGGACGGCACGACAGCATGCACAATCTGGAGCAACGAAAATCAAGCAAGTGGCTACCATCCGGCTATCAGCAACGCCTCGCCACTCAAGCAATTGATCCTCGGCCAAGTGTGCAGGGCCCCATCGTCATCAACAGCCACTTACCCGCCCACTATAAACCAGCCGACGCAGCAGATATCGCTCTGTGGGCTCGGTGGCTGTGCCACTACGCAGACCACTAATCCGTTCAACTTTTTCGTGCAGATGTTCTCCTTCCTCCGCGCTTTGCTCCCGTTGCTGGCTTCCTCGGACGGCACGACAGCATGCACAATCTGGAGCAACGAAAATCAAGCAAGTGGCTACCATCCGGCTATCAGCAACGCCTCGTCACTCAAGCAATTGATCCTCGGCCAAGTGTGGAGGGCCCCATCGTCATCAACAGCCACTTACCCGCCCACTATAAACCAGCCGACGCAGCAGATATCGCTCTGTGGGCTCGGTGGCTGTGCCACAACGTAGACCACTAATCCGTTCAACTTTTTCGTGCAGATGTTCTTCCTCCGCGCTTTGCTCCCGTTGCTGGCTTCCTCGGACGGCACGACAGGATGCACAATCTGGAGCAACGAAAATCAAGCAAGTGGCTACCATCCGGCTATCAGCAACGCCTCGTCACTCAAGCAATTGATCCTCGGCCAAGTGTGGAGGGCCCCATCGTCATCAACAGCCACTTACCCGCCCACTATAAACCAGCCGACGCAGCAGATATCGCTCTGTGGGCTCGGTGGCTGTGGCACAACGCAGACCACTAATCCGTTCACCTTTTTCGTGCAGATGTTCTCCTTCCTCCGCGCTTTGCTCCCGTTGCTGGCTTCCTCGGACGACAAGACAGCATGCACAATCTGGAGCAACGAAAATCAAGCAAGTGGCTACCATCCGGCTATCAGCAACGCCTCGTCACTCAAGCAATTGATCCTCGGCCAAGTGTGGAGGGCCCCATCGTCATCAACAGCCACTTACCCGCCCTCTATAAACCAGCCGACGCAGCAGATATCGCTATGTGGGCTCGGTGGCTGTGCCACAACGCAGACCACTAATCCGTTCAACTTTTTCGTGCAGATGTTCTCCTTCCTCCGCGCTTTGCTCCCGTTGCTGACTTCCTCGGACGACACGACAGCATGCACAATCTGGAGCAACGAAAATCAAGCAAGTGGCTACCATCCGGCTATCAGCAACGCCTCGTCACTCAAGCAATTGATCCTCGGCCAAGTGTGGAGGGCCCCATCGTCATCAACAGCCACTTACCCGCCCACTATAAACCAGCCGACGCAGCAGATATCGCTCTGTGGGCTCGGTGGCTGTGCCACAACGCAGACCACTAATCCGTTCAACTTTTTCGTGCAGATGTTCTCCTTCCTCCGCGCTTTGCTCCCGTTGCTGGCTTCCTCGGACGACACGACAGCATGCGCAATCTGGAGCAACGAATATCAAGCAAGTGGCTACCATCCGGCTATCAGCAACGCCTCGTCACTCAAGCAATTGATGCTCGGCCAAGTGTGGAGGGCCCCATCGTCATCAACAGCCACTTACCCGCCCACTATAAACCAGCCGACGCAGCAGATATCGCTCTGTGGGCTCGGTGGCTGTGCCACAACGCAGACCACAAATCCGTTCAACTTTTTCGTGCAGATGTTCTCCTTCCTCCGCGCTTTGCTCCCGTTGCTGGCTTCCTCGGACGACACGACAGCATGCACAACCTGGAGCAACGAAAATCAAGCAAGTGGCTACTATCGGGCTATCAGCAACGTCTCGTCACTCAAGCAATTGATCCTCGGCCAAGTGTGGAGGGCCCCATCGTCATCAACAGCCACTTACCCGCCCTCTATAAACCAGCCGACGCAGCAGATATCGCTCTGTGGGCTCGGTGGCTGTGCCACAATGCAGACCACTAATCCGTTCAACTTTTTCGTGCAGATGTTCTCCTTCCTCCGCGCTTTGCTCCCGTTGCTGGCTTCCTCGGAGGGCACGACAGCATGCACAATCTGGAGCAACGAAAATCAAGCAAGTGGCTACCATCCGGCTATCAGCAACGCCTCGTCACTCAAGCAATTGATCCTCGGCCAAGTGTGGAGGGCCCCATCGTCATCAACAGCCACTTACCCGCCCACTATAAACCAGCCGACGCAGCAGATATCGCTCTGTGGGCTCGGTGGCTGTGCCACAACGCAGACCACTAATCCGTTCAACTTTTTCGTGCAGATGTTCTCCTTCCTCCGCGCTTTGCTCCCGTTGCTGGCTTCCTCGGACGACATGACTGCATGCACAATCTGGAGCAACGAAAATCAAGCAAGTGGCTACCATCCGGCTATCAGCAACGCCTCGTCACTCAAGCAATTGATGCTCGGCCAAGTGTGGAGGGCCCCATCGTCATCAACAGCCACTTACCCGCCCACTATAAACCAGCCGACGCAGCAGATATTGCTCTGCGGGCTCGGTGGCTGTGCCACAACGCAGACCACAAATCCGTTCAACTTTTTCGTGCAGATGTTCTCCTTCCTCCGCGCTTTGCTCCCGTTGCTGGCTTCCTCGGACGACACGACAGCATGCACAATCTGGAGCAACTAAAATCAAGCAGGTGGCTACCATCGGGCTATCAGCAACGCCTCGTCACTCAAGCAATTGATCCTCGGCCAACTGTGGAGGGCCCCATCGTCATCAACAGCCACTTACCCCCCTCTATAAACCAGCCGACGCAGCCCATATCGCTCTGTGGGCTCGGTGGCTGTGCCACAACGCAGACCACTAATCCGTTCAACTTTTTCGTGCAGATGTTCTCCTTCCTCCGCGCTTTGCTCCCGTTGCTGGCTTCCTCGGACGGCACGACAGCATGCACAATCTGGAGCAACGAAAATCAAGCAAGTGGCTACCATCGGGCTATCAGCAACGCCTCGTCACTCAAGCAATTGATCCTCGGCCAAGTGTGGAGGGCCCCATCGTCATCAACAGCCACTTACCCGCCCACTATAAACCAGCCAACGCAGCCCATATCGCTCTGTGGGCTCGGTGGCTGTGCCACAACGCAGACCACTAATCCGTTCAACTTTTTCGTGCAGATGTTCTCCTTCCTCCGCGCTTTGCTCCCGTTGCTGGCTTCCTCGGACGGCACGAAAGCATGCACAATCTGGAGCAACGAAAATCAAGCAAGTGGCTACCATCCGGCTATCAGCAACGCCTCGTCACTCAAGCAATTGATCCTCGGCCAAGTGTGGAGGGCCCCATCGTCATCAACAGCCACTTACCCGCCCACTATAAACCAGCCGACGCAGCAGATATCGCTCTGTGGGCTCGGTGGCTGTGCCACAACGCAGACCACTAATCCGTTCAACTTTTTCGTGCAGATGTTCTCCTTCCTCCGCGCTTTGCTCCCGTTGCTGGCTTCCTCGGACGGCACGACAGCATGCACAATCTGGAGCAACGAAAATCAAGCAAGTGGCTACCATCCGGCTATCAGCAACGCCTCGTCACTCAAGCAATTGATCCTCGGCCAAGTGTGGAGGGCCCCATCGTCATCAACAGCCACTTACCCGCCCACTATAAACCAGCCGACGCAGCAGAGATCGCTCTGTGGGCTCGGTGGCTGTGCCACAACGCAGACCACTAATCCGTTCAACTTTTTCGTGCAGATGTTCTCCTTCCTCCGCGCTTTGCTCCCGTTGCTGGCTTCCTCGGACGGCACGACAGCATGCTCAATCTGGAGCAACGAAAATCAAGCAAGTGGCTACCATCCGGCTATCAGCAACGCCTCGCCACTCAAGCAATTGATCCTCGGCCAAGTGTGAAGGGCCCCATCGTCATCAACAGCCACTTACCCGCCCACTATAAACCAGCCGACGCAGCAGATATCGCTCTGTGGGCTCGGTGGCTGTGCCACAACGCAGACCACTAATCCGTTCAACTTTTTCGTGCAGATGTTCTCCTTCCTCCACGCTTTGCTCCCGTTGCTGTCTTCCTCGGACGGCACGACAGCATGCACAATCTGGAGCAACGAAAATCAAGCAAGTGGCTACCATCCGGCTATCAGCAACGCCTCGTCACTCAAGCAATTGATCCTCGGCCAAGTGTGGAGGGCCCCATCGTCATCAACAGCCACTTACCCGCCCACTATAAACCAGCCGACGCAGCAGATATCGCTCTGTGGGCTCGGTGGCTGTGCCACAACGCAGACCACTAATCCGTTCAACTTTTTCGTGCCGATGTTCTCCTTCCTCCGCGCTTTGCTCCCGTTGCTGGCTTCCTCGGACGGCACGACAGCATGCACAATCTGGAGCAACGAAAATCAAGCAAGTGGCTACCATCCGGCTATCAGCAACGCCTCGTCACTCGAGCAATTGATCCTCGGCCAAGTGTGGAGGGCCCCATCGTCATCAACAGCCACTTACCCGCCCACTATAAACCAGCCGACGCAGCCCATATCGCTCTGTGGGCTCGGTGGCTGTGCCACAACGCAGACCACTAATCCGTTCAACTTTTTCGTGCAGATGTTCTCCTTCCTCCGCGCTTTGCTCCCGTTGCTGGCTTCCTCGGACGGCACGACAGCATGCACAATCTGGAGCAACGAAAATCAAGCAAGTGGCTACCATCTGGCTATCAGCAACGCCTCGTCTCTCAAGCAATTGATCATCGGCCAAGTGTGGAGGGCCCCATCGTCATCAACAGCCACTTACCCGCCCACTATAAACCAGCCGACGCAGCCCATATCGCTCTGTGGGCTCGGTGGCTGTGCCACAACGCAGACCACTAATCCGTTCAACTTTTTCGTGCAGATGTTCTCCTTCCTCCGCGCTTTGCTCCCGTTGCTGGCTTCCTCGGACGGCACGCCAGCATGCACAATCTGGAGCAACGAAAATCAAGCAAGTGGCTACCATCCGGCTATCAGCAACGCCTCGCCACTCAAGCAATTGATCCTCGGCCAAGTGTGGAGGGCCCCATCGTCATCAACAGCCACTTACCCGCCCACTATAAACCAGCCGACGCAGCAGATATCGCTCTGTGGGCTCGGTGGCTGTGCCACAACGCAGACCACTAATCCGTTTAACTTTTTCGTGCAGATGTTCTCCTTCCTCCGCGCTTTGCTCCCGTTGCTGGCTTCCTCGGACGGCACGACAGCATGCACAATCTGGAGCAACGAAAATCAAGCAAGTGGCTACCATCCGGCTATCAGCAACGCCTCGTCACTCGAGCAATTGATCCTCGGCCAAGTGTGGAGGGCCCCATCGTCATCAACAGCCACTTACCCGCCCACTATAAACCAGCCGACGCAGCCCATATCGCTCTGTGGGCTCGGTGGCTGTGCCACAACGCAGACCACTAATCCGTTCAAATTTTTCGTGCAGATGTTCTCCTTCCTCCGCGCTTTGCTCCCGTTGCTGACTTCCTCGGACGACACGACAGCATGCACAATCTGGTGCAACGAAAATCAAGCAAGTGGCTACCATCCGGCTATCAGCAACGCCTCGTCACTCAAGCAATTGATCCTCGGCCAAGTGTGGAGGGCCCCATCGTCATCAACAGCCACTTACCCGCCCACTATAAACCAGCCGACGCAGCAGATATCGCTCTGTGGGCTCGGTGGCTGTGCCACAACGCAGACCACTAATCCGTTCAACTTTTTCGTGCAGATGTTCTCCTTCCTCCGCGCTTTGCTCCCGTTGCTGGCTTCCTCGGACGACATGACTGCATGCACAATCTGGAGCAACGAAAATCAAGCAAGTGGCTACCATCCGGCTATCAGCAACGCCTCGTCACTCAAGCAATTGATGCTCGGCCAAGTGTGGAGGGCCCCATCGTCATCAACAGCCACTTACCCGCCCACTATAAACCAGCCGACGCAGCAGATATTGCTCTGCGGGCTCGGTGGCTGTGCCACAACGCAGACCACAAATCCGTTCAACTTTTTCGTGCAGATGTTCTCCTTCCTCCGCGCTTTGCTCCCGTTGCTGGCTTCCTCGGACGACACGACAGCATGCACAATCTGGAGCAACTAAAATCAAGCAGGCGGCTACCATCGGGCTATCAGCAACGCCTCGTCACTCAAGCAATTGATCCTCGGCCAAGTGTGGAGGGCCCCATCGTCATCAACAGCCACTTACCCCCCTCTATAAACCAGCCGACGCAGCCCATATCGCTCTGTGGGCTCGGTGGCTGTGCCACAACGCAGACCACTAATCCGTTCAACTTTTTCGTGCAGATGTTCTCCTTCCTCCGCGCTTTGCTCCCGTTGCTGGCTTCCTCGGACGGCACGACAGCATGCACAATCTGGAGCAACGAAAATCAAGCAAGTGGCTACCATCGGGCTATCAGCAACGCCTCGTCACTCAAGCAATTGATCCTCGGCCAAGTGTGGAGGGCCCCATCGTCATCAACAGCCACTTACCCGCCCTCTATAAACCAGCCAACGCAGCCCATATCGCTCTGTGGGCTCGGTGGCTGTGCCACAACGCAGACCACTAATCCGTTCAACTTTTTCGTGCAGATGTTCTCCTTCCTCCGCGCTTTGCTCCCGTTGCTGGCTTCCTCGGACGGCACGAAAGCATGCACAATCTGGAGCAACGAAAATCAAGCAAGTGGCTACCATCCGGCTATCAGCAACGCCTCGTCACTCAAGCAATTGATCCTCGGCCAAGTGTGGAGGGCCCCATCGTCATCAACAGCCACTTACCCGCCCACTATAAACCAGCTGACGCAGCAGATATCGCTCTGTGGGCTCGGTGGCTGTGCCACAACGCAGACCACTAATCCGTTCAACTTTTTCGTGCAGATGTTCTCCTTCCTCCGCGCTTTGCTCCCGTTGCTGGCTTCCTCGGACGGCACGACAGCATGCACAATCTGGAGCAACGAAAATCAAGCAAGTGGCTACCATCCGGCTATCAGCAACGCCTCGTCACTCAAGCAATTGATCCTCGGCCAAGTGTGGAGGGCCCCATCGTCATCAACAGCCACTTACCCGCCCACTATAAACCAGCCGACGCAGCAGATATCGCTCTGTGGGCTCGGTGGCTGTGCCACAACGCAGACCACTAATCCGTTCAACTTTTTCGTGCAGATGTTCTCCTTCCTCCGCGCTTTGCTCCCGTTGCTGGCTTCCTCGGACGGCACGACAGCATGCACAATCTGGAGCAACGAAAATCAAGCAAGTGGCTACCATCCGGCTATCAGCAACGCCTCGTCACTCGAGCAATTGATCCTCGGCCAAGTGTGGAGGGCCCCATCGTCATCAACAGCCACTTACCCGCCCACTATAAACCAGCCGACGCAGCAGATATCGCTCTGTGGGCTCGGTGGCTGTGCCACAACGCAGACCACTAATCCGTTCAAATTTTTCGTGCAGATGTTCTCCTTCCTCCGCGTTTTGCTCCCGTTGCTGACTTCCTCGGACGACACGACAGCATGCACAATCTGGTGCAACGAAAATCAAGCAAGTGGCTACCATCCGGCTATCAGCAACGCCTCGTCACTCAAGCAATTGATCCTCGGCCAAGTGTGGAGGGCCCCATCGTCATCAACAGCCACTTACCCGCCCACTATAAACCAGCCGACGCAGCAGATATCGCTCTGTGGGCTCGGTGGCTGTGCCACAACGCAGACCACTAATCCGTTCAACTTTTTCGTGCAGATGTTCTCCTTCCTCCGCGCTTTGTTCCCGTTGCTGGCTTCCTCGGACGACATGACTGCATGCACAATCTGGAGCAACGAAAATCAAGCAAGTGGCTACCATCCGGCTATCAGCAACGCCTCGTCACTCAAGCAATTGATGCTCGGCCAAGTGTGGAGGGCCCCATCGTCATCAACAGCCACTTACCCGCCCACTATAAACCAGCCGACGCAGCAGATATTGCTCTGCGGGCTCGGTGGCTGTGCCACAACGCAGACCACAAATCCGTTCAACTTTTTCGTGCAGATGTTCTCCTTCCTCCGCGCTTTGCTCCCGTTGCTGGCTTCCTCGGACGACACGACAGCATGCACAATCTGGAGCAACTAAAATCAAGCAGGTGGCTACCATCGGGCTATCAGCAACGCCTCGTCACTCAAGCAATTGATCCTCGGCCAAGTGTGGAGGGCCCCATCGTCATCAACAGCCACTTACCCCCCTCTATAAACCAGCCGACGCAGCCCATATCGCTCTGTGGGCTCGGTGGCTGTGCCACAACGCAGACCACTAATCCGTTCAACTTTTTCGTGCAGATGTTCTCCTTCCTCCGCGCTTTGCTCCCGTTGCTGGCTTCCTCGGACGGCACGACAGCATGCACAATCTGGAGCAACGAAAATCAAGCAAGTGGCTACCATCGGGCTATCAGCAACGCCTCGTCACTCAAGCAATTGATCCTCGGCCAAGTGTGGAGGGCCCCATCGTCATCAACAGCCACTTACCCGCCCACTATAAACCAGCCAACGCAGCCCATATCGCTCTGTGGGCTCGGTGGCTGTGCCACAACGCAGACCACTAATCCGTTCAACTTTTTCGTGCAGATGTTCTCCTTCCTCCGCGCTTTGCTCCCGTTGCTGGCTTCCTCGGACGGCACGAAAGCATGCACAATCTGGAGCAACGAAAATCAAGCAAGTGGCTACCATCCGGCTATCAGCAACGCCTCGTCACTCAAGCAATTGATCCTCGGCCAAGTGTGGAGGGCCCCATCGTCATCAACAGCCACTTACCCGCCCACTATAAACCAGCCGACGCAGCAGATATCGCTCTGTGGGCTCGGTGGCTGTGCCACAACGCAGACCACTAATCCGTTCAACTTTTTCGTGCAGATGTTCTCCTTCCTCCGCGCTTTGCTCCCGTTGCTGGCTTCCTCGGACGGCACGACAGCATGCACAATCTGGAGCAACGAAAATCAAGCAAGTGGCTACCATCCGGCTATCAGCAACGCCTCGTCACTCAAGCAATTGATCCTCGGCCAAGTGTGGAGGGCCCCATCGTCATCAACAGCCACTTACCCGCCCACTATAAACCAGCCGACGCAGCAGATATCGCTCTGTGGGCTCGGTGGCTGTGCCACAACGCAGACCACTAATCCGTTCAACTTTTTCGTGCAGATGTTCTCCTTCCTCCGCGCTTTGCTCCCGTTGCTGGCTTCCTCGGACGGCACGACAGCATGCTCAATCTGGAGCAACGAAAATCAAGCAAGTGGCTACCATCCGGCTATCAGCAACGCCTCGCCACTCAAGCAATTGATCCTCGGCCAAGTGTGAAGGGCCCCATCGTCATCAACAGCCACTTACCCGCCCACTATAAACCAGCCGACGCAGCAGATATCGCTCTGTGGGCTCGGTGGCTGTGCCACAACGCAGACCACTAATCCGTTCAACTTTTTCGTGCAGATGTTCTCCTTCCTCCACGCTTTGCTCCCGTTGCTGTCTTCCTCGGACGGCACGACAGCATGCACAATCTGGAGCAACGAAAATCAAGCAAGTGGCTACCATCCGGCTATCAGCAACGCCTCGTCACTCAAGCAATTGATCCTCGGCCAAGTGTGGAGGGCCCCATCGTCATCAACAGCCACTTACCCGCCCACTATAAACCAGCCGACGCAGCAGATATCGCTCTGTGGGCTCGGTGGCTGTGCCACAACGCAGACCACTAATCCGTTTAACTTTTTCGTGCAGATGTTCTCCTTCCTCCGCGCTTTGCTCCCGTTGCTGGCTTCCTCGGACGGCACGACAGCATGCACAATCTGGAGCAACGAAAATCAAGCAAGTGGCTACCATCCGGCTATCAGCAACGCCTCGTCACTCGAGCAATTGATCCTCGGCCAAGTGTGGAGGGCCCCATCGTCATCAACAGCCACTTACCCGCCCACTATAAACCAGCCGACGCAGCCCATATCGCTCTGTGGGCTCGGTGGCTGTGCCACAACGCAGACCACTAATCCGTTCAACTTTTTCGTGCAGATGTTCTCCTTCCTCCGCGCTTTGCTCCCGTTGCTGGCTTCCTCGGACGGCACGACAGCATGCACAATCTGGAGCAACGAAAATCAAGCAAGTGGCTACCATCTGGCTATCAGCAACGCCTCGTCTCTCAAGCAATTGATCATCGGCCAAGTGTGGAGGGCCCCATCGTCATCAACAGCCACTTACCCGCCCACTATAAACCAGCCGACGCAGCCCATATCGCTCTGTGGGCTCGGTGGCTGTGCCACAACGCAGACCACTAATCCGTTCAACTTTTTCGTGCAGATGTTCTCCTTCCTCCGCGCTTTGCTCCCGTTGCTGGCTTCCTCGGACGGCACGACAGCATGCACAATCTGGAGCAACGAAAATCAAGCAAGTGGCTACCATCCGGCTATCAGCAACTGCTCGTCACTCGAGCAATATATCCTCGGCCAAGTGTGGAGGGCCCCATCGTCATCAACAGCCACTTACCCGCCCACTATAAACCAGCCGACGCAGCAGATATCGCTCTGTGGGCTCGGTGGCTGTGCCACAACGCAGACCACTAATCCGTTCAACTTTTTCGTGCAGATGTTCTCCTTCCTCCGCGCTTTGCTCCCGTTGCTGGCTTCCTCGGACGGCACGACAGCATGCACAATCTGGAGCAACGAAAATCAAGCAAGTGGCTACCATCCGGCTATCAGCAACGCCTCGTCACTCGAGCAATTGATCCTCGGCCAAGTGTGGAGGGCCCCATCGTCATCAACAGCCACTTACCCGCCCACTATAAACCAGCCGACGCAGCAGATATCGTTCTGTGGGCTCGGTGGCTGTGCCACAACGCAGACCACTAATCCGTTCAACTTTTTCGTGCAGATGTTCTCCTTCCTCCGCGCTTTGCTCCCGTTGCTGGCTTCCTCGGACGGCACGACAGCATGCACAATCTGGAGCAACGAAAATCAAGCAAGTGGCTACCATCCGACTATCAGCAACGCCTCGTCACTCGAGCAATTGATCCTCGGCCAAGTGTGGAGGGCCCCATCGTCATCAACAGCCACTTACCCGCCCTCTATAAACCAGCCGACGCAGCAGATATCGCTCTGTGGGCTCGGTGGCTGTGCCACAACGCAGACCACTAATCCGTTCAACTTTTTCGTGCAGATGTTCTCCTTCCTCCGCGCTTTGCTCCCGTTGCTGGCTTCCTCGGACGGCACGACAGCATGCACAATCTGGAGCAACGAAAATCAAGCAAGTGGCTACCATCCGGCTATCAGCAACGCCTCGCCACTCAAGCAATTGATCCTCGGCCAAGTGTGGAGGGCCCCATCGTCATCAACAGCCACTTACCCGCCCACTATAAACCAGCCGATGCAGCAGATATCGCTCTGTGGGCGCGGTGGCTGTGCCACAACGCAGACCACTAATCCGTTCAACTTTTTAGTGCAGATGTTCTCCTTCCTCCGCGCTTTGCTCCCGTTGCTGGCTTCCTCGGACGGCACGACAGCATGCACAATCTGGAGCAACGAAAATCAAGCAAGTGGCTACCATCCGGCTATCAGCAACGCCTCGCCACTCAAGCAATTGATCCTCGGCCAAGTGTGCAGGGCCCCATCGTCATCAACAGCCACTTACCCGCCCACTATAAACCAGCCGACGCAGCAGATATCGCTCTGTGGGCTCGGTGGCTGTGCCACTACGCAGACCACTAATCCGTTCAACTTTTTCGTGCAGATGTTCTCCTTCCTCCGCGCTTTGCTCCCGTTGCTGGCTTCCTCGGACGGCACGACAGCATGCACAATCTGGAGCAACGAAAATCAAGCAAGTGGCTACCATCCGGCTATCAGCAACGCCTCGTCACTCAAGCAATTGATCCTCGGCCAAGTGTGGAGGGCCCCATCGTCATCAACAGCCACTTACCCGCCCACTATAAACCAGCCGACGCAGCAGATATCGCTCTGTGGGCTCGGTGGCTGTGCCACAACGCAGACCACTAATCCGTTCAACTTTTTCGTGCAGATGTTCTTCCTCCGCGCTTTGCTCCCGTTGCTGGCTTCCTCGGACGGCACGACAGCATGCACAATCTGGAGCAACGAAAATCAAGCAAGTGGCTACCATCCGGCTATCAGCAACGCCTCGTCACTCGAGCAATTGATCCTCGGCCAAGTGTGGAGGGCCCCATCGTCATCAACAGCCACTTACCCGCCCACTATAAACCAGCCGACGCAGCCCATATCGCTCTGTGGGCTCGGTGGCTGTGCCACAACGCAGACCACTAATCCGTTCAACTTTTTCGTGCAGATGTTCTCCTTCCTCCGCGCTTTGCTCCCGTTGCTGGCTTCCTCGGACGGCACGACAGCATGCACAATCTGGAGCAACGAAAATCAAGCAAGTGGCTACCATCTGGCTATCAGCAACGCCTCGTCTCTCAAGCAATTGATCCTCGGCCAAGTGTGGAGGGCCCCATCGTCACCAACAGCCACTTACCCGCCCACTATAAACCAGCCGACGCAGCCCATATCGCTCTGTGGGCTCGGTGGCTGTGCCACAACGCAGACCACTAATCCGTTCAACTTTTTCGTGCAGATGTTCTCCTTCCTCCGCGCTTTGCTCCCGTTGCTAGCTTCCTCGGACGGCACGACAGCATGCACAATCTGGAACAACGAAAATCAAGCAAGTGGCTACCATCCGGCTATCAGCAACGGCTCGTCACTCGAGCAATTGATCCTCGGCCAAGTGTGGAGGGCCCCATCGTCATCAACAGCCACTTACCCGCCCACTATAAACCAGCCGACGCAGCCCATATCGCTCTGTGGGCTCGGTGGCTGTGCCACAACGCAGACCACTAATCCGTTCAACTTTTTCGTGCAGATGTTCTCCTTCCTCCGCGCTTTGCTCCCGTTGCTGGCTTCCTCGGACGGCACGACAGCATGCACAATCTGGAGCAACGAAAATCAAGCAAGTGGCTACCATCCGGCTATCAGCAACGGCTCGTCACTCGAGCAATTGATCCTCGGCCAAGTGTGGAGGGCCCCATCGTCATCAACAGCCACTTACCCGCCCACTATAAACCAGCCGACGCAGCAGATTTCGCTCTGTGGGCTCGGTGGCTGTGCCACAACGCAGACCACTAATCCGTTCAACTTTTTCGTGCAGATGTTCTCCTTCCTCCGCGCTTTGCTCCCGTTGCTGGTTTCCTCGGACGGCACGACAGCATGCACAATCTGGAGCAACGAAAATCAAGCAAGTGGCTACCATCCGGCTATCAGCAACGCCTCGTCACTCGAGCAATTGATCCTCGGCCAAGTGTGGAGGGCCCCATCGTCATCAACAGCCACTTACCCGCCCACTATAAACCAGCCGACGCAGCAGATATCGCTCTGTGGGCTCGGTGGCTGTGCCACAACGCAGACCACTAATCCGTTCAACTTTTTCGTGCAGATGTTCTCCTTCCTCCGCGCTTTGCTCCCGTTGCTGGCTTCCTCGGACGGCACGACAGCATGCACAATCTGGAGCAACGAAAATCAAGCAAGTGGCTACCATCCGACTATCAGCAACGCCTCGTCACTCGAGCAATTGATCCTCGGCCAAGTGTGGAGGGCCCCATCGTCATCAACAGCCACTTACCCGCCCTCTATAAACCAGCCGACGCAGCAGATATCGCTCTGTGGGCTCGGTGGCTGTGCCACAACGCAGACCACTAATCCGTTCAACTTTTTCGTGCAGATGTTCTCCTTCCTCCGCGCTTTGCTCCCGTTGCTGGCTTCCTCGGACGGCACGACAGCATGCACAATCTGGAGCAACGAAAATCAAGCAAGTGGCTACCATCCGGCTATCAGCAACGCCTCGCCACTCAAGCAATTGATCCTCGGCCAAGTGTGGAGGGCCCCATCGTCATCAACAGCCACTTACCCGCCCACTATAAACCAGCCGATGCAGCAGATATCGCTCTGTGGGCGCGGTGGCTGTGCCACAACGCAGACCACTAATCCGTTCAACTTTTTAGTGCAGATGTTCTCCTTCCTCCGCGCTTTGCTCCCGTTGCTGGCTTCCTCGGACGACACGACAGCATGCACAATCTGGAGCAACGAAAATCAAGCAAGTGGCTACCATCCGGCTATCAGCAACGCCTCGCCACTCAAGCAATTGATCCTCGGCCAAGTGTGCAGGGCCCCATCGTCATCAACAGCCACTTACCCGCCCACTATATACCAGCCGACGCAGCAGATATCGCTCTGTGGGCTCGGTGGCTGTGCCACTACGCAGACCACTAATCCGTTCAACTTTTTCGTGCAGATGTTCTCCTTCCTCCGCGCTTTGCTCCCGTTGCTGGCTTCCTCGGACGGCACGACAGCATGCACAATCTGGAGCAACGAAAATCAAGCAAGTGGCTACCATCCGGCTATCAGCAACGCCTCGTCACTCAAGCAATTGATCCTCGGCCAAGTGTGGAGGGCCCCATCGTCATCAACAGCCACTTACCCGCCCACTATAAACCAGCCGACGCAGCAGATATCGCTCTGTGGGCTCGGTGGCTGCGCCACAACGCAGACCACTAATCCGTTCAACTTTTTCGTGCAGATGTTCTTCCTCCGCGCTTTGCTCCCGTTGCTGGCTTCCTCGGACGGCACGACAGCATGCACAATCTGGAGCAACGAAAATCAAGCAAGTGGCTACCATCCGGCTATCAGCAACGCCTCGTCACTCGAGCAATTGATCCTCGGCCAAGTGTGGAGGGCCCCATCGTCATCAACAGCCACTTACCCGCCCACTATAAACCAGCCGACGCAGCCCATATCGCTCTGTGGGCTCGGTGGCTGTGCCACAACGCAGACCACTAATCCGTTCAACTTTTTCGTGCAGATGTTCTCCTTCCTCCGCGCTTTGCTCCCGTTGCTGGCTTCCTTGGACGGCACGACAGCATGCACAATCTGGAGCAACGAAAATCAAGCAAGTGGCTACCATCTGGCTATCAGCAACGCCTCGTCTCTCAAGCAATTGATCCTCGGCCAAGTGTGGAGGGCCCCATCGTCACCAACAGCCACTTACCCGCCCACTATAAACCAGCCGACGCAGCCCATATCGCTCTGTGGGCTCGGTGGCTGTGCCACAACGCAGACCACTAATCCGTTCAACTTTTTCGTGCAGATGTTCTCCTTCCTCCGCGCTTTGCTCCCGTTGCTAGCTTCCTCGGACGGCACGACAGCATGCACAATCTGGAACAACGAAAATCAAGCAAGTGGCTACCATCCGGCTATCAGCAACGGCTCGTCACTCGAGCAATTGATCCTCGGCCAAGTGTGGAGGGCCCCATCGTCATCAACAGCCACTTACCCGCCCACTATAAACCAGCCGACGCAGCAGATATCGCTCTGTGGGCTCGGTGGCTGTGCCACAACGCAAACCACTAATCCGTTCAACTTTTTCGTGCAGATGTTCTCCTTCCTCCGCGCTTTGCTCCCGTTGCTGGCTTCCTCGGACGGCACGACAGCATGCACAATCTGGAGCAACGAAAATCAAGCAAGTGGCTACCATCCGGCTATCAGCAACGCCTCGTCACTCGAGCAATTGATCCTCGGCCAAGTGTGGAGGGCCTCATCGTCATCAACAGCCACTTACCCGCCCACTATAAACCAGCCGACGCAGCAGATATCGCTCTGTGGGCTCGGTGGCTGTGCCACAACGCAGACCACTAACCCGTTCAACTTTTTCGTGCAGATGTTCTCCTTCCTCCGCGCTTTGCTCCCGTTGCTGGCTTCCTCGGACGGCACGACAGCATGCACAATCTGGAGCAACGAAAATCAAGCAAGTGGCTACCATCCGGCTATCAGCAACGCCTCGTCACTCGAGCAATTGATCCTCGGCCAAGTGTGGAGGGCCCCATCGTCATCAACAGCCACTTACCCGCCCTCTATAAACCAGCCGACGCAGCAGATATCGCTCTGTGGGCTCGGTGGCTGTGCCACAACGCAGACCACTAATCCGTTCAACTTTTTCGTGCAGATGTTCTTCTTTCTCCGCGCTTTGCTCCCGTTGCTGGCTTCCTCGGACGGCACGACAGCATGCACAATCTGGAGCAACGAAAATCAAGCAAGTGGCTACCATCCGGCTATCAGCAACGCCTCGTCACTCGAGCAATTGATCCTCGGCCAAGTGTGGAGGGCCCCATCGTCATCAACAGCCACTTACCCGCCCTCTATAAACCAGCCGACGCAGCCCATATCGCTCTGTGGGCTCGGTGGCTGTGCCACAACGCAGACCACTAATCCGTTCAACTTTTTCGTGCAGATGTTCTCCTTCCTCCGCGCTTTGCTCCCGTTGCTGGCTTCCTCGGACGACACGACAGCATGCACAATCTGGAGCAACTAAAATCAAGCAAGTGGCTACCATCGGGCTATCAGCAACGCCTCGTCACTCAAGCAATTGATCCTCGGCCAAGTGTGGAGGGCCCCATCGTCATCAACAGCCACTTACCCGCCCTCTATAAACCAGCCGACGCAGCCCATATCGCTCTGTGGGCTCGGTGGCTGTGCCACAACGCAGACCACTAATCCGTTCTACTTTTTCGTGCAGATGTTCTCCTTCCTCCGCGCTTTGCTCCCGTTGCTGGCTTCCTCGGACGGCACGACAGCATGCACAATCTGGAGCAACGAAAATCAAGCAAGTGGCTACCATCCGGCTATCAGCAACGCCTCGTCACTCAAGCAATTGATCCTCGGCCAAGTGTGGAGGGCCCCATCGTCATCAACAGCCACTTACCCGCCCACTATAAACCAGCCGACGCAGCAGATATCGCTCTGTGGGCTCGGTGGCTGTGCCACAACGCAGACCACTAATCCGTTCAACTTTTTCGTGCAGATGTTCTCCTTCCTCCGCGCTTTGCTCCCGTTGCTGGCTTCCTCGGACGACACGACAGCATGCGCAATCTGGAGCAACGAAAATCAAGCAAGTGGCTACCATCCGGCTATCAGCAACGCCTCGTCACTCAAGCAATTGATGCTCGGCCAAGTGTGGAGGGCCCCATCGTCATCAACAGCCACTTACCCGCCCACTATAAACCAGCCGACGCAGCAGATATCGCTCTGTGGGCTCGGTGGCTGTGCCACAACGCAGACCACAAATCCGTTCAACTTTTTCGTGCAGATGTTCTCCTTCCTCCGCGCTTTGCTCCCGTTGCTGGCTTCCTCGGACGACACGACAGCATGCACAACCTGAAGCAACGAAAATCAAGCAAGTGGCTACCATCGGGCTATCAGCAACGCCTCGTCACTCAAGCAATTGATCCTCGGCCAAGTGTGGAGGGCCCCATCGTCATCAACAGCCACTTACCCGCCCTCTATAAACCAGCCGACGCAGCAGATATCGCTCTGTGGGCTCGGTGGCTGTGCCACAACGCAGACCACAAATCCGTTCAACTTTTTCGTGCAGATGTTCTCCTTCCTCCGCGCTTTGCTCCCGTTGCTGGCTTCCTCGGACGGCACGACAGCATGCACAATCTGGAGCAACGAAAATCAAGCAAGTGGCTACCATCCGGCTATCAGCAACGGCTCGTCACTCGAGCAATATATCCTCGGCCAAGTGTGGAGGGCCCCATCGTCATCAACAGCCACTTACCCGCCCACTATAAACCAGCCGACGCAGCAGATATCGCTCTGTGGGCTCGGTGGCTGTGCCACAACGCAGACCACTAATCCGTTCAACTTTTTCGTGCAGATGTTCTCCTTCCTCCGCGCTTTGCTCCCGTTGCTGGCTTCCTCGGACGGCACGACAGCATGCACAATCTGGAGCAACGAAAATCAAGCAAGTGGCTACCATCCGGCTATCAGCAACGCCTCGTCACTCGAGCAATTGATCCTCGGCCAAGTGTGGAGGGCCCCATCGTCATCAACAGCCACTTACCCGCCCACTATAAACCAGCCGACGCAGCAGATATCGTTCTGTGGGCTCGGTGGCTGTGCCACAACGCAGACCACTAATCCGTTCAACTTTTTCGTGCAGATGTTCTCCGTCCTCCGCGCTTTGCTCCCGTTGCTGGCTTCCTCGGACGGCACGACAGCATGCACAATCTGGAGCAACGAAAATCAAGCAAGTGGCTACCATCCGACTATCAGCAACGCCTCGTCACTCGAGCAATTGATCCTCGGCCAAGTGTGGAGGGCCCCATCGTCATCAACAGCCACTTACCCGCCCTCTATAAACCAGCCGACGCAGCAGATATCGCTCTGTGGGCTCGGTGGCTGTGCCACAACGCAGACCACTAATCCGTTCAACTTTTTCGTGCAGATGTTCTCCTTCCTCCGCGCTTTGCTCCCGTTGCTGGCTTCCTCGGACGGCACGACAGCATGCACAATCTGGAGCAACGAAAATCAAGCAAGTGGCTACCATCCGGCTATCAGCAACGCCTCGCCACTCAAGCAATTGATCCTCGGCCAAGTGTGGAGGGCCCCATCGTCATCAACAGCCACTTACCCGCCCACTATAAACCAGCCGACGCAGCAGATATCGCTCTGTGGGCTCGGTGGCTGTGCCACAACGCAGACCACTAATCCGTTTAACTTTTTCGTGCAGATGTTCTCCTTCCTCCGCGCTTTGCTCCCGTTGCTGGCTTCCTCGGACGGCACGACAGCATGCACAATCTGGAGCAACGAAAATCAAGCAAGTGGCTACCATCCGGCTATCAGCAACGCCTCGTCACTCGAGCAATTGATCCTCGGCCAAGTGTGGAGGGCCCCATCGTCATCAACAGCCACTTACCCGCCCACTATAAACCAGCCGACGCAGCCCATATCGCTCTGTGGGCTCGGTGGCTGTGCCACAACGCAGACCACTAATCCGTTCAAATTTTTCGTGCAGATGTTCTCCTTCCTCCGCGCTTTGCTCCCGTTGCTGACTTCCTCGGACGACACGACAGCATGCACAATCTGGTGCAACGAAAATCAAGCAAGTGGCTACCATCCGGCTATCAGCAACGCCTCGTCACTCAAGCAATTGATCCTCGGCCAAGTGTGGAGGGCCCCATCGTCATCAACAGCCACTTACCCGCCCACTATAAACCAGCCGACGCAGCAGATATCGCTCTGTGGGCTCGGTGGCTGTGCCACAACGCAGACCACTAATCCGTTCAACTTTTTCGTGCAGATGTTCTCCTTCCTCCGCGCTTTGCTCCCGTTGCTGGCTTCCTCGGACGACATGACTGCATGCACAATCTGGAGCAACGAAAATCAAGCAAGTGGCTACCATCCGGCTATCAGCAACGCCTCGTCACTCAAGCAATTGATGCTCGGCCAAGTGTGGAGGGCCCCATCGTCATCAACAGCCACTTACCCGCCCACTATAAACCAGCCGACGCAGCAGATATTGCTCTGCGGGCTCGGTGGCTGTGCCACAACGCAGACCACAAATCCGTTCAACTTTTTCGTGCAGATGTTCTCCTTCCTCCGCGCTTTGCTCCCGTTGCTGGCTTCCTCGGACGACACGACAGCATGCACAATCTGGAGCAACTAAAATCAAGCAGGCGGCTACCATCGGGCTATCAGCAACGCCTCGTCACTCAAGCAATTGATCCTCGGCCAAGTGTGGAGGGCCCCATCGTCATCAACAGCCACTTACCCCCCTCTATAAACCAGCCGACGCAGCCCATATCGCTCTGTGGGCTCGGTGGCTGTGCCACAACGCAGACCACTAATCCGTTCAACTTTTTCGTGCAGATGTTCTCCTTCCTCCGCGCTTTGCTCCCGTTGCTGGCTTCCTCGGACGGCACGACAGCATGCACAATCTGGAGCAACGAAAATCAAGCAAGTGGCTACCATCGGGCTATCAGCAACGCCTCGTCACTCAAGCAATTGATCCTCGGCCAAGTGTGGAGGGCCCCATCGTCATCAACAGCCACTTACCCGCCCACTATAAACCAGCCAACGCAGCCCATATCGCTCTGTGGGCTCGGTGGCTGTGCCACAACGCAGACCACTAATCCGTTCAACTTTTTCGTGCAGATGTTCTCCTTCCTCCGCGCTTTGCTCCCGTTGCTGGCTTCCTCGGACGGCACGACAGCATGCACAATCTGGAGCAACGAAAATCAAGCAAGTGGCTACCATCCGGCTATCAGCAACGCCTCGCCACTCAAGCAATTGATCCTCGGCCAAGTGTGCAGGGCCCCATCGTCATCAACAGCCACTTACCCGCCCACTATATACCAGCCGACGCAGCAGATATCGCTCTGTGGGCTCGGTGGCTGTGCCACTACGCAGACCACTAATCCGTTCAACTTTTTCGTGCAGATGTTCTCCTTCCTCCGCGCTTTGCTCCCGTTGCTGGCTTCCTCGGACGGCACGACAGCATGCACAATCTGGAGCAACGAAAATCAAGCAAGTGGCTACCATCCGGCTATCAGCAACGCCTCGTCACTCAAGCAATTGATCCTCGGCCAAGTGTGGAGGGCCCCATCGTCATCAACAGCCACTTACCCGCCCACTATAAACCAGCCGACGCAGCAGATATCGCTCTGTGGGCTCGGTGGCTGCGCCACAACGCAGACCACTAATCCGTTCAACTTTTTCGTGCAGATGTTCTTCCTCCGCGCTTTGCTCCCGTTGCTGGCTTCCTCGGACGGCACGACAGCATGCACAATCTGGAGCAACGAAAATCAAGCAAGTGGCTACCATCCGGCTATCAGCAACGCCTCGTCACTCGAGCAATTGATCCTCGGCCAAGTGTGGAGGGCCCCATCGTCATCAACAGCCACTTACCCGCCCACTATAAACCAGCCGACGCAGCCCATATCGCTCTGTGGGCTCGGTGGCTGTGCCACAACGCAGACCACTAATCCGTTCAACTTTTTCGTGCAGATGTTCTCCTTCCTCCGCGCTTTGCTCCCGTTGCTGGCTTCCTTGGACGGCACGACAGCATGCACAATCTGGAGCAACGAAAATCAAGCAAGTGGCTACCATCTGGCTATCAGCAACGCCTCGTCTCTCAAGCAATTGATCCTCGGCCAAGTGTGGAGGGCCCCATCGTCACCAACAGCCACTTACCCGCCCACTATAAACCAGCCGACGCAGCCCATATCGCTCTGTGGGCTCGGTGGCTGTGCCACAACGCAGACCACTAATCCGTTCAACTTTTTCGTGCAGATGTTCTCCTTCCTCCGCGCTTTGCTCCCGTTGCTAGCTTCCTCGGACGGCACGACAGCATGCACAATCTGGAACAACGAAAATCAAGCAAGTGGCTACCATCCGGCTATCAGCAACGGCTCGTCACTCGAGCAATTGATCCTCGGCCAAGTGTGGAGGGCCCCATCGTCATCAACAGCCACTTACCCGCCCACTATAAACCAGCCGACGCAGCAGATATCGCTCTGTGGGCTCGGTGGCTGTGCCACAACGCAAACCACTAATCCGTTCAACTTTTTCGTGCAGATGTTCTCCTTCCTCCGCGCTTTGCTCCCGTTGCTGGCTTCCTCGGACGGCACGACAGCATGCACAATCTGGAGCAACGAAAATCAAGCAAGTGGCTACCATCCGGCTATCAGCAACGCCTCGTCACTCGAGCAATTGATCCTCGGCCAAGTGTGGAGGGCCTCATCGTCATCAACAGCCACTTACCCGCCCACTATAAACCAGCCGACGCAGCAGATATCGCTCTGTGGGCTCGGTGGCTGTGCCACAACGCAGACCACTAACCCGTTCAACTTTTTCGTGCAGATGTTCTCCTTCCTCCGCGCTTTGCTCCCGTTGCTGGCTTCCTCGGACGGCACGACAGCATGCACAATCTGGAGCAACGAAAATCAAGCAAGTGGCTACCATCCGGCTATCAGCAACGCCTCGTCACTCGAGCAATTGATCCTCGGCCAAGTGTGGAGGGCCCCATCGTCATCAACAGCCACTTACCCGCCCTCTATAAACCAGCCGACGAGGCAGATATCGCTCTGTGGGCTCGGTGGCTGTGCCACAACGCAGACCACTAATCCGTTCAACTTTTTCGTGCAGATGTTCTTCTTTCTCCGCGCTTTGCTCCCGTTGCTGGCTTCCTCGGACGGCACGACAGCATGCACAATCTGGAGCAACGAAAATCAAGCAAGTGGCTACCATCCGGCTATCAGCAACGCCTCGTCACTCGAGCAATTGATCCTCGGCCAAGTGTGGAGGGCCCCATCGTCATCAACAGCCACTTACCCGCCCTCTATAAACCAGCCGACGCAGCCCATATCGCTCTGTGGGCTCGGTGGCTGTGCCACAACGCAGACCACTAATCCGTTCAACTTTTTCGTGCAGATGTTCTCCTTCCTCCGCGCTTTGCTCCCGTTGCTGGCTTCCTCGGACGACACGACAGCATGCACAATCTGGAGCAACTAAAATCAAGCAAGTGGCTACCATCGGGCTATCAGCAACGCCTCGTCACTCAAGCAATTGATCCTCGGCCAAGTGTGGAGGGCCCCATCGTCATCAACAGCCACTTACCCGCCCTCTATAAACCAGCCGACGCAGCCCATATCGCTCTGTGGGCTCGGTGGCTGTGCCACAACGCAGACCACTAATCCGTTCTACTTTTTCGTGCAGATGTTCTCCTTCCTCCGCGCTTTGCTCCCGTTGCTGGCTTCCTCGGACGGCACGACAGCATGCACAATCTGGAGCAACGAAAATCAAGCAAGTGGCTACCATCCGGCTATCAGCAACGCCTCGTCACTCAAGCAATTGATCCTCGGCCAAGTGTGGAGGGCCCCATCGTCATCAACAGCCACTTACCCGCCCACTATAAACCAGCCGACGCAGCAGATATCGCTCTGTGGGCTCGGTGGCTGTGCCACAACGCAGACCACTAATCCGTTCAACTTTTTCGTGCAGATGTTCTCCTTCCTCCGCGCTTTGCTCCCGTTGCTGGCTTCCTCGGACGACACGACAGCATGCGCAATCTGGAGCAACGAAAATCAAGCAAGTGGCTACCATCCGGCTATCAGCAACGCCTCGTCACTCAAGCAATTGATGCTCGGCCAAGTGTGGAGGGCCCCATCGTCATCAACAGCCACTTACCCGCCCACTATAAACCAGCCGACGCAGCAGATATCGCTCTGTGGGCTCGGTGGCTGTGCCACAACGCAGACCACAAATCCGTTCAACTTTTTCGTGCAGATGTTCTCCTTCCTCCGCGCTTTGCTCCCGTTGCTGGCTTCCTCGGACGACACGACAGCATGCACAACCTGAAGCAACGAAAATCAAGCAAGTGGCTACCATCGGGCTATCAGCAACGCCTCGTCACTCAAGCAATTGATCCTCGGCCAAGTGTGGAGGGCCCCATCGTCATCAACAGCCACTTACCCGCCCTCTATAAACCAGCCGACGCAGCAGATATCGCTCTGTGGGCTCGGTGGCTGTGCCACAACGCAGACCACAAATCCGTTCAACTTTTTCGTGCAGATGTTCTCCTTCCTCCGCGCTTTGCTCCCGTTGCTGGCTTCCTCGGACGGCACGACAGCATGCACAATCTGGAGCAACGAAAATCAAGCAAGTGGCTACCATCCGGCTATCAGCAACGGCTCGTCACTCGAGCAATATATCCTCGGCCAAGTGTGGAGGGCCCCATCGTCATCAACAGCCACTTACCCGCCCACTATAAACCAGCCGACGCAGCAGATATCGCTCTGTGGGCTCGGTGGCTGTGCCACAACGCAGACCACTAATCCGTTCAACTTTTTCGTGCAGATGTTCTCCTTCCTCCGCGCTTTGCTCCCGTTGCTGGCTTCCTCGGACGGCACGACAGCATGCACAATCTGGAGCAACGAAAATCAAGCAAGTGGCTACCATCCGGCTATCAGCAACGCCTCGTCACTCGAGCAATTGATCCTCGGCCAAGTGTGGAGGGCCCCATCGTCATCAACAGCCACTTACCCGCCCACTATAAACCAGCCGACGCAGCAGATATCGTTCTGTGGGCTCGGTGGCTGTGCCACAACGCAGACCACTAATCCGTTCAACTTTTTCGTGCAGATGTTCTCCTTCCTCCGCGCTTTGCTCCCGTTGCTGGCTTCCTCGGACGGCACGACAGCATGCACAATCTGGAGCAACGAAAATCAAGCAAGTGGCTACCATCCGACTATCAGCAACGCCTCGTCACTCGAGCAATTGATCCTCGGCCAAGTGTGGAGGGCCCCATCGTCATCAACAGCCACTTACCCGCCCTCTATAAACCAGCCGACGCAGCAGATATCGCTCTGTGGGCTCGGTGGCTGTGCCACAACGCAGACCACTAATCCGTTCAACTTTTTCGTGCAGATGTTCTCCTTCCTCCGCGCTTTGCTCCCGTTGCTGGCTTCCTCGGACGGCACGACAGCATGCACAATCTGGAGCAACGAAAATCAAGCAAGTGGCTACCATCCGGCTATCAGCAACGCCTCGCCACTCAAGCAATTGATCCTCGGCCAAGTGTGGAGGGCCCCATCGTCATCAACAGCCACTTACCCGCCCACTATAAACCAGCCGACGCAGCAGATATCGCTCTGTGGGCTCGGTGGCTGTGCCACAACGCAGACCACTAATCCGTTTAACTTTTTCGTGCAGATGTTCTCCTTCCTCCGCGCTTTGCTCCCGTTGCTGGCTTCCTCGGACGGCACGACAGCATGCACAATCTGGAGCAACGAAAATCAAGCAAGTGGCTACCATCCGGCTATCAGCAACGCCTCGTCACTCGAGCAATTGATCCTCGGCCAAGTGTGGAGGGCCCCATCGTCATCAACAGCCACTTACCCGCCCACTATAAACCAGCCGACGCAGCCCATATCGCTCTGTGGGCTCGGTGGCTGTGCCACAACGCAGACCACTAATCCGTTCAAATTTTTCGTGCAGATGTTCTCCTTCCTCCGCGCTTTGCTCCCGTTGCTGACTTCCTCGGACGACACGACAGCATGCACAATCTGGTGCAACGAAAATCAAGCAAGTGGCTACCATCCGGCTATCAGCAACGCCTCGTCACTCAAGCAATTGATCCTCGGCCAAGTGTGGAGGGCCCCATCGTCATCAACAGCCACTTACCCGCCCACTATAAACCAGCCGACGCAGCAGATATCGCTCTGTGGGCTCGGTGGCTGTGCCACAACGCAGACCACTAATCCGTTCAACTTTTTCGTGCAGATGTTCTCCTTCCTCCGCGCTTTGCTCCCGTTGCTGGCTTCCTCGGACGACATGACTGCATGCACAATCTGGAGCAACGAAAATCAAGCAAGTGGCTACCATCCGGCTATCAGCAACGCCTCGTCACTCAAGCAATTGATGCTCGGCCAAGTGTGGAGGGCCCCATCGTCATCAACAGCCACTTACCCGCCCACTATAAACCAGCCGACGCAGCAGATATTGCTCTGCGGGCTCGGTGGCTGTGCCACAACGCAGACCACAAATCCGTTCAACTTTTTCGTGCAGATGTTCTCCTTCCTCCGCGCTTTGCTCCCGTTGCTGGCTTCCTCGGACGACACGACAGCATGCACAATCTGGAGCAACTAAAATCAAGCAGGCGGCTACCATCGGGCTATCAGCAACGCCTCGTCACTCAAGCAATTGATCCTCGGCCAAGTGTGGAGGGCCCCATCGTCATCAACAGCCACTTACCCCCCTCTATAAACCAGCCGACGCAGCCCATATCGCTCTGTGGGCTCGGTGGCTGTGCCACAACGCAGACCACTAATCCGTTCAACTTTTTCGTGCAGATGTTCTCCTTCCTCCGCGCTTTGCTCCCGTTGCTGGCTTCCTCGGACGGCACGACAGCATGCACAATCTGGAGCAACGAAAATCAAGCAAGTGGCTACCATCGGGCTATCAGCAACGCCTCGTCACTCAAGCAATTGATCCTCGGCCAAGTGTGGAGGGCCCCATCGTCATCAACAGCCACTTACCCGCCCACTATAAACCAGCCAACGCAGCCCATATCGCTCTGTGGGCTCGGTGGCTGTGCCACAACGCAGACCACTAATCCGTTCAACTTTTTCGTGCAGATGTTCTCCTTCCTCCGCGCTTTGCTCCCGTTGCTGGCTTCCTCGGACGGCACGACAGCATGCACAATCTGGAGCAACGAAAATCAAGCAAGTGGCTACCATCCGGCTATCAGCAACGCCTCGTCACTCAAGCAATTGATCCTCGGCCAAGTGTGGAGGGCCCCATCGTCATCAACAGCCACTTACCCGCCCACTATAAACCAGCCGACGCAGCAGATATCGCTCTGTGGGCTCGGTGGCTGTGCCACAACGCAGACCACTAATCCGTTCAACTTTTTCGTGCAGATGTTCTCCTTCCTCCGCGCTTTGCTCCCGTTGCTGGCTTCCTCGGACGGCACGACAGCATGCACAATCTGGAGCAACGAAAATCAAGCAAGTGGCTACCATCCGGCTATCAGCAACGCCTCGTCACTCGAGCAATTGATCCTCGGCCAAGTGTGGAGGGCCCCATCGTCATCAACAGCCACTTACCCGCCCACTATAAACCAGCCGACGCAGCAGATATCGCTCTGTGGGCTCGGTGGCTGTGCCACAACGCAGACCACTAATCCGTTCAAATTTTTCGTGCAGATGTTCTCCTTCCTCCGCGTTTTGCTCCCGTTGCTGACTTCCTCGGACGACACGACAGCATGCACAATCTGGTGCAACGAAAATCAAGCAAGTGGCTACCATCCGGCTATCAGCAACGCCTCGTCACTCAAGCAATTGATCCTCGGCCAAGTGTGGAGGGCCCCATCGTCATCAACAGCCACTTACCCGCCCACTATAAACCAGCCGACGCAGCAGATATCGCTCTGTGGGCTCGGTGGCTGTGCCACAACGCAGACCACTAATCCGTTCAACTTTTTCGTGCAGATGTTCTCCTTCCTCCGCGCTTTGCTCCCGTTGCTGGCTTCCTCGGACGACATGACTGCATGCACAATCTGGAGCAACGAAAATCAAGCAAGTGGCTACCATCCGGCTATCAGCAACGCCTCGTCACTCAAGCAATTGATGCTCGGCCAAGTGTGGAGGGCCCCATCGTCATCAACAGCCACTTACCCGCCCACTATAAACCAGCCGACGCAGCAGATATTGCTCTGCGGGCTCGGTGGCTGTGCCACAACGCAGACCACAAATCCGTTCAACTTTTTCGTGCAGATGTTCTCCTTCCTCCGCGCTTTGCTCCCGTTGCTGGCTTCCTCGGACGACACGACAGCATGCACAATCTGGAGCAACTAAAATCAAGCAGGTGGCTACCATCGGGCTATCAGCAACGCCTCGTCACTCAAGCAATTGATCCTCGGCCAAGTGTGGAGGGCCCCATCGTCATCAACAGCCACTTACCCCCCTCTATAAACCAGCCGACGCAGCCCATATCGCTCTGTGGGCTCGGTGGCTGTGCCACAACGCAGACCACTAATCCGTTCAACTTTTTCGTGCAGATGTTCTCCTTCCTCCGCGCTTTGCTCCCGTTGCTGGCTTCCTCGGACGGCACGACAGCATGCACAATCTGGAGCAACGAAAATCAAGCAAGTGGCTACCATCGGGCTATCAGCAACGCCTCGTCACTCAAGCAATTGATCCTCCGCCAAGTGTGGAGGGCCCCATCGTCATCAACAGCCACTTACCCGCCCACTATAAACCAGCCAACGCAGCCCATATCGCTCTGTGGGCTCGGTGGCTGTGCCACAACGCAGACCACTAATCCGTTCAACTTTTTCGTGCAGATGTTCTCCTTCCTCCGCGCTTTGCTCCCGTTGCTGGCTTCCTCGGACGGCACGAAAGCATGCACAATCTGGAGCAACGAAAATCAAGCAAGTGGCTACCATCCGGCTATCAGCAACGCCTCGTCACTCAAGCAATTGATCCTCGGCCAAGTGTGGAGGGCCCCATCGTCATCAACAGCCACTTACCCGCCCACTATAAACCAGCCGACGCAGCAGATATCGCTCTGTGGGCTCGGTGGCTGTGCCACAACGCAGACCACTAATCCGTTCAACTTTTTCGTGCAGATGTTCTCCTTCCTCCGCGCTTTGCTCCCGTTGCTGGCTTCCTCGGACGGCACGACAGCATGCACAATCTGGAGCAACGAAAATCAAGCAAGTGGCTACCATCCGGCTATCAGCAACGCCTCGTCACTCAAGCAATTGATCCTCGGCCAAGTGTGGAGGGCCCCATCGTCATCAACAGCCACTTACCCGCCCACTATAAACCAGCCGACGCAGCAGATATCGCTCTGTGGGCTCGGTGGCTGTGCCACAACGCAGACCACTAATCCGTTCAACTTTTTCGTGCAGATGTTCTCCTTCCTCCGCGCTTTGCTCCCGTTGCTGGCTTCCTCGGACGGCACGACAGCATGCTCAATCTGGAGCAACGAAAATCAAGCAAGTGGCTACCATCCGGCTATCAGCAACGCCTCGCCACTCAAGCAATTGATCCTCGGCCAAGTGTGAAGGGCCCCATCGTCATCAACAGCCACTTACCCGCCCACTATAAACCAGCCGACGCAGCAGATATCGCTCTGTGGGCTCGGTGGCTGTGCCACAACGCAGACCACTAATCCGTTCAACTTTTTCGTGCAGATGTTCTCCTTCCTCCACGCTTTGCTCCCGTTGCTGTCTTCCTCGGACGGCACGACAGCATGCACAATCTGGAGCAACGAAAATCAAGCAAGTGGCTACCATCCGGCTATCAGCAACGCCTCGTCACTCAAGCAATTGATCCTCGGCCAAGTGTGGAGGGCCCCATCGTCATCAACAGCCACTTACCCGCCCACTATAAACCAGCCGACGCAGCAGATATCGCTCTGTGGGCTCGGTGGCTGTGCCACAACGCAGACCACTAATCCGTTTAACTTTTTCGTGCAGATGTTCTCCTTCCTCCGCGCTTTGCTCCCGTTGCTGGCTTCCTCGGACGGCACGACAGCATGCACAATCTGGAGCAACGAAAATCAAGCAAGTGGCTACCATCCGGCTATCAGCAACGCCTCGTCACTCGAGCAATTGATCCTCGGCCAAGTGTGGAGGGCCCCATCGTCATCAACAGCCACTTACCCGCCCACTATAAACCAGCCGACGCAGCCCATATCGCTCTGTGGGCTCGGTGGCTGTGCCACAACGCAGACCACTAATCCGTTCAACTTTTTCGTGCAGATGTTCTCCTTCCTCCGCGCTTTGCTCCCGTTGCTGGCTTCCTCGGACGGCACGACAGCATGCACAATCTGGAGCAACGAAAATCAAGCAAGTGGCTACCATCTGGCTATCAGCAACGCCTCGTCTCTCAAGCAATTGATCATCGGCCAAGTGTGGAGGGCCCCATCGTCATCAACAGCCACTTACCCGCCCACTATAAACCAGCCGACGCAGCCCATATCGCTCTGTGGGCTCGGTGGCTGTGCCACAACACAGACCACTAATCCGTTCAACTTTTTCGTGCAGATGTTCTCCTTCCTCCGCGCTTTGCTCCCGTTGCTGGCTTCCTCGGACGGCACGACAGCATGCACAATCTGGAGCAACGAAAATCAAGCAAGTGGCTACCATCCGGCTATCAGCAACTGCTCGTCACTCGAGCAATATATCCTCGGCCAAGTGTGGAGGGCCCCATCGTCATCAACAGCCACTTACCCGCCCACTATAAACCAGCCGACGCAGCAGATATCGCTCTGTGGGCTCGGTGGCTGTGCCACAACGCAGACCACTAATCCGTTCAACTTTTTCGTGCAGATGTTCTCCTTCCTCCGCGCTTTGCTCCCGTTGCTGGCTTCCTCGGACGGCACGACAGCATGCACAATCTGGAGCAACGAAAATCAAGCAAGTGGCTACCATCCGGCTATCAGCAACGCCTCGTCACTCGAGCAATTGATCCTCGGCCAAGTGTGGAGGGCCCCATCGTCATCAACAGCCACTTACCCGCCCACTATAAACCAGCCGACGCAGCAGATATCGTTCTGTGGGCTCGGTGGCTGTGCCACAACGCAGACCACTAATCCGTTCAACTTTTTCGTGCAGATGTTCTCCTTCCTCCGCGCTTTGCTCCCGTTGCTGGCTTCCTCGGACGGCACGACAGCATGCACAATCTGGAGCAACGAAAATCAAGCAAGTGGCTACCATCCGACTATCAGCAACGCCTCGTCACTCGAGCAATTGATCCTCGGCCAAGTGTGGAGGGCCCCATCGTCATCAACAGCCACTTACCCGCCCTCTATAAACCAGCCGACGCAGCAGATATCGCTCTGTGGGCTCGGTGGCTGTGCCACAACGCAGACCACTAATCCGTTCAACTTTTTCGTGCAGATGTTCTCCTTCCTCCGCGCTTTGCTCCCGTTGCTGGCTTCCTCGGACGGCACGACAGCATGCACAATCTGGAGCAACGAAAATCAAGCAAGTGGCTACCATCCGGCTATCAGCAACGCCTCGCCACTCAAGCAATTGATCCTCGGCCAAGTGTGGAGGGCCCCATCGTCATCAACAGCCACTTACCCGCCCACTATAAACCAGCCGATGCAGCAGATATCGCTCTGTGGGCGCGGTGGCTGTGCCACAACGCAGACCACTAATCCGTTCAACTTTTTAGTGCAGATGTTCTCCTTCCTCCGCGCTTTGCTCCCGTTGCTGGCTTCCTCGGACGGCACGACAGCATGCACAATCTGGAGCAACGAAAATCAAGCAAGTGGCTACCATCCGGCTATCAGCAACGCCTCGCCACTCAAGCAATTGATCCTCGGCCAAGTGTGCAGGGCCCCATCGTCATCAACAGCCACTTACCCGCCCACTATAAACCAGCCGACGCAGCAGATATCGCTCTGTGGGCTCGGTGGCTGTGCCACTACGCAGACCACTAATCCGTTCAACTTTTTCGTGCAGATGTTCTCCTTCCTCCGCGCTTTGCTCCCGTTGCTGGCTTCCTCGGACGGCACGACAGCATGCACAATCTGGAGCAACGAAAATCAAGCAAGTGGCTACCATCCGGCTATCAGCAACGCCTCGTCACTCAAGCAATTCATCCTCGGCCAAGTGTGGAGGGCCCCATCGTCATCAACAGCCACTTACCCGCCCACTATAAACCAGCCGACGCAGCAGATATCGCTCTGTGGGCTCGGTGGCTGTGCCACAACGCAGACCACTAATCCGTTCAACTTTTTCGTGCAGATGTTCTTCCTCCGCGCTTTGCTCCCGTTGCTGGCTTCCTCGGACGGCACGACAGCATGCACAATCTGGAGCAACGAAAATCAAGCAAGTGGCTACCATCCGGCTATCAGCAACGCCTCGTCACTCGAGCAATTGATCCTCGGCCAAGTGTGGAGGGCCCCATCGTCATCAACAGCCACTTACCCGCCCACTATAAACCAGCCGACGCAGCCCATATCGCTCTGTGGGCTCGGTGGCTGTGCCACAACGCAGACCACTAATCCGTTCAACTTTTTCGTGCAGATGTTCTCCTTCCTCCGCGCTTTGCTCCCGTTGCTGGCTTCCTCGGACGGCACGACAGCATGCACAATCTGGAGCAACGAAAATCAAGCAAGTGGCTACCATCTGGCTATCAGCAACGCCTCGTCTCTCAAGCAATTGATCCTCGGCCAAGTGTGGAGGGCCCCATCGTCACCAACAGCCACTTACCCGCCCACTATAAACCAGCCGACGCAGCCCATATCGCTCTGTGGGCTCGGTGGCTGTGCCACAACGCAGACCACTAATCCGTTCAACTTTTTCGTGCAGATGTTCTCCTTCCTCCGCGCTTTGCTCCCGTTGCTAGCTTCCTCGGACGGCACGACAGCATGCACAATCTGGAACAACGAAAATCAAGCAAGTGGCTACCATCCGGCTATCAGCAACGGCTCGTCACTCGAGCAATTGATCCTCGGCCAAGTGTGGAGGGCCCCATCGTCATCAACAGCCACTTACCCGCCCACTATAAACCAGCCGACGCAGCCCATATCGCTCTGTGGGCTCGGTGGCTGTGCCACAACGCAGACCACTAATCCGTTCAACTTTTTCGTGCAGATGTTCTCCTTCCTCCGCGCTTTGCTCCCGTTGCTGGCTTCCTCGGACGGCACGACAGCATGCACAATCTGGAGCAACGAAAATCAAGCAAGTGGCTACCATCCGGCTATCAGCAACGGCTCGTCACTCGAGCAATTGATCCTCGGCCAAGTGTGGAGGGCCCCATCGTCATCAACAGCCACTTACCCGCCCACTATAAACCAGCCGACGCAGCAGATTTCGCTCTGTGGGCTCGGTGGCTGTGCCACAACGCAGACCACTAATCCGTTCAACTTTTTCGTGCAGATGTTCTCCTTCCTCCGCGCTTTGCTCCCGTTGCTGGCTTCCTCGGACGGCACGACAGCATGCACAATCTGGAGCAACGAAAATCAAGCAAGTGGCTACCATCCGGCTATCAGCAACGCCTCGTCACTCGAGCAATTGATCCTCGGCCAAGTGTGGAGGGCCCCATCGTCATCAACAGCCACTTACCCGCCCACTATAAACCAGCCGACGCAGCAGATATCGCTCTGTGGGCTCGGTGGCTGTGCCACAACGCAGACCACTAATCCGTTCAACTTTTTCGTGCAGATGTTCTCCTTCCTCCGCGCTTTGCTCCCGTTGCTGGCTTCCTCGGACGGCACGACAGCATGCACAATCTGGAGCAACGAAAATCAAGCAAGTGGCTACCATCCGACTATCAGCAACGCCTCGTCACTCGAGCAATTGATCCTCGGCCAAGTGTGGAGGGCCCCATCGTCATCAACAGCCACTTACCCGCCCTCTATAAACCAGCCGACGCAGCAGATATCGCTCTGTGGGCTCGGTGGCTGTGCCACAACGCAGACCACTAATCCGTTCAACTTTTTCGTGCAGATGTTCTCCTTCCTCCGCGCTTTGCTCCCGTTGCTGGCTTCCTCGGACGGCACGACAGCATGCACAATCTGGAGCAACGAAAATCAAGCAAGTGGCTACCATCCGGCTATCAGCAACGCCTCGCCACTCAAGCAATTGATCCTCGGCCAAGTGTGGAGGGCCCCATCGTCATCAACAGCCACTTACCCGCCCACTATAAACCAGCCGATGCAGCAGATATCGCTCTGTGGGCGCGGTGGCTGTGCCACAACGCAGACCACTAATCCGTTCAACTTTTTAGTGCAGATGTTCTCCTTCCTCCGCGCTTTGCTCCCGTTGCTGGCTTCCTCGGACGACACGACAGCATGCACAATCTGGAGCAACGAAAATCAAGCAAGTGGCTACCATCCGGCTATCAGCAACGCCTCGCCACTCAAGCAATTGATCCTCGGCCAAGTGTGCAGGGCCCCATCGTCATCAACAGCCACTTACCCGCCCACTATAAACCAGCCGACGCAGCAGATATCGCTCTGTGGGCTCGGTGGCTGTGCCACTACGCAGACCACTAATCCGTTCAACTTTTTCGTGCAGATGTTCTCCTTCCTCCGCGCTTTGCTCCCGTTGCTGGCTTCCTCGGACGGCACGACAGCATGCACAATCTGGAGCAACGAAAATCAAGCAAGTGGCTACCATCCGGCTATCAGCAACGCCTCGTCACTCAAGCAATTGATCCTCGGCCAAGTGTGGAGGGCCCCATCGTCATCAACAGCCACTTACCCGCCCACTATAAACCAGCCGACGCAGCAGATATCGCTCTGTGGGCTCGGTGGCTGCGCCACAACGCAGACCACTAATCCGTTCAACTTTTTCGTGCAGATGTTCTTCCTCCGCGCTTTGCTCCCGTTGCTGGCTTCCTCGGACGGCACGACAGCATGCACAATCTGGAGCAACGAAAATCAAGCAAGTGGCTACCATCCGGCTATCAGCAACGCCTCGTCACTCGAGCAATTGATCCTCGGCCAAGTGTGGAGGGCCCCATCGTCATCAACAGCCACTTACCCGCCCACTATAAACCAGCCGACGCAGCCCATATCGCTCTGTGGGCTCGGTGGCTGTGCCACAACGCAGACCACTAATCCGTTCAACTTTTTCGTGCAGATGTTCTCCTTCCTCCGCGCTTTGCTCCCGTTGCTGGCTTCCTTGGACGGCACGACAGCATGCACAATCTGGAGCAACGAAAATCAAGCAAGTGGCTACCATCTGGCTATCAGCAACGCCTCGTCTCTCAAGCAATTGATCCTCGGCCAAGTGTGGAGGGCCCCATCGTCACCAACAGCCACTTACCCGCCCACTATAAACCAGCCGACGCAGCCCATATCGCTCTGTGGGCTCGGTGGCTGTGCCACAACGCAGACCACTAATCCGTTCAACTTTTTCGTGCAGATGTTCTCCTTCCTCCGCGCTTTGCTCCCGTTGCTAGCTTCCTCGGACGGCACGACAGCATGCACAATCTGGAACAACGAAAATCAAGCAAGTGGCTACCATCCGGCTATCAGCAACGGCTCGTCACTCGAGCAATTGATCCTCGGCCAAGTGTGGAGGGCCCCATCGTCATCAACAGCCACTTACCCGCCCACTATAAACCAGCCGACGCAGCAGATATCGCTCTGTGGGCTCGGTGGCTGTGCCACAACGCAAACCACTAATCCGTTCAACTTTTTCGTGCAGATGTTCTCCTTCCTCCGCGCTTTGCTCCCGTTGCTGGCTTCCTCGGACGGCACGACAGCATGCACAATCTGGAGCAACGAAAATCAAGCAAGTGGCTACCATCCGGCTATCAGCAACGCCTCGTCACTCGAGCAATTGATCCTCGGCCAAGTGTGGAGGGCCTCATCGTCATCAACAGCCACTTACCCGCCCACTATAAACCAGCCGACGCAGCAGATATCGCTCTGTGGGCTCGGTGGCTGTGCCACAACGCAGACCACTAACCCGTTCAACTTTTTCGTGCAGATGTTCTCCTTCCTCCGCGCTTTGCTCCCGTTGCTGGCTTCCTCGGACGGCACGACAGCATGCACAATCTGGAGCAACGAAAATCAAGCAAGTGGCTACCATCCGGCTATCAGCAACGCCTCGTCACTCGAGCAATTGATCCTCGGCCAAGTGTGGAGGGCCCCATCGTCATCAACAGCCACTTACCCGCCCTCTATAAACCAGCCGACGCAGCAGATATCGCTCTGTGGGCTCGGTGGCTGTGCCACAACGCAGACCACTAATCCGTTCAACTTTTTCGTGCAGATGTTCTTCTTTCTCCGCGCTTTGCTCCCGTTGCTGGCTTCCTCGGACGGCACGACAGCATGCACAATCTGGAGCAACGAAAATCAAGCAAGTGGCTACCATCCGGCTATCAGCAACGCCTCGTCACTCGAGCAATTGATCCTCGGCCAAGTGTGGAGGGCCCCATCGTCATCAACAGCCACTTACCCGCCCTCTATAAACCAGCCGACGCAGCCCATATCGCTCTGTGGGCTCGGTGGCTGTGCCACAACGCAGACCACTAATCCGTTCAACTTTTTCGTGCAGATGTTCTCCTTCCTCCGCGCTTTGCTCCCGTTGCTGGCTTCCTCGGACGACACGACAGCATGCACAATCTGGAGCAACTAAAATCAAGCAAGTGGCTACCATCGGGCTATCAGCAACGCCTCGTCACTCAAGCAATTGATCCTCGGCCAAGTGTGGAGGGCCCCATCGTCATCAACAGCCACTTACCCGCCCTCTATAAACCAGCCGACGCAGCCCATATCGCTCTGTGGGCTCGGTGGCTGTGCCACAACGCAGACCACTAATCCGTTCTACTTTTTCGTGCAGATGTTCTCCTTCCTCCGCGCTTTGCTCCCGTTGCTGGCTTCCTCGGACGGCACGACAGCATGCACAATCTGGAGCAACGAAAATCAAGCAAGTGGCTACCATCCGGCTATCAGCAACGCCTCGTCACTCAAGCAATTGATCCTCGGCCAAGTGTGGAGGGCCCCATCGTCATCAACAGCCACTTACCCGCCCACTATAAACCAGCCGACGCAGCAGATATCGCTCTGTGGGCTCGGTGGCTGTGCCACAACGCAGACCACTAATCCGTTCAACTTTTTCGTGCAGATGTTCTCCTTCCTCCGCGCTTTGCTCCCGTTGCTGGCTTCCTCGGACGACACGACAGCATGCGCAATCTGGAGCAACGAAAATCAAGCAAGTGGCTACCATCCGGCTATCAGCAACGCCTCGTCACTCAAGCAATTGATGCTCGGCCAAGTGTGGAGGGCCCCATCGTCATCAACAGCCACTTACCCGCCCACTATAAACCAGCCGACGCAGCAGATATCGCTCTGTGGGCTCGGTGGCTGTGCCACAACGCAGACCACAAATCCGTTCAACTTTTTCGTGCAGATGTTCTCCTTCCTCCGCGCTTTGCTCCCGTTGCTGGCTTCCTCGGACGACACGACAGCATGCACAACCTGAAGCAACGAAAATCAAGCAAGTGGCTACCATCGGGCTATCAGCAACGCCTCGTCACTCAAGCAATTGATCCTCGGCCAAGTGTGGAGGGCCCCATCGTCATCAACAGCCACTTACCCGCCCTCTATAAACCAGCCGACGCAGCAGATATCGCTCTGTGGGCTCGGTGGCTGTGCCACAACGCAGACCACAAATCCGTTCAACTTTTTCGTGCAGATGTTCTCCTTCCTCCGCGCTTTGCTCCCGTTGCTGGCTTCCTCGGACGGCACGACAGCATGCACAATCTGGAGCAACGAAAATCAAGCAAGTGGCTACCATCCGGCTATCAGCAACGCCTCGTCACTCAAGCAATTGATCCTCGGCCAAGTGTGGAGGGCCCCATCGTCATCAACAGCCACTTACCCGCCCACTATAAACCAGCCGACGCAGCAGATATCGCTCTGTGGGCTCGGTGGCTGTCGCACAACGCAGACCACTAATCCGTTCAACTTTTTCGTGCAGATGTTCTCCTTCCTCCGCGCTTTGCTCCCGTTGCTGGCTTCCTCGGACGACACGACAGCATGCACAATCTGGAGCAACGAAAATCAAGCAAGTGGCTACCATCCGGCTATCAGCAACGCCTCGTCACTCAAGCAATTGATCCTCGGCCAAGTGTGGAGGGCCCCATCGTCATCAACAGCCACTTACCCGCCCTCTATAAACCAGCCGACGCAGCAGATATCGCTCTGTGGGCTCGGTGGCTGTGCCACAACGCAGACCACTAATCCGTTCAACTTTTTCGTGCAGATGTTCTCCTTCCTCCGCGCTTTGCTCCCGTAGCTGGCTTCCTCGGACGACACGACAGCATGCGCAATCTGGAGCAACGAAAATCAAGCAAGTGGCTACCATCCGGCTATCAGCAACGCCTCGTCACTCAAGCAATTGATGCTCGGCCAAGTGTGGAGGGCCCCATCGTCATCAACAGCCACTTACCCGCCCACTATAAACCAGCCGACGCAGCAGATATCGCTCTGTGGGCTCGGTGGCTGTGCCACAACGCAGACCACAAATCCGTTCAACTTTTTCGTGCAGATGTTCTCCTTCCTCCGCGCTTTGCTCCCGTTGCTGGCTTCCTCGGACGACACGACAGCATGCACAACCTGTAGCAACGAAAATCAAGCAAGTGGCTACTATCGGGCTATCAGCAACGCCTCGTCACTCAAGCAATTGATCCTCGGCCAAGTGTGGAGGGCCCCATCGTCATCAACAGCCACTTACCCGCCCTCTATAAACCAGCCGACGCAGCAGATATCGCTCTGTGGGCTCGGTGGCTGTGCCACAATGCAGACCACTAATCCGTTCAACTTTTTCGTGCAGATGTTCTCCTTCCTCCGCGCTTTGCTCCCGTTGTTGGCTTCCTCGGACGGCACGAGAGCATGCACAATCTGGAGCAACGAAAATCAAGCAAGTGGCTACCATCCGGCTATCAGCAACGCCTCGTCACTCAAGCAATTGATCCTCGGCCAAGTGTGGAGGGCCCCATCGTCATCAACAGCCACTTACCCGCCCACTATAAACCAGCCGACGCAGCAGATATCGCTCTGTGGGCTCGGTGGCTGTGGCACAACGCAGACCACTAATCCGTTCAACTTTTTCGTGCAGATGTTCTCCTTCCTCCGCGCTTTGCTCCCGTTGCTGGCTTCCTCGGACGACACGACAGCATGCACAATCTGGAGCAACGAAAATCAAGCAAGTGGCTACCATCCGGCTATCAGCAACGCCTCGTCACTCAAGCAATTGATCCTCGGCCAAGTGTGGAGGGCCCCATCGTCATCAACAGCCACTTACCCGCCCTCTATAAACCAGCCGACGCAGCAGATATCGCTCTGTGGGCTCGGTGGCTGTGCCACAACGCAGACCACTAATCCGTTCAACTTTTTCGTGCAGATGTTCTCCTTCCTCCGCGCTTTGCTCCCGTTGCTGACTTCCTCGGACGACACGACAGCATGCACAATCTGGTGCAACGAAAATCAAGCAAGTGGCTACCATCCGGCTATCAGCAACGCCTCGTCACTCAAGCAATTGATCCTCGGCCAAGTGTGGAGGGCCCCATCGTCATCAACAGCCACTTACCCGCCCACTATAAACCAGCCGACGCAGCAGATATCGCTCTGTGGGCTCGGTGGCTGTGCCACAACGCAGACCACTAATCCGTTCAACTTTTTCGTGCAGATGTTCTCCTTCCTCCGCGCTTTGCTCCCGTTGCTGGCTTCCTCGGACGACATGACTGCATGCACAATCTGGAGCAACGAAAATCAAGCAAGTGGCTACCATCCGGCTATCAGCAACGCCTCGTCACTCAAGCAATTGATGCTCGGCCAAGTGTGGAGGGCCCCATCGTCATCAACAGCCACTTACCCGCCCACTATAAACCAGCCGACGCAGCAGATATTGCTCTGCGGGCTCGGTGGCTGTGCCACAACGCAGACCACAAATCCGTTCAACTTTTTCGTGCAGATGTTCTCCTTCCTCCGCGCTTTGCTCCCGTTGCTGGCTTCCTCGGACGACACGACAGCATGCACAATCTGGAGCAACTAAAATCAAGCAGGTGGCTACCATCGGGCTATCAGCAACGCCTCGTCACTCAAGCAATTGATCCTCGGCCAAGTGTGGAGGGCCCCATCGTCATCAACAGCCACTTACCCCCCTCTATAAACCAGCCGACGCAGCCCATATCGCTCTGTGGGCTCGGTGGCTGTGCCACAACGCAGACCACTAATCCGTTCAACTTTTTCGTGCAGATGTTCTCCTTCCTCCGCGCTTTGCTCCCGTTGCTGGCTTCCTCGGACGGCACGACAGCATGCACAATCTGGAGCAACGAAAATCAAGCAAGTGGCTACCATCGGGCTATCAGCAACGCCTCGTCACTCAAGCAATTGATCCTCGGCCAAGTGTGGAGGGCCCCATCGTCATCAACAGCCACTTACCCGCCCACTATAAACCAGCCAACGCAGCCCATATCGCTCTGTGGGCTCGGTGGCTGTGCCACAACGCAGACCACTAATCCGTTCAACTTTTTCGTGCAGATGTTCTCCTTCCTCCGCGCTTTGCTCCCGTTGCTGGCTTCCTCGGACGGCACGAAAGCATGCACAATCTGGAGCAACGAAAATCAAGCAAGTGGCTACCATCCGGCTATCAGCAACGCCTCGTCACTCAAGCAATTGATCCTCGGCCAAGTGTGGAGGGCCCCATCGTCATCAACAGCCACTTACCCGCCCACTATAAACCAGCCGACGCAGCAGATATCGCTCTGTGGGCTCGGTGGCTGTGCCACAACGCAGACCACTAATCCGTTCAACTTTTTCGTGCAGATGTTCTCCTTCCTCCGCGCTTTGCTCCCGTTGCTGGCTTCCTCGGACGGCACGACAGCATGCACAATCTGGAGCAACGAAAATCAAGCAAGTGGCTACCATCCGGCTATCAGCAACGCCACGTCACTCAAGCAATTGATCCTCGGCCAAGTGTGGAGGGCCCCATCGTCATCAACAGCCACTTACCCGCCCACTATAAACCAGCCGACGCAGCAGATATCGCTCTGTGGGCTCGGTGGCTGTGCCACAACGCAGACCACTAATCCGTTCAACTTTTTCGTGCAGATGTTCTCCTTCCTCCGCGCTTTGCTCCCGTTGCTGGCTTCCTCGGACGGCACGACAGCATGCTCAATCTGGAGCAACGAAAATCAAGCAAGTGGCTACCATCCGGCTATCAGCAACGCCTCGCCACTCAAGCAATTGATCCTCGGCCAAGTGTGAAGGGCCCCATCGTCATCAACAGCCACTTACCCGCCCACTATAAACCAGCCGACGCAGCAGATATCGCTCCGTGGGCTCGGTGGCTGTGCCACAACGCAGACCACTAATCCGTTCAACTTTTTCGTGCAGATGTTCTCCTTCCTCCGCGCTTTGCTCCCGTTGCTGGCTTCCTCGGACGGCACGACAGCATGCACAATCTGGAGCAACGAAAATCAAGCAAGTGGCTACCATCCGGCTATCAGCAACGCCTCGTCACTCGAGCAATTGATCCTCGGCCAAGTGTGGAGGGCCCCATCGTCATCAACAGCCACTTACCCGCCCACTATAAACCAGCCGACGCAGCCCATATCGCTCTGTGGGCTCGGTGGCTGTGCCACAACGCAGACCACTAATCCGTTCAACTTTTTCGTGCAGATGTTCTCCTTCCTCCGCGCTTTGCTCCCGTTGCTGGCTTCCTCGGACGGCACGACAGCATGCACAATCTGGAGCAACGAAAATCAAGCAAGTGGCTACCATCTGGCTATCAGCAACGCCTCGTCTCTCAAGCAATTGATCATCGGCCAAGTGTGGAGGGCCCCATCGTCATCAACAGCCACTTACCCGCCCACTATAAACCAGCCGACGCAGCCCATATCGCTCTGTGGGCTCGGTGGCTGTGCCACAACGCAGACCACTAATCCGTTCAACTTTTTCGTGCAGATGCTCTCCTTCCTCCGCGCTTTGCTCCCGTTGCTGGCTTCCTCGGACGGCACGACAGCATGCACAATCTGGAGCAACGAAAATCAAGCAAGTGGCTACCATCCGGCTATCAGCAACGGCTCGTCACTCGAGCAATTGATCCTCGGCCAAGTGTGGAGGGCCCCATCGTCATCAACAGCCACTTACCCGCCCACTATAAACCAGCCGACGCAGCAGATATCGCTCTGTGGGCTCGGTGGCTGTGCCACAACGCAGACCACTAATCCGTTCAACTTTTTCGTGCAGATGTTCTCCTTCCTCCGCGCTTTGCTCCCGTTGCTGGCTTCCTCGGACGGCACGACAGCATGCACAATCTGGAGCAACGAAAATCAAGCAAGTGGCTACCATCCGGCTATCAGCAACGGCTCGTCACTCGAGCAATTGATCCTCGGCCAAGTGTGGAGGGCCCCATCGTCATCAACAGCCACTTACCCGCCCACTATAAACCAGCCGACGCAGCAGATATCGCTCTGTGGGCTCGGTGGCTGTGCCACAACGCAGACCACTAATCCGTTCAACTTTTTCGTGCAGATGTTCTCCTTCCTCCGCGCTTTGCTCCCGTTGCTGGCTTCCTCAAACGGCACGACAGCATGCACAATCTGGAGCAACGAAAATCAAGCAAGTGGCTACCATCCGGCTATCAGCAACGCCTCGTCACTCGAGCAATTGATCCTCGGCCAAGTGTGGAGGGCCCCATCGTCATCAACAGCCACTTACCCGCCCACTATAAACCAGCCGACGCAGCAGATATCGCTCTGTGGGCTCGGTGGCTGTGCCACAACGCAGACCACTAATCCGTTCAACTTTTTCGTGCAGATGTTCTCCTTCCTCCGCGCTTTGCTCCCGTTGCTGGCTTCCTCGGACGGCACGACAGCATGCACAATCTGGAGCAACGAAAATCAAGCAAGTGGCTACCATCCGACTATCAGCAACGCCTCGTCACTCGAGCAATTGATCCTCGGCCAAGTGTGGAGGGCCCCATCGTCATCAACAGCCGCTTACCCGCCCTCTATAAACCAGCCGACGCAGCAGATATCGCTCTGTGGGCTCGGTGGCTGTGCCACAACGCAGACCACTAATCCGTTCAACTTTTTCGTGCAGATGTTCTCCTTCCTCCGCGCTTTGCTCCCGTTGCTGGCTTCTTCGGACGGCACGACAGCATGCACAATCTGGAGCAACGAAAATCAAGCAAGTGGCTACCATCCGGCTATCAGCAACGCCTCGCCACTCAAGCAATTGATCCTCGGCCAAGTGTGGAGGGCCCCATCGTCATCAACAGCCACTTACCCGCCCACTATAAACCAGCCGATGCAGCAGATATCGCTCTGTGGGCGCGGTGGCTGTGCCACAACGCAGACCACTAATCCGTTCAACTTTTTAGTGCAGATGTTCTCCTTCCTCCGCGCTTTGCTCCCGTTGCTGGCTTCCTCGGACGACACGACAGCATGCACAATCTGGAGCAACGAAAATCAAGCAAGTGGCTACCATCCGGCTATCAGCAACGCCTCGCCACTCAAGCAATTGATCCTCGGCCAAGTGTGCAGGGCACCATCGTCATCAACAGCCACTTACCCGCCCACTATAAACCAGCCGACGCAGCAGATATCGCTCTGTGGGCTCGGTGGCTGTGCCACTACGCAGACCACTAATCCGTTCAACTTTTTCGTGCAGATGTTCTCCTTCCTCCGCGCTTTGCTCCCGTTGCTGGCTTCCTCGGACGGCACGACAGCATGCACAATCTGAAGCAACGAAAATCAAGCAAGTGGCTACCATCCGGCTATCAGCAACGCCTCGTCACTCAAGCAATTGATCCTCGGCCAAGTGTGGAGGGCCCCATCGTCATCAACAGCCACTTACCCGCCCACTATAAACCAGCCGACGCAGCAGATATCGCTCTGTGGGCTCGGTGGCTGTGCCACAACGCAGACCACTAATCCGTTCAACTTTTTCGTGCAGATGTTCTTCCTCCGCGCTTTGCTCCCGTTGCTGGCTTCCTCGGACGGCACGACAGCATGCACAATCTGGAGCAACGAAAATCAAGCAAGTGGCTACCATCCGGCTATCAGCAACGCCTCGTCACTCGAGCAATTGATCCTCGGCCAAGTGTGGAGGGCCCCATCGTCATCAACAGCCACTTACCCGCCCACTATAAACCAGCCGACGCAGCCCATATCGCTCTGTGGGCTCGGTGGCTGTGCCACAACGCAGACCACTAATCCGTTCAACTTTTTCGTGCAGATGTTCTCCTTCCTCCGCGCTTTGCTCCCGTTGCTGGCTTCCTTGGACGGCACGACAGCATGCACAATCTGGAGCAACGAAAATCAAGCAAGTGGCTACCATCTGGCTATCAGCAACGCCTCGTCTCTCAAGCAATTGATCCTCGGCCAAGTGTGGAGGGCCCCATCGTCACCAACAGCCACTTACCCGCCCACTATAAACCAGCCGACGCAGCCCATATCGCTCTGTGGGCTCGGTGGCTGTGCCACAACGCAGACCACTAATCCGTTCAACTTTTTCGTGCAGATGTTCTCCTTCCTCCGCGCTTTGCTCCCGTTGCTAGCTTCCTCGGACGGCACGACAGCATGCACAATCTGGAACAACGAAAATCAAGCAAGTGGCTACCATCCGGCTATCAGCAACGGCTCGTCACTCGAGCAATTGATCCTCGGCCAAGTGTGGAGGGCCCCATCGTCATCAACAGCCACTTACCCGCCCACTATAAACCAGCCGACGCAGCAGATATCGCTCTGTGGGCTCGGTGGCTGTGCCACAACGCAAACCACTAATCCGTTCAACTTTTTCGTGCAGATGTTCTCCTTCCTCCGCGCTTTGCTCCCGTTGCTGGCTTCCTCGGACGGCACGACAGCATGCACAATCTGGAGCAACGAAAATCAAGCAAGTGGCTACCATCCGGCTATCAGCAACGCCTCGTCACTCGAGCAATTGATCCTCGGCCAAGTGTGGAGGGCCTCATCGTCATCAACAGCCACTTACCCACCCACTATAAACCAGCCGACGCAGCAGATATCGCTCTGTGGGCTCGGTGGCTGTGCCACAACGCAGACAACTAACCCGTTCAACTTTTTCGTGCAGATGTTCTCCTTCCTTCGCGCTTTGCTCCCGTTGCTGGCTTCCTCGGACGGCACGACAGCATGCACAATCTGGAGCAACGAAAATCAAGCAAGTGGCTACCATCCGGCTATCAGAAACGCCTCGTCACTCGAGCAATTGATCCTCGGCCAAGTGTGGAGGGCCCCATCGTCATCAACAGCCACTTACCCGCCCTCTATAAACCAGCCGACGCAGCAGATATCGCTCTTTGGGCTCGGTGGCTGTGCCACAACGCAGACCACTAATCCGTTCAACTTTTTCGTGCAGATGTTCTCCTTCCTCCGCGCTTTGCTCCCGTTGCTGGCTTCCTCGGACGACACGACAGCATGCACAATCTGGAGCAACTAAAATCAAGCAAGTGGCTACCATCGGGCTATCAGCAACGCCTCGTCACTCAAGCAATTGATCCTCGGCCAAGTGTGGAGGGCCCCATCGTCATCAACAGCCACTTACCCGCCCTCTATAAACCAGCCGACGCAGCCCATATCGCTCTGTGGGCTCGGTGGCTGTGCCACAACGCAGACCATTAATCCGTTCAACTTTTTCGTGCAGATGTTCTCCTTCCTCCGCGCTTTGCTCCCGTTGCTGGCTTCCTCGGACGGCACGACAGCATGCACAATCTGGAGCAACGAAAATCAAGCAAGTGGCTACCATTCGGCTATCAGCAACGCCTCGTCACTCAAGCAATTGATCCTCGGCCAAGTGTGGAGGGCCCCATCGTCATCAACAGCCACTTACCCGCCCACTATAAACCAGCCGACGCAGCAGATATCGCTCTGTGGGCTCGGTGGCTGTGCCACAACGCAGACCACTAATCCGTTCAACTTTTTCGTGCAGATGTTCTCCTTCCTCCGCGCTTTGCTCCCGTTGCTGGCTTCCTCGGACGACACGACAGCATGCGCAATCTGGAGCAACGAAAATCAAGCAAGTGGCTACCATCCGGCTATCAGCAACGCCTCGCCACTCAAGCAATTGATCCTCGGCCAAGTGTGGAGGGCCCCATCGTCATCAACAGCCACTTACCCGCTCACTATAAACCAGCCGACGCAGCAGATATCGCTCTGTGGGCGCGGTGGCTGTGCCACAACGCAGACCACTAATCCGTTCAACTTTTTAGTGCAGATGTTCTCCTTCCTCCGCGCTTTGCTCCCGTTGCTGGCTTCCTCGGACGGCACGACAGCATGCACAATCTGGAGCAACGAAAATCAAGCATGTGGCTACCATCCGGCTATCAGCAACGCCTCGTCACTCAAGCAATTGATCCTCGGCCAAGTGTGGAGGGCCCCATCGTCATCAACAGCCACTTACCCGCCCACTATAAACCAGCCGACGCAGCAGATATCGCTCTGTGGGCTCGGTGGCTGTGGCACAACGCAGACCACTAATCCGTTCAACTTTTTCGTGCAGATGTTCTCCTTCCTCCGCGCTTTGCTCCCGTTGCTGGCTTCCTCGGACGACACGACAGCATGCACAATCTGGAGCAACGAAAATCAGGCAAGTGGCTACCATCTGGCTATCAGCAACGCCTCGTCACTCAAGCAATTGATCCTCGGCCAAGTGTGGAGGGCCCCATCGTCATCAACAGCCACTTACCCGCCCTCTATAAACCAGCCGACGCAGCAGATATCGCTCTGTGGGCTCGGTGGCTGTGCCACAACGCAGACCACTAATCCGTTCAACTTTTTCGTGCAGATGTTCTCCTTCCTCCGCGCTTTGCTCCCGTTGCAGACTTCCTCGGACGACACGACAGCATGCACAATCTGGAGCAACGAAAATCAAGCAAGTGGCTACCATCCGGCTATCAGCAACGCCTCGTCACTCAAGCAATTGATCCTCGGCCAAGTGTGGAGGGCCCCATCGTCATCAACAGCCCCTTACCCGCCCACTATAAACCAGCCGACGCAGCAGATATCGCTCTGTGGGCTCGGTGGCTGTGCCACAACGCAGACCACTAATCCGTTCAACTTTTTCGTGCAGATGTTCTCCTTCCTCCGCGCTTTGCTCCCGTTGCTGGCTTCCTCGGACGACATGACTGCATGCACAATCTGGAGCAACGAAAATCAAGCAAGTGGCTACCATCCGGCTATCAGCAACGCCTCGTCACTCAAGCAATTGATGCTCGGCCAAGTGTGGAGGGCCCCATCGTCATCAACAGCCACTTACCCGCCCACTATAAACCAGCCGACGCAGCAGATATTGCTCTGTGGGCTCGGTGGCTGTGCCACAACGCAGACCACTAATCCGTTCAACTTTTTCGTGCAGATGTTCTCCTTCCTCCGCGCTTTGCTCCCGTTGCTGGCTTCCTCGGACGACATGACTGCATGCACAATCTGGAGCAACGAAAATCAAGCAAGTGGCTACCATCCGGCTATCAGCAACGCCTCGTCACTCAAGCAATTGATCCTCGGCCAAGTGTGGAGGGCCCCATCGTCATCAACAGCCACTTACCCGCCCTCTATAAACCAGCCGACGCAGCCCATATCGCTCTGTGGGCTCGGTGGCTGTGCCACAACGCAGACCACTAATCCGTTCAACTTTTTCGTGCAGATGTTCTCCTTCCTCCGCGCTTTGCTCCCGTTGCTGGCTTCCTCGGATGGCACGACAGCATGCACAATCTGGAGCAACGAAAATCAAGCAAGTGGCTACCATCGGGCTATCAGCAACGCCTCGTCACTCAAGCAATTGATCCTCGGCCAAGTGTGGAGGGCCCCATCGTCATCAACAGCCACTTACCCGCCCACTATAAACCAGCCGACGCAGCCCATATCGCTCTGTGGGCTCGGTGGCTGTGCCACAACGCAGACCACTAATTCGTTAAACTTTTTCGTGCAGATGTTCTCCTTCCTCCGCGCTTTGCTCCCGTTGCTGGCTTCCTCGGACGGCACGACAGCATGCACAATCTGGAGCAACGAAAATCAAGCAAGTGGCTACCATCCGGCTATCAGCAACGCCTCGTCACTCAAGCAATTGATCCTCGGCCAAGTGTGGAGGGCCCCATCGTCATCAACAGCCACTTACCCGCCCACTATAAACCAGCCGACGCAGCAGATATCGCTCTGTGGGCTCGGTGGCTGTTCCACAACGCAGACCACTAATCCGTTCAACTTTTTCGTGCAGATGTTCTCCTTCCTCCGCGCTTTGCTCCCGTTGCTGGCTTCCTCGGACGGCACGACAGCATGCACAATCTGGAGCAACGAAAATCAAGCAAGTGGCTACCATCCGGCTATCAGCAACGCCTCGTCACTCAAGCAATTGATCCTCGGCCAAGTGTGGAGGGCCCCATCGTCATCAACAGCCACTTACCCGCCCACTATAAACCAGCCGACGCAGCAGATATCGCTCTGTGGGCTCGGTGGCTGTGCCACAACGCAGACCACTAATCCGTTCAACTTTTTCGTGCAGATGTTCTCCTTCCTCCGCGCTTTGCTCCCGTTGCTGGCTTCCTCGGACGGCACGACAGCATGCACAATCTGGAGCAACGAAAATCAAGCAAGTGGCTACCATCCGGCTATCAGCAACGCCTCGCCACTCAAGCAATTGATCCTCGGCCAAGTGTGGAGGGCCCCATCGTCATCAACAGCCACTTACCCGCTCACTATAAACCAGCCGACGCAGCAGATATCGCTCTGTGGGCGCGGTGGCTGTGCCACAACGCAGACCACTAATCCGTTCAACTTTTTAGTGCAGATGTTCTCCTTCCTCCGCGCTTTGCTCCCGTTGCTGGCTTCCTCGGACGGCACGACAGCATGCACAATCTGGAGCAACGAAAATCAAGCAAGTGGCTACCATCCGGCTATCAGCAACGCCTCGCCACTCAAGCAATTGATCCTCGGCCAAGTGTGAAGGGCCCCATCGTCATCAACAGCCACTTACCCGCCCACTATAAACCAGCCGACGCAGCAGATATCGCTCTGTGGGCTCGGTGGCTGTGCCACAACGCAGACCACTAATCCGTTCAACTTTTTCGTGCAGATGTTCTCCTTCCTCCGCGCTTTGCTCCCGTTGCTGGCTTCCTCGGACGGCACGACAGCATGCACAATCTGGAGCAACGAAAATCAAGCAAGTGGCTACCATCCGGCTATCAGCAACACCTCGTCACTCAAGCAATTGATCCTCGGCCAAGTGTGGAGGGCCCCATCGTCATCAACAGCCACTTACCCGCCCACTATAAACCAGCCGACGCAGCAGATATCGCTCTGTGGGCTCGGTGGCTGTGCCACAACGCAGACCACTAATCCGTTTAACTTTTTCGTGCAGATGTTCTCCTTCCTCCGCGCTTTGCTCCCGTTGCTGGCTTCCTCGGACGGCACGACAGCATGCACAATCTGGAGCAACGAAAATCAAGCAAGTGGCTACCATCCGGCTATCAGCAACGCCTCGTCACTCGAGCAATTGATCCTCGGCCAAGTGTGGAGGGCCCCATCGTCATCAACAGCCACTTACCCGCCCACTATAAACCAGCCGACGCAGCAGATATCGCTCTGTGGGCTCGGTGGCTGTGCCACAACGCAGACCACAAATCCGTTCAACTTTTTCGTGCAGATGTTCTCCTTCCTCCGCGCTTTGCTCCCGTTGCTGGCTTCCTCGGACGACACGACAGCATGCACAATCTGGAGCAACTAAATTCAAGCAAGTGGCTACCATCGGGCTATCAGCAACGCCTCGTCACTCAAGCAATTGATCCTCGGCCAAGTGTGGAGGGCCCCATCGTCATCAACAGCCACTTACCCGCCCTCTATAAACCAGCCGACGCAGCCCATATCGCTCTGTGGGCTCGGTGGCTGTGCCACAACGCAGACCACTAATCCGTTCAACTTTTTCGTGCAGATGTTCTCCTTCCTCCGCGCTTTGCTCCCGTTGCTGGCTTCCTCGGACGGCACGACAGCATGCACAATCTGGAGCAACGAAAATCAAGCAAGTGGCTACCATCCGGCTATCAGCAACGCCTCGCCACTCAAGCAATTGATCCTCGGCCAAGTGTGGAGGGCCCCATCGTCATCAACAGCCACTTACCCGCCCACTATAAACCAGCCGACGCAGCCCATATCGCTCTGTGGGCTCGGTGGCTGTGCCACAACGCAGACCACTAATCCGTTCAACTTTTTCGTGCAGATGTTCTCCTTCCTCCGCGCTTTGCTCCCGTTGCTGGCTTCCTCGGACGGCACGACAGCATGCACAATCTGGAGCAACGAAAATCAAGCAAGTGGCTACCATCCGGCTATCAGCAACGCCTCGTCACTCAAGCAATTGATCCTCGGCCAAGTGTGGAGGGCCCCATTGTCATCAACAGCCACTTACCCGCCCACTATAAACCAGCCGACGCAGCAGATATCGCTCTGTGGGCTCGGTGGCTGTGCCACAACGCAGACCACTAATCCGTTCAACTTTTTCGTGCACATGTTCTCCTTCCTCCGCGCTTTGCTCCCGTTGCTGGCTTCCTCGGACGGCACGACAGCATGCACAATCTGGAGCAACGAAAATCAAGCAAGTGGCTACCATCCGGCTATCAGCAACGCCTCGTCACTCAAGCAATTGATCCTCGGCCAAGTGTGGAGGGCCCCATCGTCATCAACAGCCACTTACCCGCGAACTATAAACCAGCCGACGCAGCAGATATCGCTCTGTGGGCTCAGTGGCTGTGGCACAACGCAGACCACTAATCCGTTCAACTTTTTCGTGCAGATGTTCTCCTTCCTCCGCGCTTTGCTCCCGTTGCTGGCTTCCTCGGACGACACGACAGCATGCACAATCTGGAGCAACGAAAATCAAGCAAGTGGCTACCATCCGGCTATCAGCAACGCCTCGTCACTCAAGCAATTGATCCTCGGCCAAGTGTGGAGGGCCCCATCGTCATCAACAGCCACTTACCCGCCCTCTATAAACCAGCCGACGCAGCAGATATCGCTCTGTGGGCTCGGTGGCTGTGCCACAACGCAGACCACTAATCCGTTCAACTTTTTCGTGCAGATGTTCTCCTTCCTCCGCGCTTTGCTCCCGTTGCTGACTTCCTCGGACGACACGACAGCCTGCACAATCTGGAGCAACGAAAATCAAGCAAGTGGCTACCATCCGGCTATCAGCAACGCCTCGTCACTCAAGCAATTGATCCTCGGCCAAGTGTGGAGGGCCCCATCGTCATCAACAGCCACTTACCCGCCCACTATAAACCAGCCGACGCAGCAGATATCGCTCTGTGGGCTCGGTGGCTGTGCCACAACGCAGACCACTAATCCGTTCAACTTTTTCGTGCAGATGTTCTCCTTCCTCCGCGCTTTGCTCCCGTTGCTGGCTTCCTCGGACGACACGACAGCATGCGCAATCTGGAGCAACGAAAATCAAGCAAGTGGCTACCATCCGGCTATCAGCAACGCCTCGTCACTCAAGCAATTGATGCTCGGCCAAGTGTGGAGGGCCCCATCGTCATCAATAGCCACTTACCCGCCCACTATAAACCAGCCGACGCAGCAGATATCGCTCTGTGGGCTCGGTGGCTGTGCCACAACGCAGACCACAAATCCGTTCAACTTTTTCGTGCAGATGTTCTCCTTCCTCCGCGCTTTGCTCCCGTTGCTGGCTTCCTCGGACGGCACGACAGCATGCACAATCTGGAGCAACGAAAATCAAGCAAGTGGCTACCATCCGGCTATCAGCAACGCCTCGTCACTCAAGCAATTGATCCTCGGCCAAGTGTGGAGGGCCCCATCGTCATCAACAGCCACTTACCCGCCCACTATAAACCAGCCGACGCAGCAGATATCGCTCTGTGGGCTCGGTGGCTGTGGCACAACGCAGACCACTAATCCGTTCAACTTTTTCGTGCAGATGTTCTCCTTCCTCCGCGCTTTGCTCCCGTTGCTGGCTTCCTCGGACGACACGACAGCATGCACAATCTGGAGCAACGAAAATCAAGCAAGTGGCTACCATCCGGCTATCAGCAACGCCTCGTCACTCAAGCAATTGATCCTCGGCCAAGTGTGGAGGGCCCCATCGTCATCAACAGCCACTTACCCGCCCTCTATAAACCAGCCGACGCAGCAGATATCGCTCTGTGGGCTCGGTGGCTGTGCCACAACGCAGACCACTAATCCGTTCAACTTTTTCGTGCAGATGTTCTCCTTCCTCCGCGCTTTGCTCCCGTTGCTGACTTCCTCGGACGACACGACAGCATGCACAATCTGGTGCAACGAAAATCAAGCAAGTGGCTACCATCCGGCTATCAGCAACGCCTCGTCACTCAAGCAATTGATCCTCGGCCAAGTGTGGAGGGCCCCATCGTCATCAACAGCCACTTACCCGCCCACTATAAACCAGCCGACGCAGCAGATATCGCTCTGTGGGCTCGGTGGCTGTGCCACAACGCAGACCACTAATCCGTTCAACTTTTTCGTGCAGATGTTCTCCTTCCTCCGCGCTTTGCTCCCGTTGCTGGCTTCCTCGGAAGACATGACTGCATGCACAATCTGGAGCAACGAAAATCAAGCAAGTGGCTACCATCCGGCTATCAGCAACGCCTCGTCACTCAAGCAATTGATGCTCGGCCAAGTGTGGAGGGCCCCATCGTCATCAACAGCCACTTACCCGCCCACTATAAACCAGCCGACGCAGCAGATATTGCTCTGCGGGCTCGGTGGCTGTGCCACAACGCAGACCACAAATCCGTTCAACTTTTTCGTGCAGATGTTCTCCTTCCTCCGCGCTTTGCTCCCGTTGCTGGCTTCCTCGGACGACACGACAGCATGCACAATCTGGAGCAACTAAAATCAAGCAGGTGGCTACCATCGGGCTATCAGCAACGCCTCGTCACTCAAGCAATTGATCCTCGGCCAAGTGTGGAGGGCCCCATCGTCATCAACAGCCACTTACCCCCCTCTATAAACCAGCCGACGCAGCCCATATCGCTCTGTGGGCTCGGTGGCTGTGCCACAACGCAGACCACTAATCCGTTCAACTTTTTCGTGCAGATGTTCTCTTTCCTCCGCGCTTTGCTCCCGTTGCTGGCTTCCTCGGACGGCACGACAGCATGCACAATCTGGAGCAACGAAAATCAAGCAAGTGGCTACCATCGGGCTATCAGCAACGCCTCGTCACTCAAGCAATTGATTCTCGGCCAAGTGTGGAGGGCCCCATCGTCATCAACAGCCACTTACCCGCCCACTATAAACCAGCCGACGCAGCCTATATCGCTCTGTGGGCTCGGTGGCTGTGCCACAACGCAGACCACTAATCCGTTCAACTTTTTCGTGCAGATGTTCTCCTTCCTCCGCGCTTTGCTCCCGTTGCTGGCTTCCTCGGACGGCACGACAGCATGCACAATCTGGAGCAACGAAAATCAAGCAAGTGGCTACCATCCGGCTATCAGCAACGCCTCGTCACTCAAGCAATTGATCCTCGGCCAAGTGTGGAGGGCCCCATCGTCATCAACAGCCACTTACCCGCCCACTATAAACCAGCCGACGCAGCAGATATCGCTCTGTGGGCTCGGTGGCTGTGCCACAACGCAGACCACTAATCCGTTCAACTTTTTCGTGCAGATGTTCTCCTTCCTCCGCGCTTTGCTCCCGTTGCTGGCTTCCTCGGACGGCACGACAGCATGCACAATCTGGAGCAACGAAAATCAAGCAAGTGGCTACCATCCGGCTATGAGCAACGCCTCGTCACTCAAGCAATTGATCCTCGGCCAAGTGTGGAGGGCCCCATCGTCATCAACAGCCACTTACCCGCCCACTATAAACCAGCCGACGCAGCAGATATCGCTCTGTGGGCTCGGTGGCTGTGCCACAACGCAGACCACTAATCCGTTCAACTTTTTCGTGCAGATGTTCTCCTTCCTCCGCGCTTTGCTCCCGTTGCTGGCTTCCTCGGACGGCACGACAGCATGCACAATCTGGAGCAACGAAAATCAAGCAAGTGGCTACCATCCGGCTATCAGCAACGCCTCGCCACTCAAGCAATTGATCCTCGGCCAAGTGTGGAGGGCCCCATCGTCATCAACAGCCACTTACCCGCTCACTATAAACCAGCCGACGCAGCAGATATCGCTCTGTGGGCGCGGTGGCTGTGCCGCAACGCAGACCACTAATCCGTTCAACTTTTTAGTGCAGATGTTCTCCTTCCTCCGCGCTTTGCTCCCGTTGCTGGCTTCCTCGGACGGCACGACAGCATGCACAATCTGGAGCAACGAAAATCAAGCAAGTGGCTACCATCCGGCTATCAGCAACGCCTCGCCACTCAAGCAATTGATCCTCGGCCAAGTGTGAAGGGCCCCATCGTCATCAACAGCCACTTACCCGCCCACTATAAACCAGCCGACGCAGCAGATATCGCTCTGTGGGCTCGGTGGCTGTGCCACAACGCAGACCACTAATCCGTTCAACTTTTTCGTGCAGATGTTCTCCTTCCTCCACGCTTTGCTCCCGTTGCTGGCTTCCTCGGACGGCACGACAGCATGCACAATCTGGAGCAACGAAAATCAAGCAAGTGGCTACCATCCGGCTATCAGCAACGCCTCGTCACTCAAGCAATTGATCTTCGGCCAAGTGTGGAGGGCCCCATCGTCATCAACAGCCACTTACCCGCCCACTATAAACCAGCCGACGCAGCAGATATCGCTCTGTGGGCTCGGTGGCTGTGCCACAACGCAGACCACTAATCCGTTTAACTTTTTCGTGCAGATGGTCTCCTTCCTCCGCGCTTTGCTCCCGTTGCTGGCTTTCTCGGACGGCACGACAGCATGCACAATCTGGAGCAACGAAAATCAAGCAAGTGGCTACCATCCGGCTATCAGCAACGCCTCGTCACTCGAGCAATTGATCCTCGGCCAAGTGTGGAGGGCCCCATCGTCATCAACAGCCACTTACCCGCCCACTATAAACCAGCCGACGCAGCCCATATCGCTCTGTGGGCTCGGTGGCTGTGCCACAACGCAGACCACTAATCCGTTCAACTTTTTCGTGCAGATGTTCTCCTTCCTCCGCGCTTTGCTCCCGTTGCTGGCTTCCTCGGACGGCACGACAGCATGCGCAATCTGGAGCAACGAAAATCAAGCAAGTGGCTACCATCTGGCTATCAGCAACGCCTCGTCTCTCAAGCAATTGATCATCGGCCAAGTGTGGAGGGCCCCATCGTCATCAACAGCCACTTACCCGCCCACTATAAACCAGCCGACGCAGCCCATATCGCTCTGTGGGCTCGGTGGCTGTGCCACAACGCAGACCACTAATCCGTTCAACTTTTTCGTGCATATGTTCTCCTTCCTCCGCGCTTTGCTCCCGTTGCTGGCTTCCTCGGACGGCACGACAGCATGCACAATCTGGAGCAACAAAAATCAAGCAAGTGGCTACCATCCGGCTATCAGCAACGGCTCGTCACTCGAGCAATTGATCCTCGGCCAAGTGTGGAGGGCCCCATCGTCATCAACAGCCACTTACCCGCCCACTATAAACCAGCCGACGCAGCAGATATCGCTCTGTGGGCTCGGTGGCTGTGCCACAACGCAGACCACTAATCCGTTCAACTTTTTCGTGCAGATGTTCTCCTTCCTCCGCGCTTTGCTCCCGTTGCTGGCTTCCTCGGACGGCACGACAGCATGCACAATCTGGAGCAACGAAAATCAAGCAAGTGGCTACCATCCGGCTATCAGCAACGCCTCGTCACTCGAGCAATTGATCCTCGGCCAAGTGTGGAGGGCCCCATCGTCATCAACAGCCACTTACCCGCCCACTATAAACCAGCCGACGCAGCAGATATCGCTCTGTGGGCTCGGTGGCTGTGCCACAACGCAGACCACTAATCCGTTCAACTTTTTCGTGCAGATGTTCTCCTTCCTCCGCGCTTTGCTCCCGTTGCTGGCTTCCTCAAACGGCACGACAGCATGCACAATCTGGAGCAACGAAAATCAAGCAAGTGGCTACCATCCGACTATCAGCAACGCCTCGTCACTCGAGCAATTGATCCTCGGCCAAGTGTGGAGGGCCCCATCGTCATCAACAGCCACTTACCCGCCCTCTATAAACCAGCCGACGCAGCAGATATCGCTCTGTGGGCTCGGTGGCTGTGCCACAACACAGACCACTAATCCGTTCAACTTTTTCGTGCAGATGTTCTCCTTCCTCCGCGCTTTGCTCCCGTTGCTGGCTTCCTCGGACGGCACGACAGCATGCACAATCTGGAGCAACGAAAATCAAGCAAGTGGCTACCATCCGGCTATCAGCAACGCCTCGCCACTCAAGCAATTGATCCTCGGCCAAGTGTGGAGGGCCCCATCGTCATCAACAGCCACTTACCCGCCCACTATAAACCAGCCGATGCAGCAGATATCGCTCTGTGGGCGCGGTGGCTGTGCCACAACGCAGACCACTAATCCGTTCAACTTTTTAGTGCAGATGTTCTCCTTCCTCCGCGCTTTGCTCCCGTTGCTGGCTTCCTCGGACGGCACGACAGCATGCACAATCTGGAGCAACGAAAATCAAGCAAGTGGCTACCATCCGGCTATCAGCAACGCCTCGCCACTCAAGCAATTGATCCTCGGCCAAGTGTGCAGGGCCCCATCGTCATCAACAGCCACTTACCCGCCCACTATAAACCAGCCGACGCAGCAGATATCGCTCTGTGGGCTCGGTGGCTGTGCCACTACGCAGACCACTAATCCGTTCAACTTTTTCGTGCAGATGTTCTCCTTCCTCCGCGCTTTGCTCCCGTTGCTGGCTTCCTCGGACGGCACGACAGCATGCACAATCTGGAGCAACGAAAATCAAGCAAGTGGCTACCATCCGGCTATCAGCAACGCCTCGTCACTCAAGCAATTGATCCTCGGCCAAGTGTGGAGGGCCCCATCGTCATCAACAGCCACTTACCCGCCCACTATAAACCAGCCGACGCAGCAGATATCGCTCTGTGGGCTCGGTGGCTGTGCCACAACGCAGACCACTAATCCGTTCAACTTTTTCGTGCAGATGTTCTTCCTCCGCGCTTTGCTCCCGTTGCTGGCTTCCTCGGACGGCACGACAGCATGCACAATCTGGAGCAACGAAAATCAAGCAAGTGGCTACCATCCGGCTATCAGCAACGCCTCGTCACTCGAGCAATTGATCCTCGGCCAAGTGTGGAGGGCCCCATCGTCATCAACAGCCACTTACCCGCCCACTATAAACCAGCCGACGCAGCCCATATCGCTCTGTGGGCTCGGTGGCTGTGCCACAACGCAGACCACTAATCCGTTCAACTTTTTCGTGCAGATGTTCTCCTTCCTCCGCGCTTTGCTCCCGTTGCTGGCTTCCTCGGACGGCACGACAGCATGCACAATCTGGAGCAACGAAAATAAAGCAAGTGGCTACCATCTGGCTATCAGCAACGCCTCGTCTCTCAAGCAATTGATCCTCGGCCAAGTGTGGAGGGCCCCATCGTCACCAACAGCCACTTACCCGCCCACTATAAACCAGCCGACGCAGCCCATATCGCTCTGTGGGCTCGGTGGCTGTGCCACAACGCAGACCACTAATCCGTTCAACTTTTTCGTGCAGATGTTCTCCTTCCTCCGCGCTTTGCTCCCGTTGCTAGCTTCCTCGGACGGCACGACAGCATGCACAATCTGGAACAACGAAAATAAAGCAAGTGGCTACCATCCGGCTATCAGCAACGGCTCGTCACTCGAGCAATTGATCCTCGGCCAAGTGTGGAGGGCCCCATCGTCATCAACAGCCACTTACCCGCCCACTATAAACCAGCCGACGCAGCCCATATCGCTCTGTGGGCTCGGTGGCTGTGCCACAACGCAGACCACTAATCCGTTCAACTTTTTTGTGCAGATGTTCTCCTTCCTCCGCGCTTTGCTCCCGTTGCTGGCTTCCTCGGACGGCACGACAGCATGCACAATCTGGAGCAACGAAAATCAAGCAAGTGGCTACCATCCGGCTATCAGCAACGGCTCGTCACTCGAGCAATTGATCCTCGGCCAAGTGTGAAGGGCCCCATCGTCATCAACAGCCACTTACCCGCCCACTATAAACCAGCCGACGCAGCAGATATCGCTCTGTGGGCTCGGTGGCTGTGCCACAACGCAGACCACTAATCCGTTCAACTTTTTCGTGCAGATGTTCTCCTTCCTCCGCGCTTTGCTCCCGTTGCTGGCTTCCTCGGACGGCACGACAGCATGCACAATCTGGAGCAACGAAAATCAAGCAAGTGGCTACCATCCGGCTATCAGCAACGCCTCGTCACTCGAGCAATTGATCCTCGGCCAAGTGTGGAGGGCCCCATCGTCATCAACAGCCACTTACCCGCCCACTATAAACCAGCCGACGCAGCAGATATCGCTCTGTGGGCTCGGTGGCTTTGCCACAACACAGACCACTAATCCGTTCAACTTTTTCGTGCAGATGTTCTCCTTCCTCCGCGCTTTGCTCCCGTTGCTGGCTTCCTCGGACGGCACGACAGCATGCACAATCTGGAGCAACGAAAATCAAGCAAGTGGCTACCATCCGACTATCAGCAACGCCTCGTCACTCGAGCAATTGATCCTCAGCCAAGTGTGGAGGGCCCCATCTACATCAACAGCCACTTACCCGCCCTCTATAAACCAGCCGACGCAGCAGATATCGCTCTGTGGGCTCGGTGGCTGTGCCACAACGCAGACCACTAATCCGTTCAACTTTTTCGTGCAGATGTTCTCCTTCCTCCGCGCTTTGCTCCCGTTGCTTGCTTCCTCGGACGGCACGACAGCATGCACAATCTGGAGCAACGAAAATCAAGCAAGTGGCTACCATCCGGCTATCAGCAACGCCTCGCCACTCAAGCAATTGATCCTCGGCCAAGTGTGGAGGGCCCCATCGTCATCAACAGCCACTTACCCGCCCACTATAAACCAGCCGATGCAGCAGATATCGCTCTGTGGGCGCGGTGGCTGTGCCACAACGCAGACCACTAATCCGTTCAACTTTTTAGTGCAGATGTTCTCCTTCCTCCGCGCTTTGCTCCCGTTGCTGGCTTCCTCGGACGGCACGACACCATGCACAATCTGGAGCAACGAAAATCAAGCAAGTGGCTACCATCCGGCTATCAGCAACGCCTCGCCACTCAAGCAATTGATCCTCGGCCAAGTGTGCAGGGCCCCATCGTCATCAACAGCCACTTACCCGCCCACTATAAACCAGCCGACGCAGCAGATATCGCTCTGTGGGCTCGGTGGCTGTGCCACTACGCAGACCACTAATCCGTTCAACTTTTTCGTGCAGATGTTCTCCTTCCTCCGCGCTTTGCTCCCGTTGCTGGCTTCCTCGGACGGCACGACAGCATGCACAATCTGGAGCAACGAAAATCAAGCAAGTGGCTACCATCCGGCTATCAGCAACGCCTCGTCACTCAAGCAATTGATCCTCGGCCAAGTGTGGAGGGCCCCATCGTCATCAACAGCCACTTACCCGCCCTCTATAAACCAGCCGACGCAGCAGATATCGCTCTGTGGGCTCGGTGGCTGTGCCACAACGCAGACCACTAATCCGTTCAACTTTTTCGTGCAGATGTTCTCCTTCCTCCGCGCTTTGCTCCCGTTGCTGACTTCCTCGGACGACACGACAGCATGCACAATCTGGTGCAACGAAAATCAAGCAAGTGGCTACCATCCGGCTATCAGCAACGCCTCGTCACTCAAGCAATTGATCCTCGGCCAAGTGTGGAGGGCCCCATCGTCATCAACAGCCACTTACCCGCCCACTATAAACCAGCCGACGCAGCAGATATCGCTCTGTGGGCTCGGTGGCTGTGCCACAACGCAGACCACTAATCCGTTCAACTTTTTCGTGCAGATGTTCTCCTTCCTCCGCGCTTTGCTCCCGTTGCTGGCTTCCTCGGAAGACATGACTGCATGCACAATCTGGAGCAACGAAAATCAAGCAAGTGGCTACCATCCGGCTATCAGCAACGCCTCGTCACTCAAGCAATTGATGCTCGGCCAAGTGTGGAGGGCCCCATCGTCATCAACAGCCACTTACCCGCCCACTATAAACCAGCCGACGCAGCAGATATTGCTCTGCGGGCTCGGTGGCTGTGCCACAACGCAGACCACAAATCCGTTCAACTTTTTCGTGCAGATGTTCTCCTTCCTCCGCGCTTTGCTCCCGTTGCTGGCTTCCTCGGACGACACGACAGCATGCACAATCTGGAGCAACTAAAATCAAGCAGGTGGCTACCATCGGGCTATCAGCAACGCCTCGTCACTCAAGCAATTGATCCTCGGCCAAGTGTGGAGGGCCCCATCGTCATCAACAGCCACTTACCCCCCTCTATAAACCAGCCGACGCAGCCCATATCGCTCTGTGGGCTCGGTGGCTGTGCCACAACGCAGACCACTAATCCGTTCAACTTTTTCGTGCAGATGTTCTCCTTCCTCCGCGCTTTGCTCCCGTTGCTGGCTTCCTCGGACGGCACGACAGCATGCACAATCTGGAGCAACGAAAATCAAGCAAGTGGCTACCATCGGGCTATCAGCAACGCCTCGTCACTCAAGCAATTGATTCTCGGCCAAGTGTGGAGGGCCCCATCGTCATCAACAGCCACTTACCCGCCCACTATAAACCAGCCGACGCAGCCCATATCGCTCTGTGGGCTCGGTGGCTGTGCCACAACGCAGACCACTAATCCGTTCAACGTTTTCGTGCAGATGTTCTCCTTCCTCCGCGCTTTGCTCCCGTTGCTGGCTTCCTCGGACGGCACGACAGCATGCACAATCTGGAGCAACGAAAATCAAGCAAGTGGCTACCATCCGGCTATCAGCAACGCCTCGTCACTCAAGCAATTGATCCTCGGCCAACTGTGGAGGGCCCCATCGTCATCAACAGCCACTTACCCGCCCACTATAAACCAGCCGACGCAGCAGATATCGCTCTGTGGGCTCGGTGGCTGTGCCACAACGCAGACCACTAATCCGTTCAACTTTTTCGTGCAGATGTTCTCCTTCCTCCGCGCTTTGCTCCCGTTGCTGGCTTCCTCGGACGGCACGACAGCATGCACAATCTGGAGCAACGAAAATCAAGCAAGTGGCTACCATCCGGCTATCAGCAACGCCTCGTCACTCGAGCAATTGATCCTCGGCCAAGTGTGGAGGGCCCCATCGTCATCAACAGCCACTTACCCGCCCACTATAAACCAGCCGACGCAGCAGATATCGCTCTGTGGGCTCGGTGGCTTTGCCACAACACAGACCACTAATCCGTTCAACTTTTTCGTGCAGATGTTCTCCTTCCTCCGCGCTTTGCTCCCGTTGCTGGCTTCCTCGGACGGCACGACAGCATGCACAATCTGGAGCAACGAAAATCAAGCAAGTGGCTACCATCCGACTATCAGCAACGCCTCGTCACTCGAGCAATTGATCCTCAGCCAAGTGTGGAGGGCCCCATCTACATCAACAGCCACTTACCCGCCCTCTATAAACCAGCCGACGCAGCAGATATCGCTCTGTGGGCTCGGTGGCTGTGCCACAACGCAGACCACTAATCCGTTCAACTTTTTCGTGCAGATGTTCTCCTTCCTCCGCGCTTTGCTCCCGTTGCTTGCTTCCTCGGACGGCACGACAGCATGCACAATCTGGAGCAACGAAAATCAAGCAAGTGGCTACCATCCGGCTATCAGCAACGCCTCGCCACTCAAGCAATTGATCCTCGGCCAAGTGTGGAGGGCCCCATCGTCATCAACAGCCACTTACCCGCCCACTATAAACCAGCCGATGCAGCAGATATCGCTCTGTGGGCGCGGTGGCTGTGCCACAACGCAGACCACTAATCCGTTCAACTTTTTAGTGCAGATGTTCTCCTTCCTCCGCGCTTTGCTCCCGTTGCTGGCTTCCTCGGACGGCACGACACCATGCACAATCTGGAGCAACGAAAATCAAGCAAGTGGCTACCATCCGGCTATCAGCAACGCCTCGCCACTCAAGCAATTGATCCTCGGCCAAGTGTGCAGGGCCCCATCGTCATCAACAGCCACTTACCCGCCCACTATAAACCAGCCGACGCAGCAGATATCGCTCTGTGGGCTCGGTGGCTGTGCCACTACGCAGACCACTAATCCGTTCAACTTTTTCGTGCAGATGTTCTCCTTCCTCCGCGCTTTGCTCCCGTTGCTGGCTTCCTCGGACGGCACGACAGCATGCACAATCTGGAGCAACGAAAATCAAGCAAGTGGCTACCATCCGGCTATCAGCAACGCCTCGTCACTCAAGCAATTGATCCTCGGCCAAGTGTGGAGGGCCCCATCGTCATCAACAGCCACTTACCCGCCCTCTATAAACCAGCCGACGCAGCAGATATCGCTCTGTGGGCTCGGTGGCTGTGCCACAACGCAGACCACTAATCCGTTCAACTTTTTCGTGCAGATGTTCTCCTTCCTCCGCGCTTTGCTCCCGTTGCTGACTTCCTCGGACGACACGACAGCATGCACAATCTGGTGCAACGAAAATCAAGCAAGTGGCTACCATCCGGCTATCAGCAACGCCTCGTCACTCAAGCAATTGATCCTCGGCCAAGTGTGGAGGGCCCCATCGTCATCAACAGCCACTTACCCGCCCACTATAAACCAGCCGACGCAGCAGATATCGCTCTGTGGGCTCGGTGGCTGTGCCACAACGCAGACCACTAATCCGTTCAACTTTTTCGTGCAGATGTTCTCCTTCCTCCGCGCTTTGCTCCCGTTGCTGGCTTCCTCGGAAGACATGACTGCATGCACAATCTGGAGCAACGAAAATCAAGCAAGTGGCTACCATCCGGCTATCAGCAACGCCTCGTCACTCAAGCAATTGATGCTCGGCCAAGTGTGGAGGGCCCCATCGTCATCAACAGCCACTTACCCGCCCACTATAAACCAGCCGACGCAGCAGATATTGCTCTGCGGGCTCGGTGGCTGTGCCACAACGCAGACCACAAATCCGTTCAACTTTTTCGTGCAGATGTTCTCCTTCCTCCGCGCTTTGCTCCCGTTGCTGGCTTCCTCGGACGACACGACAGCATGCACAATCTGGAGCAACTAAAATCAAGCAGGTGGCTACCATCGGGCTATCAGCAACGCCTCGTCACTCAAGCAATTGATCCTCGGCCAAGTGTGGAGGGCCCCATCGTCATCAACAGCCACTTACCCCCCTCTATAAACCAGCCGACGCAGCCCATATCGCTCTGTGGGCTCGGTGGCTGTGCCACAACGCAGACCACTAATCCGTTCAACTTTTTCGTGCAGATGTTCTCCTTCCTCCGCGCTTTGCTCCCGTTGCTGGCTTCCTCGGACGGCACGACAGCATGCACAATCTGGAGCAACGAAAATCAAGCAAGTGGCTACCATCGGGCTATCAGCAACGCCTCGTCACTCAAGCAATTGATTCTCGGCCAAGTGTGGAGGGCCCCATCGTCATCAACAGCCACTTACCCGCCCACTATAAACCAGCCGACGCAGCCCATATCGCTCTGTGGGCTCGGTGGCTGTGCCACAACGCAGACCACTAATCCGTTCAACGTTTTCGTGCAGATGTTCTCCTTCCTCCGCGCTTTGCTCCCGTTGCTGGCTTCCTCGGACGGCACGACAGCATGCACAATCTGGAGCAACGAAAATCAAGCAAGTGGCTACCATCCGGCTATCAGCAACGCCTCGTCACTCAAGCAATTGATCCTCGGCCAACTGTGGAGGGCCCCATCGTCATCAACAGCCACTTACCCGCCCACTATAAACCAGCCGACGCAGCAGATATCGCTCTGTGGGCTCGGTGGCTGTGCCACAACGCAGACCACTAATCCGTTCAACTTTTTCGTGCAGATGTTCTCCTTCCTCCGCGCTTTGCTCCCGTTGCTGGCTTCCTCGGACGGCACGACAGCATGCACAATCTGGAGCAACGAAAATCAAGCAAGTGGCTACCATCCGGCTATGAGCAACGCCTCGTCACTCAAGCAATTGATCCTCGGCCAAGTGTGGAGGGCCCCATCGTCATCAACAGCCACTTACCCGCCCACTATAAACCAGCCGACGCAGCAGATATCGCTCTGTGGGCTCGGTGGCTGTGCCACAACGCAGACCACTAATCCGTTCAACTTTTTCGTGCAGATGTTCTCCTTCCTCCGCGCTTTGCTCCCGTTGCTGGCTTCCTCGGACGGCACGACAGCATGCACAATCTGGAGCAACGAAAATCAAGCAAGTGGCTACCATCCGGCTATCAGCAACGCCTCGCCACTCAAGCAATTGATCCTCGGCCAAGTGTGGAGGGCCCCATCGTCATCAACAGCCACTTACCCGCTCACTATAAACCAGCCGACGCAGCAGATATCGCTCTGTGGGCGCGGTGGCTGTGCCGCAACGCAGACCACTAATCCGTTCAACTTTTTAGTGCAGATGTTCTCCTTCCTCCGCGCTTTGCTCCCGTTGCTGGCTTCCTCGGACGGCACGACAGCATGCACAATCTGGAGCAACGAAAATCAAGCAAGTGGCTACCATCCGGCTATCAGCAACGCCTCGCCACTCAAGCAATTGATCCTCGGCCAAGTGTGAAGGGCCCCATCGTCATCAACAGCCACTTACCCGCCCACTATAAACCAGCCGACGCAGCAGATATCGCTCTGTGGGCTCGGTGGCTGTGCCACAACGCAGACCACTAATCCGTTCAACTTTTTCGTGCAGATGTTCTCCTTCCTCCACGCTTTGCTACCGTTGCTGGCTTCCTCGGACGGCACGACAGCATGCACAATCTGGAGCAACGAAAATCAAGCAAGTGGCTACCATCCGGCTATCAGCAACGCCTCGTCACTCAAGCAATTGATCCTCGGCCAAGTGTGGAGGGCCCCATCGTCATCAACAGCCACTTACCCGCCCACTATAAACCAGCCGACGCAGCAGATATCGCTCTGTGGGCTCGGTGGCTGTGCCACAACGCAGACCACTAATCCGTTTAACTTTTTCGTGCAGATGGTCTCCTTCCTCCGCGCTTTGCTCCCGTTGCTGGCTTCCTCGGACGGCACGACAGCATGCACAATCTGGAGCAACGAAAATCAAGCAAGTGGCTACCATCCGGCTATCAGCAACGCCTCGTCACTCGAGCAATTGATCCTCGGCCAAGTGTGGAGGGCCCCATCGTCATCAACAGCCACTTACCCGCCCACTATAAACCAGCCGACGCAGCCCATATCGCTCTGTGGGCTCGGTGGCTGTGCCACAACGCAGACCACTAATCCGTTCAACGTTTTCGTGCAGATGTTCTCCTTCCTCCGCGCTTTGCTCCCGTTGCTGGCTTCCTCGGACGGCACGACAGCATGCACAATCTGGAGCAACGAAAATCAAGCAAGTGGCTACCATCCGGCTATCAGCAACGCCTCGTCACTCAAGCAATTGATCCTCGGCCAAGTGTGGAGGGCCCCATCGTCATCAACAGCCACTTACCCGCCCACTATAAACCAGCCGACGCAGCAGATATCGCTCTGTGGGCTCGGTGGCTGTGCCACAACGCAGACCACTAATCCGTTCAACTTTTTCGTGCAGATGTTCTCCTTCCTCCGCGCTTTGCTCCCGTTGCTGGCTTCCTCGGACGGCACGACAGCATGCACAATCTGGAGCAACGAAAATCAAGCAAGTGGCTACCATCCGGCTATGAGCAACGCCTCGTCACTCAAGCAATTGATCCTCGGCCAAGTGTGGAGGGCCCCATCGTCATCAACAGCCACTTACCCGCCCACTATAAACCAGCCGACGCAGCAGATATCGCTCTGTGGGCTCGGTGGCTGTGCCACAACGCAGACCACTAATCCGTTCAACTTTTTCGTGCAGATGTTCTCCTTCCTCCGCGCTTTGCTCCCGTTGCTGGCTTCCTCGGACGGCACGACAGCATGCACAATCTGGAGCAACGAAAATCAAGCAAGTGGCTACCATCCGGCTATCAGCAACGCCTCGCCACTCAAGCAATTGATCCTCGGCCAAGTGTGGAGGGCCCCATCGTCATCAACAGCCACTTACCCGCTCACTATAAACCAGCCGACGCAGCAGATATCGCTCTGTGGGCGCGGTGGCTGTGCCGCAACGCAGACCACTAATCCGTTCAACTTTTTAGTGCAGATGTTCTCCTTCCTCCGCGCTTTGCTCCCGTTGCTGGCTTCCTCGGACGGCACGACAGCATGCACAATCTGGAGCAACGAAAATCAAGCAAGTGGCTACCATCCGGCTATCTGCAACGCCTCGCCACTCAAGCAATTGATCCTCGGCCAAGTGTGAAGGGCCCCATCGTCATCAACAGCCACTTACCCGCCCACTATAAACCAGCCGACGCAGCAGATATCGCTCTGTGGGCTCGGTGGCTGTGCCACAACGCAGACCACTAATCCGTTCAACTTTTTCGTGCAGATGTTCTCCTTCCTCCACGCTTTGCTCCCGTTGCTGGCTTCCTCGGACGGCACGACAGCATGCACAATCTGGAGCAACGAAAATCAAGCAAGTGGCTACCATCCGGCTATCAGCAACGCCTCGTCACTCAAGCAATTGATCCTCGGCCAAGTGTGGAGGGCCCCATCGTCATCAACAGCCACTTACCCGCCCACTATAAACCAGCCGACGCAGCAGATATCGCTCTGTGGGCTCGGTGGCTGTGCCACAACGCAGACCACTAATCCGTTTAACTTTTTCGTGCAGATGGTCTCCTTCCTCCGCGCTTTGCTCCCGTTGCTGGCTTCCTCGGACGGCACGACAGCATGCACAATCTGGAGCAACGAAAATCAAGCAAGTGGCTACCATCCGGCTATCAGCAACGCCTCGTCACTCGAGCAATTGATCCTCGGCCAAGTGTGGAGGGCCCCATCGTCATCAACAGCCACTTACCCGCCCACTATAAACCAGCCGACGCAGCCCATATCGCTCTGTGGCTCGGTGGCTGTGCCACAACGCAGACCACTAATCCGTTCAACTTTTTCGTGCAGATGTTCTCCTTCCTCCGCGCTTTGCTCCCGTTGCTGGCTTCCTCGGACGGCACGACAGCATGCGCAATCTGGAGCAACGAAAATCAAGCAAGTGGCTACCATCTGGCTATCAGCAACGCCTCGTCTCTCAAGCAATTGATCATCGGCCAAGTGTGGAGGGCCCCATCGTCATCAACAGCCACTTACCCGCCCACTATAAACCAGCCGACGCAGCCCATATCGCTCTGTGGGCTCGGTGGCTGTGCCACAACGCAGACCACTAATCCGTTCAACTTTTTCGTGCATATGTTCTCCTTCCTCCGCGCTTTGCTCCCGTTGCTGGCTTCCTCGGACGGCACGACAGCATGCACAATCTGGAGCAACGAAAATCAAGCAAGTGGCTACCATCCGGCTATCAGCAACGGCTCGTCACTCGAGCAATTGATCCTCGGCCAAGTGTGGAGGGCCCCATCGTCATCAACAGCCACTTACCCGCCCACTATAAACCAGCCGACGCAGCAGATATCGCTCTGTGGGCTCGGTGGCTGTGCCACAACGCAGACCACTAATCCGTTCAACTTTTTCGTGCAGATGTTCTCCTTCCTCCGCGCTTTGCTCCCGTTGCTGGCTTCCTCGGACGGCACGACAGCATGCACAATCTGGAGCAACGAAAATCAAGCAAGTGGCTACCATCCGGCTATCAGCAACGCCTCGTCACTCGAGCAATTGATCCTCGGCCAAGTGTGGAGGGCCCCATCGTCATCAACAGCCACTTACCCGCCCACTATAAACCAGCCGACGCAGCAGATATCGCTCTGTGGGCTCGGTGGCTGTGCCACAACGCAGACCACTAATCCGTTCAACTTTTTCGTGCAGATGTTCTCCTTCCTCCGCGCTTTGCTCCCGTTGCTGGCTTCCTCAAACGGCACGACAGCATGCACAATCTGGAGCAACGAAAATCAAGCAAGTGGCTACCATCCGACTATCAGCAACGCCTCGTCACTCGAGCAATTGATCCTCGGCCAAGTGTGGAGGGCCCCATCGTCATCAACAGCCACTTACCCGCCCTCTATAAACCAGCCGACGCAGCAGATATCGCTCTGTGGGCTCGGTGGCTGTGCCACAACGCAGACCACTAATCCGTTCAACTTTTTCGTGCAGATGTTCTCCTTCCTCCGCGCTTTGCTCCCGTTGCTGGCTTCCTCGGACGGCACGACAGCATGCACAATCTGGAGCAACGAAAATCAAGCAAGTGGCTACCATCCGGCTATCAGCAACGCCTCGCCACTCAAGCAATTGATCCTCGGCCAAGTGTGGAGGGCCCCATCGTCATCAACAGCCACTTACCCGCCCACTATAAACCAGCCGATGCAGCAGATATCGCTCTGTGGGCGCGGTGGCTGTGCCACAACGCAGACCACTAATCCGTTCAACTTTTTAGTGCAGATGTTCTCCTTCCTCCGCGCTTTGCTCCCGTTGCTGGCTTCCTCGGACGGCACGACAGCATGCACAATCTGGAGCAACGAAAATCAAGCAAGTGGCTACCATCCGGCTATCAGCAACGCCTCGCCACTCAAGCAATTGATCCTCGGCCAAGTGTGCAGGGCCCCATCGTCATCAACAGCCACTTACCCGCCCACTATAAACCAGCCGACGCAGCAGATATCGCTCTGTGGGCTCGGTGGCTGTGCCACTACGCAGACCACTAATCCGTTCAACTTTTTCGTGCAGATGTTCTCCTTCCTCCGCGCTTTGCTCCCGTTGCTGGCTTCCTCGGACGGCACGACAGCATGCACAATCTGGAGCAACGAAAATCAAGCAAGTGGCTACCATCCGGCTATCAGCAACGCCTCGTCACTCAAGCAATTGATCCTCGGCCAAGTGTGGAGGGCCCCATCGTCATCAACAGCCACTTACCCGCCCACTATAAACCAGCCGACGCAGCAGATATCGCTCTGTGGGCTCGGTGGCTGTGCCACAACGCAGACCACTAATCCGTTCAACTTTTTCGTGCAGATGTTCTTCCTCCGCGCTTTGCTCCCGTTGCTGGCTTCCTCGGACGGCACGACAGCATGCACAATCTGGAGCAACGAAAATCAAGCAAGTGGCTACCATCCGGCTATCAGCAACGCCTCGTCACTCGAGCAATTGATCCTCGGCCAAGTGTGGAGGGCCCCATCGTCATCAACAGCCACTTACCCGCCCACTATAAACCAGCCGACGCAGCCCATATCGCTCTGTGGGCTCGGTGGCTGTGCCACAACGCAGACCACTAATCCGTTCAACTTTTTCGTGCAGATGTTCTCCTTCCTCCGCGCTTTGCTCCCGTTGCTGGCTTCCTCGGACGGCACGACAGCATGCACAATCTGGAGCAACGAAAATCAAGCAAGTGGCTACCATCTGGCTATCAGCAACGCCTCGTCTCTCAAGCAATTGATCCTCGGCCAAGTGTGGAGGGCCCCATCGTCACCAACAGCCACTTACCCGCCCACTATAAACCAGCCGACGCAGCCCATATCGCTCTGTGGGCTCGGTGGCTGTGCCACAACGCAGACCACTAATCCGTTCAACTTTTTCGTGCAGATGTTCTCCTTCCTCCGCGCTTTGCTCCCGTTGCTAGCTTCCTCGGACGGCACGACAGCATGCACAATCTGGAACAACGAAAATAAAGCAAGTGGCTACCATCCGGCTATCAGCAACGGCTCGTCACTCGAGCAATTGATCCTCGGCCAAGTGTGGAGGGCCCCATCGTCATCAACAGCCACTTACCCGCCCACTATAAACCAGCCGACGCAGCCCATATCGCTCTGTGGGCTCGGTGGCTGTGCCACAACGCAGACCACTAATCCGTTCAACTTTTTTGTGCAGATGTTCTCCTTCCTCCGCGCTTTGCTCCCGTTGCTGGCTTCCTCGGACGGCACGACAGCATGCACAATCTGGAGCAACGAAAATCAAGCAAGTGGCTACCATCCGGCTATCAGCAACGGCTCGTCACTCGAGCAATTGATCCTCGGCCAAGTGTGAAGGGCCCCATCGTCATCAACAGCCACTTACCCGCCCACTATAAACCAGCCGACGCAGCAGATATCGCTCTGTGGGCTCGGTGGCTGTGCCACAACGCAGACCACTAATCCGTTCAACTTTTTCGTGCAGATGTTCTCCTTCCTCCGCGCTTTGCTCCCGTTGCTGGCTTCCTCGGACGGCACGACAGCATGCACAATCTGGAGCAACGAAAATCAAGCAAGTGGCTACCATCCGGCTATCAGCAACGCCTCGTCACTCGAGCAATTGATCCTCGGCCAAGTGTGGAGGGCCCCATCGTCATCAACAGCCACTTACCCGCCCACTATAAACCAGCCGACGCAGCAGATATCGCTCTGTGGGCTCGGTGGCTGTGCCACAACACAGACCACTAATCCGTTCAACTTTTTCGTGCAGATGTTCTCCTTCCTCCGCGCTTTGCTCCCGTTGCTGGCTTCCTCGGACGGCACGACAGCATGCACAATCTGGAGCAACGAAAATCAAGCAAGTGGCTACCATCCGACTATCAGCAACGCCTCGTCACTCGAGCAATTGATCCTCAGCCAAGTGTGGAGGGCCCCATCTACATCAACAGCCACTTACCCGCCCTCTATAAACCAGCCGACGCAGCAGATATCGCTCTGTGGGCTCGGTGGCTGTGCCACAACGCAGACCACTAATCCGTTCAACTTTGTCGTGCAGATGTTTTCCTTCCTCCGCGCTTTGCTCCCGTTGCTTGCTTCCTCGGACGGCACGACAGCATGCACAATCTGGAGCAACGAAAATCAAGCAAGTGGCTACCATCCGGCTATCAGCAACGCCTCGCCACTCAAGCAATTGATCCTCGGCCAAGTGTGGAGGGCCCCATCGTCATCAACAGCCACTTACCCGCCCAATATAAACCAGCCGATGCAGCAGATATCGCTCTGTGGGCGCGGTGGCTGTGCCACAACGCAGACCACTAATCCGTTCAACTTTTTAGTGCAGATGTTCTCCTTCCTCCGCGCTTTGCTCCCGTTGCTGGCTTCCTCGGACGGCACGACACCATGCACAATCTGGAGCAACGAAAATCAAGCAAGTGGCTACCATCCGGCTATCAGCAACGCCTCGCCACTCAAGCAATTGATCCTCGGCCAAGTGTGCAGGGCCCCATCGTCATTAACAGCCACTTACCCGCCCACTATAAACCAGCCGACGCAGCAGATATCGCTCTGTGGGCTCGGTGGCTGTGCCACTACGCAGACCACTAATCCGTTCAACTTTTTCGTGCAGATGTTCTCCTTCCTCCGCGCTTTGCTCCCGTTGCTGGCTTCCTCGGACGGCACGACAGCATGCACAATCTGGAGCAACGAAAATCAAGCAAGTGGCTACCATCCGGCTATCAGCAACGCCTCGTCACTCAAGCAATTGATCCTCGGCCAAGTGTGGAGGGCCCCATCGTCATCAACAGCCACTTACCCGCCCACTATAAACCAGCCGACGCAGCAGATATCGCTCTGTGGGCTCGGTGGCTGTGCCACAACGCAGACCACTAATCCGTTCAACTTTTTCGTGCAGATGTTCTCCTTCCTCCGCGCTTTGCTCCCGTTGCTGGCTTCCTCGGAAGACATGACTGCATGCACAATCTGGAGCAACGAAAATCAAGCAAGTGGCTACCATCCGGCTATCAGCAACGCCTCGTCACTCAAGCAATTGATGCTCGGCCAAGTGTGGAGGGCCCCATCGTCATCAACAGCCACTTACCCGCCCACTATAAACCAGCCGACGCAGCAGATATTGCTCTGCGGGCTCGGTGGCTGTGCCACAACGCAGACCACAAATCCGTTCAACTTTTTCGTGCAGATGTTCTCCTTCCTCCGCGCTTTGCTCCCGTTGCTGGCTTCCTCGGACGACACGACAGCATGCACAATCTGGAGCAACTAAAATCAAGCAGGTGGCTACCATCGGGCTATCAGCAACGCCTCGTCACTCAAGCAATTGATCCTCGGCCAAGTGTGGAGGGCCCCATCGTCATCAACAGCCACTTACCCCCCTCTATAAACCAGCCGACGCAGCCCATATCGCTCTGTGGGCTCGGTGGCTGTGCCACAACGCAGACCACTAATCCGTTCAACTTTTTCGTGCAGATGTTCTCCTTCCTCCGCGCTTTGCTCCCGTTGCTGGCTTCCTCGGACGGCACGACAGCATGCACAATCTGGAGCAACGAAAATCAAGCAAGTGGCTACCATCGGGCTATCAGCAACGCCTCGTCACTCAAGCAATTGATCCTCGGCCAAGTGAGGAGGGCCCCATCGTCATCAACAGCCACTTACCCGCCCACTATAAACCAGCCGACGCAGCCCATATCGCTCTGTGGGCTCGGTGGCTGTGCCACAACGCAGACCACTAATCCGTTCAACTTTTTCGTGCAGATGTTCTCCTTCCTCCGCGCTTTGCTCCCGTTGCTGGCTTCCTCGGACGGCACGACAGCATGCACAATCTGGAGCAACGAAAATCAAGTAAGTGGCTACCATCCGGCTATCAGCAACGCCTCGTCACTCAAGCAATTGATCCTCGGCCAAGTGTGGAGGGCCCCATCGTCATCAACAGCCACTTACCCGCCCACTATAAACCAGCCGACGCAGCAGATATCGCTCTGTGGGCTCGGTGGCTGTGCCACAACGCAGACCACTAATCCGTTCAACTTTTTCGTGCAGATGTTCTCCTTCCTCCGCGCTTTGCTCCCGTTGCTGGCTTCCTCGGACGGCACGACAGCATGCACAATCTGGAGCAACGAAAATCAAGCAAGTGGCTACCATCCGGCTATGAGCAACGCCTCGTCACTCAAGCAATTGATCCTCGGCCAAGTGTGGAGGGCCCCATCGTCATCAACAGCCACTTACCCGCCCACTATAAACCAGCCGACGCAGCAGATATCGCTCTGTGGGCTCGGTGGCTGTGCCACAACGCAGACCACTAATCCGTTCAACTTTTTCGTGCAGATGTTCTCCTTCCTCCGCGCTTTGCTCCCGTTGCTGGCTTCCTCGGACGGCACGACAGCATGCACAATCTGGAGCAACGAAAATCAAGCAAGTGGCTACCATCCGGCTATCAGCAACGCCTCGCCACTCAAGCAATTGATCCTCGGCCAAGTGTGGAGGGCCCCATCGTCATCAACAGCCACTTACCCGCTCACTATAAACCAGCCGACGCAGCAGATATCGCTCTGTGGGCGCGGTGGCTGTGCCGCAACGCAGACCACTAATCCGTTCAACTTTTTAGTGCAGATGTTCTCCTTCCTCCGCGCTTTGCTCCCGTTGCTGGCTTCCTCGGACGGCACGACAGCATGCACAATCTGGAGCAACGAAAATCAAGCAAGTGGCTACCATCCGGCTATCAGCAACGCCTCGCCACTCAAGCAATTGATCCTCGGCCAAGTGTGAAGGGCCCCATCGTCATCAACAGCCACTTACCCGCCCACTATAAACCAGCCGACGCAGCAGATATCGCTCTGTGGGCTCGGTGGCTGTGCCACAACGAAGACCACTAATCCATTCAACTTTTTCGTGCAGATGTTCTCCTTCCTCCACGCTTTGCTCCCGTTGCTGGCTTCCTCGGACGGCACGACAGCATGCACAATCTGGAGCAACGAAAATCAAGCAAGTGGCTACCATCCGGCTATCAGCAACGCCTCGTCACTCAAGCAATTGATCCTCGGCCAAGTGTGGAGGGCCCCATCGTCATCAACAGCCACTTACCCGCCCACTATAAACCAGCCGACGCAGCAGATATCGCTCTGTGGGCTCGGTGGCTGTGCCACAACGCAGACCACTAATCCGTTTAACTTTTTCGTGCAGATGTTCTCCTTCCTCCGCGCTTTGCTCCCGTTGCTGGCTTCCTCGGACGGCACGACAGCATGCACAATCTGGAGCAACGAAAATCAAGCAAGTGGCTACCATCCGGCTATCAGCAACGCCTCGTCACTCGAGCAATTGATCCTCGGCCAAGTGTGGAGGGCCCCATCGTCATCAACAGCCACTTACCCGCCCACTATAAACCAGCCGACGCAGCCCATATCGCTCTGTGGGCTCGGTGGCTGTGCCACAACGCAGACCACTAATCCGTTCAACTTTTTCGTGCAGATGTTCTCCTTCCTCCGCGCTTTGCTCCCGTTGCTGGCTTCCTCGGACGGCACGACAGCATGCACAATCTGGAGCAACGAAAATCAAGCAAGTGGCTACCATCTGGCTATCAGCAACGCCTCGTCTCTCAAGCAATTGATCATCGGCCAAGTGTGGAGGGCCCCATCGTCATCAACAGCCACTTACCCGCCCACTATAAACCAGCCGACGCAGCCCATATCGCTCTGTGGGCTCGGTGGCTGTGCCACAACGCAGACCACTAATCCGTTCAACTTTTTCGTGCATATGTTCTCCTTCCTCCGCGCTTTGCTCCCGTTGCTGGCTTCCTCGGACGGCACGACAGCATGCACAATCTGGAGCAACGAAAATCAAGCAAGTGGCTACCATCCGGCTATCAGCAACGGCTCGTCACTCGAGCAATTGATCCTCGGCCAAGTGTGGAGGGCCCCATCGTCATCAACAGCCACTTACCCGCCCACTATAAACCAGCCGACGCAGCAGATATCGCTCTGTGGGCTCGGTGGCTGTGCCACAACGCAGACCACTAATCCGTTCAACTTTTTCGTGCAGATGTTCTCCTTCCTCCGCGCTTTGCTCCCGTTGCTGGCTTCCTCGGACGGCACGACAGCATGCACAATCTGGAGCAACGAAAATCAAGCAAGTGGCTACCATCCGGCTATCAGCAACGCCTCGTCACTCGAGCAATTGATCCTCGGCCAAGTGTGGAGGGCCCCATCGTCATCAACAGCCACTTACCCGCCCACTATAGACCAGCCGACGCAGCAGATATCGCTCTGTGGGCTCGGTGGCTGTGCCACAACGCAGACCACTAATCCGTTCAACTTTTTCGTGCAGATGTTCTCCTTCCTCCGCGCTTTGCTCCCGTTGCTGGCTTCCTCGGACGGCACGACAGCATGCACAATCTGGAGCAACGAAAATCAAGCAAGTGGCTACCATCCGACTATCAGCAACGCCTCGTCACTCGAGCAATTGATCCTCGGCCAAGTGTGGAGGGCCCCATCGTCATCAACAGCCACTTACCCGCCCTCTATAAACGAGCCGACGCAGCAGATATCGCTCTGTGGGCTCGGTGGCTGTGCCACAACGCAGACCACTAATCCGTTCAACTTTTTCGTGCAGATGTTCTCCTTCCTCCGCGCTTTGCTCCCGTTGCTGGCTTCCTCGGACGGCACGACAGCATGCACAATCTGGAGCAACGAAAATCAAGCAAGTGGCTACCATCCGGCTATCAGCAACGCCTCGCCACTCAAGCAATTGATCCTCGGCCAAGTGTGGAGGGCCCCATCGTCATCAACAGCCACTTACCCGCCCACTATAAACCAGCCGATGCAGCAGATATCGCTCTGTGGGCGCGGTGGCTGTGCCACAACGCAGACCACTAATCCGTTCAACTTTTTAGTGCAGATGTTCTCCTTCCTCCGCGCTTTGCTCCCGTTGCTGGCTTCCTCGGACGGCACGACAGCATGCACAATCTGGAGCAACGAAAATCAAGCAAGTGGCTACCATCCGGCTATCAGCAACGCCTCGCCACTCAAGCAATTGATCCTCGGCCAAGTGTGCAGGGTCCCATCGTCATCAACAGCCACTTACCCGCCCACTATAAACCAGCCGACGCAGCAGATATCGCTCTGTGGGCTCGGTGGCTGTGCCACTACGCAGACCACTAATCCGTTCAACTTTTTCGTGCAGATGTTCTCCTTCCTCCGCGCTTTGCTCCCGTTGCTGGCTTCCTCGGACGGCACGACAGCATGCACAATCTGGAGCAACGAAAATCAAGCAAGTGGCTACCATCCGGCTATCAGCAACGCCTCGTCACTCAAGCAATTGATCCTCGGCCAAGTGTGGAGGGCCCCATCGTCATCAACAGCCACTTACCCGCCCACTATAAACCAGCCGACGCAGCAGATATCGCTCTGTGGGCTCGGTGGCTGTGCCACAACGCAGACCACTAATCCGTTCAACTTTTTCGTGCAGATGTTCTCCTTCCTCCGCGCTTTGCTCCCGTTGCTGGCTTCCTCGGAAGACATGACTGCATGCACAATCTGGAGCAACGAAAATCAAGCAAGTGGCTACCATCCGGCTATCAGCAACGCCTCGTCACTCAAGCAATTGATGCTCGGCCAAGTGTGGAGGGCCCCATCGTCATCAACAGCCACTTACCCGCCCACTATAAACCAGCCGACGCAGCAGATATTGCTCTGCGGGCTCGGTGGCTGTGCCACAACGCAGACCACAAATCCGTTCAACTTTTTCGTGCAGATGTTCTCCTTCCTCCGCGCTTTGCTCCCGTTGCTGGCTTCCTCGGACGACACGACAGCATGCACAATCTGGAGCAACTAAAATCAAGCAGGTGGCTACCATCGGGCTATCAGCAACGCCTCGTCACTCAAGCAATTGATCCTCGGCCAAGTGTGGAGGGCCCCATCGTCATCAACAGCCACTTACCCCCCTCTATAAACCAGCCGACGCAGCCCATATCGCTCTGTGGGCTCGGTGGCTGTGCCACAACGCAGACCACTAATCCGTTCAACTTTTTCGTGCAGATGTTCTCCTTCCTCCGCGCTTTGCTCCCGTTGCTGGCTTCCTCGGACGGCACGACAGCATGCACAATCTGGAGCAACGAAAATCAAGCAAGTGGCTACCATCGGGCTATCAGCAACGCCTCGTCACTCAAGCAATTGATCCTCGGCCAAGTGAGGAGGGCCCCATCGTCATCAACAGCCACTTACCCGCCCACTATAAACCAGCCGACGCAGCCCATATCGCTCTGTGGGCTCGGTGGCTGTGCCACAACGCAGACCACTAATCCGTTCAACTTTTTCGTGCAGATGTTCTCCTTCCTCCGCGCTTTGCTCCCGTTGCTGGCTTCCTCGGACGGCACGACAGCATGCACAATCTGGAGCAACGAAAATCAAGCAAGTGGCTACCATCCGGCTATCAGCAACGCCTCGTCACTCAAGCAATTGATCCTCGGCCAAGTGTGGAGGGCCCCATCGTCATCAACAGCCACTTACCCGCCCACTATAAACCAGCCGACGCAGCAGATATCGCTCTGTGGGCTCGGTGGCTGTGCCACAACGCAGACCACTAATCCGTTCAACTTTTTCGTGCAGATGTTCTCCTTCCTCCGCGCTTTGCTCCCGTTGCTGGCTTCCTCCGACGGCACGACAGCATGCACAATCTGGAGCAACGAAAATCAAGCAAGTGGCTACCATCCGGCTATGAGCAACGCCTCGTCACTCAAGCAATTGATCCTCGGCCAAGTGTGGAGGGCCCCATCGTCATCAACAGCCACTTACCCGCCCACTATAAACCAGCCGACGCAGCAGATATCGCTCTGTGGGCTCGGTGGCTGTGCCACAACGCAGACCACTAATCCGTTCAACTTTTTCGTGCAGATGTTCTCCTTCCTCCGCGCTTTGCTCCCGTTGCTGGCTTCCTCGGACGGCACGACAGCATGCACAATCTGGAGCAACGAAAATCAAGCAAGTGGCTACCATCCGGCTATCAGCAACGCCTCGCCACTCAAGCAATTGATCCTCGGCCAAGTGTGGAGGGCCCCATCGTCATCAACAGCCACTTACCCGCTCACTATAAACCAGCCGACGCAGCAGATATCGCTCTGTGGGCGCGGTGGCTGTGCCGCAACGCAGACCACTAATCCGTTCAACTTTTTAGTGCAGATGTTCTCCTTCCTCCGCGCTTTGCTCCCGTTGCTGGCTTCCTCGGACGGCACGACAGCATGCACAATCTGGAGCAACGAAAATCAAGCAAGTGGCTACCATCCGGCTATCAGCAACGCCTCGCCACTCAAGCAATTGATCCTCGGCCAAGTGTGAAGGGCCCCATCGTCATCAACAGCCACTTACCCGCCCACTATAAACCAGCCGACGCAGCAGATATCGCTCTGTGGGCTCGGTGGCTGTGCCACAACGAAGACCACTAATCCATTCAACTTTTTCGTGCAGATGTTCTCCTTCCTCCACGCTTTGCTCCCGTTGCTGGCTTCCTCGGACGGCACGACAGCATGCACAATCTGGAGCAACGAAAATCAAGCAAGTGGCTACCATCCGGCTATCAGCAACGCCTCGTCACTCAAGCAATTGATCCTCGGCCAAGTGTGGAGGGCCCCATCGTCATCAACAGCCACTTACCCGCCCACTATAAACCAGCCGACGCAGCAGATATCGCTCTGTGGGCTCGGTGGCTGTGCCACAACGCAGACCACTAATCCGTTTAACTTTTTCGTGCAGATGTTCTCCTTCCTCCGCGCTTTGCTCCCGTTGCTGGCTTCCTCGGACGGCACGACAGCATGCACAATCTGGAGCAACGAAAATCAAGCAAGTGGCTACCATCCGGCTATCAGCAACGCCTCGTCACTCGAGCAATTGATCCTCGGCCAAGTGTGGAGGGCCCCATCGTCATCAACAGCCACTTACCCGCCCACTATAAACCAGCCGACGCAGCCCATATCGCTCTGTGGGCTCGGTGGCTGTGCCACAACGCAGACCACTAATCCGTTCAACTTTTTCGTGCAGATGTTCTCCTTCCTCCGCGCTTTGCTCCCGTTGCTGGCTTCCTCGGACGGCACGACAGCATGCACAATCTGGAGCAACGAAAATCAAGCAAGTGGCTACCATCTGGCTATCAGCAACGCCTCGTCTCTCAAGCAATTGATCATCGGCCAAGTGTGGAGGGCCCCATCGTCATCAACAGCCACTTACCCGCCCACTATAAACCAGCCGACGCAGCCCATATCGCTCTGTGGGCTCGGTGGCTGTGCCACAACGCAGACCACTAATCCGTTCAACTTTTTCGTGCATATGTTCTCCTTCCTCCGCGCTTTGCTCCCGTTGCTGGCTTCCTCGGACGGCACGACAGCATGCACAATCTGGAGCAACGAAAATCAAGCAAGTGGCTACCATCCGGCTATCAGCAACGGCTCGTCACTCGAGCAATTGATCCTCGGCCAAGTGTGGAGGGCCCCATCGTCATCAACAGCCACTTACCCGCCCACTATAAACCAGCCGACGCAGCAGATATCGCTCTGTGGGCTCGGTGGCTGTGCCACAACGCAGACCACTAATCCGTTCAACTTTTTCGTGCAGATGTTCTCCTTCCTCCGCGCTTTGCTCCCGTTGCTGGCTTCCTCGGACGGCACGACAGCATGCACAATCTGGAGCAACGAAAATCAAGCAAGTGGCTACCATCCGGCTATCAGCAACGCCTCGTCACTCGAGCAATTGATCCTCGGCCAAGTGTGGAGGGCCCCATCGTCATCAACAGCCACTTACCCGCCCACTATAGACCAGCCGACGCAGCAGATATCGCTCTGTGGGCTCGGTGGCTGTGCCACAACGCAGACCACTAATCCGTTCAACTTTTTCGTGCAGATGTTCTCCTTCCTCCGCGCTTTGCTCCCGTTGCTGGCTTCCTCGGACGGCACGACAGCATGCACAATCTGGAGCAACGAAAATCAAGCAAGTGGCTACCATCCGACTATCAGCAACGCCTCGTCACTCGAGCAATTGATCCTCGGCCAAGTGTGGAGGGCCCCATCGTCATCAACAGCCACTTACCCGCCCTCTATAAACGAGCCGACGCAGCAGATATCGCTCTGTGGGCTCGGTGGCTGTGCCACAACGCAGACCACTAATCCGTTCAACTTTTTCGTGCAGATGTTCTCCTTCCTCCGCGCTTTGCTCCCGTTGCTGGCTTCCTCGGACGGCACGACAGCATGCACAATCTGGAGCAACGAAAATCAAGCAAGTGGCTACCATCCGGCTATCAGCAACGCCTCGCCACTCAAGCAATTGATCCTCGGCCAAGTGTGGAGGGCCCCATCGTCATCAACAGCCACTTACCCGCCCACTATAAACCAGCCGATGCAGCAGATATCGCTCTGTGGGCGCGGTGGCTGTGCCACAACGCAGACCACTAATCCGTTCAACTTTTTAGTGCAGATGTTCTCCTTCCTCCGCGCTTTGCTCCCGTTGCTGGCTTCCTCGGACGGCACGACAGCATGCACAATCTGGAGCAACGAAAATCAAGCAAGTGGCTACCATCCGGCTATCAGCAACGCCTCGCCACTCAAGCAATTGATCCTCGGCCAAGTGTGCAGGGTCCCATCGTCATCAACAGCCACTTACCCGCCCACTATAAACCAGCCGACGCAGCAGATATCGCTCTGTGGGCTCGGTGGCTGTGCCACTACGCAGACCACTAATCCGTTCAACTTTTTCGTGCAGATGTTCTCCTTCCTCCGCGCTTTGCTCCCGTTGCTGGCTTCCTCGGACGGCACGACAGCATGCACAATCTGGAGCAACGAAAATCAAGCAAGTGGCTACCATCCGGCTATCAGCAACGCCTCGTCACTCAAGCAATTGATCCTCGGCCAAGTGTGGAGGGCCCCATCGTCATCAACAGCCACTTACCCGCCCACTATAAACCAGCCGACGCAGCAGATATCGCTCTGTGGGCTCGGTGGCTGTGCCACAACGCAGACCACTAATCCGTTCAACTTTTTCGTGCAGATGTTCTTCCTCCGCGCTTTGCTCCCGTTGCTGGCTTCCTCGGACGGCACGACAGCATGCACAATCTGGAGCAACGAAAATCAAGCAAGTGGCTACCATCCGGCTATCAGCAACGCCTCGTCACTCGAGCAATTGATCCTCGGCCAAGTGTGGAGGGCCCCATCGTCATCAACAGCCACTTACCCGCCCACTATAAACCAGCCGACGCAGCCCATATCGCTCTGTGGGCTCGGTGGCTGTGCCACAACGCAGACCACTAATCCGTTCAACTTTTTCGTGCAGATGTTCTCCTTCCTCCGCGCTTTGCTCCCGTTGCTGGCTTCCTCGGACGGCACGACAGCATGCACAATCTGGAGCAACGAAAATCAAGCAAGTGGCTACCATCTGGCTATCAGCAACGCCTCGTCTCTCAAGCAATTGATCCTCGGCCAAGTGTGGAGGGCCCCATCGTCACCAACAGCCACTTACCCGCCCACTATAAACCAGCCGACGCAGCCCATATCGCTCTGTGGGCTCGGTGGCTGTGCCACAACGCAGACCACTAATCCGTTCAACTTTTTCGTGCAGATGTTCTCCTTCCTCCGCGCTTTGCTCCCGTTGCTAGCTTCCTCGGACGGCACGACAGCATGCACAATCTGGAACAACGAAAATAAAGCAAGTGGCTACCATCCGGCTATCAGCAACGGCTCGTCACTCGAGCAATTGATCCTCGGCCAAGTGTGGAGGGCCCCATCGTCATCAACAGCCACTTACCCGCCCACTATAAACCAGCCGACGCAGCCCATATCGCTCAGTGGGCTCGGTGGCTGTGCCACAACGCAGACCACTAATCCGTTCAACTTTTTTGTGCAGATGTTCTCCTTCCTCCGCGCTTTGCTCCCGTTGCTGGCTTCCTCGGACGGCACGACAGCATGCACAATCTGGAGCAACGAAAATCAAGCAAGTGGCTACCATCCGGCTATCAGCAACGGCTCGTCACTCGAGCAATTGATCCTCGGCCAAGTGTGGAGGGCCCCATCGTCATCAACAGCCACTTACCCGCCCACTATAAACCAGCCGACGCAGCAGATATCGCTCTGTGGGCTCGGTGGCTGTGCCACAACGCAGACCACTAATCCGTTCAACTTTTTCGTGCAGATGTTCTCCTTCCTCCGCGCTTTGCTCCCGTTGCTGGCTTCCTCGGACGGCACGACAGCATGCACAATCTGGAGCAACGAAAATCAAGCAAGTGGCTACCATCCGGCTATCAGCAACGCCTCGTCACTCGAGCAATTGATCCTCGGCCAAGTGTGGAGGGCCCCATCGTCATCAACAGCCACTTACCCGCCCACTATAAACCAGCCGACGCAGCAGATATCGCTCTGTGGGCTCGGTGGCTGTGCCACAACGCAGACCACTAATCCGTTCAACTTTTTCGTGCAGATGTTCTCCTTCCTCCGCGCTTTGCTCCCGTTGCTGGCTTCCTCGGACGGCACGACAGCATGCACAATCTGGAGCAACGAAAATCAAGCAAGTGGCTACCATCCGACTATCAGCAACGCCTCGTCACTCGAGCAATTGATCCTCAGCCAAGTGTGGAGGGCCCCATCTACATCAACAGCCACTTACCCGCCCTCTATAAACCAGCCGACGCAGCAGATATCGCTCTGTGGGCTCGGTGGCTGTGCCACAACGCAGACCACTAATCCGTTCAACTTTTTCGTGCAGATGTTCTCCTTCCTCCGCGCTTTGCTCCCGTTGCTGGCTTCCTCGGACGGCACGACAGCATGCACAATCTGGAGTAACAAAAATCAAGCAAGTGGCTACCATCCGGCTATCAGCAACGCCTCGCCACTCAAGCAATTGATCCTCGGCCAACTGTGGAGGGCCCCATCGTCATCAACAGCCACTTACCCGCCCACTATAAACCAGCCGATGCAGCAGATATCGCTCTGTGGGCGCGGTGGCTGTGCCACAACGCAGACCACTAATCCGTTCAACTTTTTAGTGCAGATGTTCTCCTTCCTCCGCGCTTTGCTCCCGTTGCTGGCTTCCTCGGACGGCACGACAGCATGCACAATCTGGAGCAACGAAAATCAAGCAAGTGGCTACCATCCGGCTATCAGCAACGCCTCGCCACTCAAGCAATTGATCCTCGGCCAAGTGTGCAGGGCCCCATCGTCATCAACAGCCACTTACCCGCCCACTATAAACCAGCCGACGCAGCAGATATCGCTCTGTGGGCTCGGTGGCTGTGCCACTACGCAGACCACTAATCCGTTCAACTTTTTCGTGCAGATGTTCTCCTTCCTCCGCGCTTTGCTCCCGTTGCTGGCTTCCTCGGACGGCACGACAGCATGCACAATCTGGAGCAACGAAAATCAAGCAAGTGGCTACCATCCGGCTATCAGCAACGCCTCGTCACTCAAGCAATTGATCCTCGGCCAAGTGTGGAGGGCCCCATCGTCATCAACAGCCACTTACCCGCCCACTATAAACCAGCCGACGCAGCAGATATCGCTCTGTGGGCTCGGTGGCTGTGCCACAACGCAGACCACTAATCCGTTCAACTTTTTCGTGCAGATGTTCTTCCTCCGCGCTTTGCTCCCGTTGCTGGCTTCCTCGGACGGCACGACAGCATGCACAATCTGGAGCAACGAAAATCAAGCAAGTGGCTACCATCCGGCTATCAGCAACGCCTCGTCACTCGAGCAATTGATCCTCGGCCAAGTGTGGAGGGCCCCATCGTCATCAACAGCCACTTACCCGCCCACTATAAACCAGCCGACGCAGCCCATATCGCCCTGTGGGCTCGGTGGCTGTGCCACAACGCAGACCACTAATCCGTTCAACTTTTTAGTGCAGATGTTCTCCTTCCTCCGCGCTTTGCTCCCGTTGCTGGCTTCCTCGGACGGCACGACAGCATGCACAATCTGGAGCAACGAAAATCAAGCAAGTGGCTACCATCTGGCTATCAGCAACGCCTCGTCTCTCAAGCAATTGATCCTCGGCCAAGTGTGGAGGGCCCCATCGTCACCAACAGCCACTTACCCGCCCACTATAAACCAGCCGACGCAGCCCATATCGCTCTGTGGGCTCGGTGGCTGTGCCACAACGCAAACCACTAATCCGTTCAACTTTTTCGTGCAGATGTTCTTCTTCCTCCGCGCTTTGCTCCCGTTGCTGGCTTCCTCGGACGGCACGACAGCATGCACAATCTGGAGCAACGAAAATCAAGCAAGTGGCTACCATCCGGCTATCAGCAACGCCTCGTCACTCGAGCAATTGATCCTCGGCCAAGTGTGGAGGGCCTCATCGTCATCAACAGCCACTTACCCGCCCACTATAAACCAGCCGACGCAGCAGATATCGCTCTGTGGGCTCGGTGGCTGTGCCACAACGCAGACCACTAACCCGTTCAACTTTTTCGTGCAGATGTTCTCCTTCCTCCGCGCTTTGCTCCCGTTGCTGGCTTCCTCGGACGGCACGACAGCATGCACAATCTGGAGCAACGAAAATGAAGCAAGTGGCTACCATCCGGCTATCAGCAACGCCTCGTCACTCGAGCAATTGATCCTCGGCCAAGTGTGGAGGGCCCCATCGTCATCAACAGCCACTTACCCGCCCTCTATAAACCAGCCGACGCAGCAGATATCGCTCTGTGGGCTCGGTGGCTGTGCCACAACGCAGACCACTAATCCGTTCAACTTTTTCGTGCAGATGTTCTCCTTTCTCCGCGCTTTGCTCCCGTTGCTGGCTTCCTCGGACGGCACGACAGCATGCACAATCTGGAGCAACGAAAATCAAGCAAGTGGCTACCATCCGGCTATCAGCAACGCCTCGTCACTCAAGCAATTGATCCTCGGCCAAGTGTGGAGGGCCCCATCGTCATCAACAGCCACTTACCCGCCCACTATAAACCAGCCGACGCAGCAGATATCGCTCTGTGGGCTCGGTGGCTGTGCCACAACGCAGACCACTAATCCGTTCAACTTTTTCGTGCAGATGTTCTCCTTCCTCCGCGCTTTGCTCCCGTTGCTGGCTACCTCGGACGGCACGACAGCATGCACAATCTGGAGCAACGAAAATCAGGCAAGTGGCTACCATCCGGCTATCAGCAACGCCTCGTCACTCGAGCAATTGATCCTCGGCCAAGTGTGGAGGGCCCCATCGTAATCAACAGCCACTTACCCGCCCACTATAAACCAGCCGACGCAGCAGATATCGCTCTGTGGGCTCGGTGGCTGTGCCACAACGCAGACCACTAATCCGTTCAACTTTTTCGTGCAGATGTTCTCCTTCCTCCGCGCTTTGCTCCCGTTGCTGGCTTCCTCGGACGGCACGACAGCATGCACAATCTGGAGCAACGAAAATCAAGCAAGTGGCTACCATCCGGCTATCAGCAACGCCTCGTCACTCGAGCAATTGATCCTCGGCCAAGTGTGGAGGGCCCCATCGTCATCAACAGCCACTTACCCGCCCACTATATACCAGCCGACGCAGCAGATATCGCTCTGTGGGCTCGGTGGCTGTGCCACAACGCAGACCACTAATCCGTTCAACTTTTTCGTGCAGATGTTCTCCTTCCTCCGCGCTTTGCTCCCGTTGCTGGCTTCCTCGGACGGCACGACAGCATGCACAATCTGGAGCAACGAAAATCAAGCAAGTGGCTACCATCCGGCTATCAGCAACGCCTCGTCACTCGAGCAATTGATCCTCGGCCAAGTGTGGAGGGCCCCATCGTCATCAACAGCCACTTACCCGCCCACTATAAACCAGCCGACGCAGCAGATATCGCTCTGTGGGCTCGGTGGCTGTGCCACAACGCAGACCACTAATCCGTTCAACTTTTTCGTGCAGATGTTCTCCTTCCTCCGCGCTTTGCTCCCGTTGCTGGCTTCCTCGGACGGCACGACAGCATGCACAATCTGGAGCAACGAAAATCAGGCAAGTGGCTACCATCCGGCTATCAGCAACGCCTCGTCACTCGAGCAATTGATCCTCGGCCAAGTGTGGAGGGCCCCATCGTCATCAACAGCCACTTACCCGCCCACTATAAACCAGCCGACGCAGCAGATATCGCTCTGTGGGCTCGGTGGCTGTGCCACAACGCAGACCACTAATCCGTTCAACTTTTTCGTGCAGATGTTCTCCTTCCTCCGCGCTTTGCTCCCGTTGCTGGCTTCCTCGGACGGCACGACAGCATGCACAATCTGGAGCAACGAAAATCAGGCAAGTGGCTACCATCCGGCTATCAGCAACGCCTCGTCACTCGAGCAATTGATCCTCGGCCAAGTGTGGAGGGCCCCATCGTCATCAACAGCCACTTACCCGCCCACTATAAACCAGCCGACGCAGCAGATATCGCTCTGTGGGCTCGGTGGCTGTGCCACAACGCAGACCACTAATCCGTTCAACTTTTTCGTGCAGATGTTCTCCTTCCTCCGCGCTTTGCTCCCGTTGCTAGCTTCCTCGGACGGCACGACAGCATGCACAATCTGGAGCAACGAAAATCAAGCAAGTGGCTACCATCCGGCTATCAGCAACGCCTCGTCACTCGAGCAATTGATCCTCGGCCAAGTGTGGAGGGCCCCATCGTCATCAACAGCCACTTACCCGCCCTCTATAAACCAGCCGACGCAGCCCATATCGCTCTGTGGGCTCGGTGGCTGTGCCACAACGCAGACCACTAATCCGTTCAACTTTTTCGTGCAGATGTTCTCCTTCCTCCGCGCTTTGCTCCCGTTGCTAGCTTCCTCGGACGGCACGACAGCATGCACAATCTGGAGCAACGAAAATCAAGCAAGTGGCTACCATCCGGCTATCAGCAACGCCTCGTCACTCGAGCAATTGATCCTCGGCCAAGTGTGGAGGGCCCCATCGTCATCAACAGCCACTTACCCGCCCTCTATAAACCAGCCGACGCAGCCCATATCGCTCTGTGGGATCGGTGGCTGTGCCACAACGCAGACCACTAATCCGTTCAACTTTTTCGTGCAGATGTTCTCCTTCCTCCGCGCTTTGCTCCCGTTGCTGGCTTCCTCGGACGGCACGACAGCATGCACAATCTGGAGCAACGAAAATCAAGCAAGTGGCTACCATCCGGCTATCAGCAACGCCTCATCACTCAAGCAATTGATCCTCGGCCAAGTGTGGAGGGCCCCATCGTCATCAACAGCCACTTACCCGCCCACTATAAACCAGCCGACGCAGCCCATATCGCTCTGTGGGCTCGGTGGCTGTGCCACAACGCAGACCACTAATCCGTTCAACTTTTTCGTGCAGATGTTCTCCTTCCTCCGCGCTTTGCTCCCGTTGCTGGCTTCCTCGGACGGCACGACAGCATGCACAATCTGGAGCAACGAAAATCAAGCAAGTGGCTACCATCTGGCTATCAGCAACGCCTCGTCTCTCAAGCAATTGATCCTCGGCCAAGTGTGGAGGGCCCCATCGTCACCAACAGCCACTTACCCGCCCACTATAAACCAGCCGACGCAGCCCATATCGCTCTGTGGGCTCGGTGGCTGTGCCACAACGCAGACCACTAATCCGTTCAACTTTTTCGTGCAGATGTTCTCCTTCCTCCGCGCTTTGCTCCCGTTGCTAGCTTCCTCGGACGGCACGACAGCATGCACAATCTGGAACAACGAAAATCAAGCAAGTGGCTACCATCCGGCTATCAGCAACGGCTCGTCACTCGAGCAATTGATCCTCGGCCAAGTGTGGAGGGCCCCATCGTCATCAACAGCCACTTACCCGCCCACTATAAACCAGCCGACGCAGCAGATATCGCTCTGTGGGCTCGGTGGCTGTGCCACAACGCAAACCACTAATCCGTTCAACTTTTTCGTGCAGATGTTCTCCTTCCTCCGCGCTTTGCTCCCGTTGCTGGCTTTCTCGGACGGCACGACAGCATGCACAATCTGGAGCAACGAAAATCAAGCAAGTGGCTACCATCCGGCTATCAGCAACGCCTCGTCACTCGAGCAATTGATCCTCGGCCAAGTGTGGAGGGCCTCATCGTCATCAACAGCCACTTACCCGCCCACGATAAACCAGCCGACGCAGCAGATATCGCTCTGTGGGCTCGGTGGCTGTGCCACAACGCAGACCACTAACCCGTTCAACTTTTTCGTGCAGATGTTCTCCTTCCTCCGCGCTTTGCTCCCGTTGCTGGCTTCCTCGGACGGCACGACAGCATGCACAATCTGGAGCAACGAAAATCAAGCAAGTGGCTACCATCCGGCTATCAGCAACGCCTCGTCACTCGAGCAATTGATCCTCGGCCAAGTGTGGAGGGCCCCATCGTCATCAACAGCCACTTACCCGCCCTCTATAAACCAGCCGACGCAGCAGATATCGCTCTGTGGGCTCGGTGGCTGTGCCACAACGCAGACCACTAATCCGTTCAACTTTTTCGTGCAGATGTTCTCCTTTCTCCGCGCTTTGCTCCCGTTGCTGGCTTCCTCGGACGGCACGACAGCATGCACAATCTGGAGCAACGAAAATCAAGCAAGTGGCTACCATCCGGCTATCAGCAACGCCTCGTCACTCAAGCAATTGATCCTCGGCCAAGTGTGGAGGGCCCCATCGTCATCAACAGCCACTTACCCGCCCACTATAAACCAGCCGACGCAGCAGATATCGCTCTGTGGGCTCGGTGGCTGTGCCACAACGCAGACCACTAATCCGTTCAACTTTTTCGTGCAGATGTTCTCCTTCCTCCGCGCTTTGCTCCCGTTGCTGGCTACCTCGGACGGCACGACAGCATGCACAATCTGGAGCAACGAAAATCAGGCAAGTGGCTACCATCCGGCTATCAGCAACGCCTCGTCACTCGAGCAATTGATCCTCGGCCAAGTGTGGAGAGCCCCAACGTCATCAACAGCCACTTACCCGCCCACTATAAACCAGCCGACGCAGCAGATATCGCTCTGTGGGCTCGGTGGCTGTGCCACAACGCAGACCACTAATCCGTTCAACTTTTTCGTGCAGATGTTCTCCTTCCTCCGCGCTTTGCTCCCGTTGCTGGCTTCCTCGGACGGCACGACAGCATGCACAATCTGGAGCAACGAAAATCAAGCAAGTGGCTACCATCCGGCTATCAGCAACGCCTCGTCACTCGAGCAATTGATCCTCGGCCAAGTGTGGAGGGCCCCATCGTCATCAACAGCCACTTACCCGCCTACTATAAACCAGCCGACGCAGCAGATATCGCTCTGTGGGCTCGGTGGCTGTGCCACAACGCAGACCACTAATCCGTTCAACTTTTTCGTGCAGATGTTCTCCTTCCTCCGCGCTTTGCTCCCGTTGCTGGCTTCCTCGGACGGCACGACAGCATGCACAATCTGGAGCAACGAAAATCAAGCAAGTGGCTACCATCCGGCTATCAGCAACGCCTCGTCACTCGAGCAATTGATCCTCGGCCAAGTGTGGAGGGCCCCATCGTCATCAACAGCCACTTACCCGCCCACTATAAACCAGCCGACGCAGCAGATATCGCTCTGTGGGCTCGGTGGCTGTGCCACAACGCAGACCACTAATCCGTTCAACTTTTTCGTGCAGATGTTCTCCTTCCTCCGCGCTTTGCTCCCGTTGCTGGCTTCCTCGGACGGCACGACAGCATGCACAATCTGGAGCAACGAAAATCAGGCAAGTGGCTACCATCCGGCTATCAGCAACGCCTCGTCACTCGAGCAATTGATCCTCGGCCAAGTGTGGAGGGCCCCATCGTCATTAACAGCCACTTACCCGCCCACTATAAACCAGCCGACGCAGCAGATATCGCTCTGTGGGCTCGGTGGCTGTGCCACAACGCAGACCACTAATCCGTTCAACTTTTTCGTGCAGATGTTCTCCTTCCTCCGCGCTTTGCTCCCGTTGCTGGCTTCCTCGGACGACATGACTGCATGCACAATCTGGAGCAACGAAAATCAAGCAAGTGGCTACCATCCGGCTATCAGCAACGCCTCGTCACTCAAGCAATTGATGCTCGGCCAAGTGTGGAGGGCCCCATCGTCATCAACAGCCACTTACCCGCCCACTATAAACCAGCCGACGCAGCAGATATTGCTCTGTGGGCTCGGTGGCTGTGCCACAACGCAGACCACAAATCCGTTCAACTTTTTCGTGCAGATGTTCTCCTTCCTCCGCGCTTTGCTCCCGTTGCTGGCTTCCTCGGACGACACGACAGCATGCACAATCTGGAGCAACTAAAATCAAGCAAGTGGCTACCATCGGGCTATCAGCAACGCCTCGTCACTCAAGCAATTGATCCTCGGCCAAGTGTGGAGGGCCCCATCGTCATCAACAGCCACTTACCCGCCCTCTATAAACCAGCCGACGCAGCCCATATCGCTCTGTGGGCTCGGTGGCTGTGCCACAACGCAGACCACTAATCCGTTCAACTTTTTCGTGCAGATGTTCTCCTTCCTCCGCGCTTTGCTCCCGTTGCTGGCTTCCTCGGACGGCACGACAGCATGCACAATCTGGAGCAACGAAAATCAAGCAAGTGGCTACCATCCGGCTATCAGCAACGCCTCGTCACTCAAGCAATTGATCCTCGGCCAAGTGTGGAGGGCCCCATCGTCATCAACAGCCAATTACCCGCCCACTATAAACCAGCCGACGCAGCAGATATCGCTCTGTGGGCTCGGTGGCTGTGCCACAACGCAGACCACTAATCCGTTCAACTTTTTCGTGCAGATGTTCTCCTTCCTCCGCGCTTTGCTCCCGTTGCTGGCTTCCTCGGACGACACGACAGCATGCGCAATCTGGAGCAACGAAAATCAAGCAAGTGGCTACCATTCGGCTATCAGCAACGCCTCGTCACTCAAGCAATTGATGCTCGGCCAAGTGTGGAGGGCCCCATCGTCATCAACAGCCACTTACCCGCCCACTATAAACCAGCCGACGCAGCAGATATCGCTCTGTGGGCTCGGTGGCTGTGCCACAACGCAGACCACAAATCCGTTCAACTTTTTCGTGCAGATGTTCTCCTTCCTCCGCGCTTTGCTCCCGTTGCTGGCTTCCTCGGACGACACGACAGCATGCACAACCTGGAGCAACGAAAATCAAGCAAGTGGCTACCATCGGGCTATAAGCAACGCCTCGTCACTCAAGCAATTGATCCTCGGCCAAGTGTGGAGGGCCCCATCGTCATCAACAGCCACTTACCCGCCCTCTATAAACCAGCCGACGCAGCAGATATCGCTCTGTGGGCTCGGTGGCTGTGCCACAACGCAGACCACTAATCCGTTCAACTTTTTCGTGTAGATGTTCTCCTTCCTCCGCGCTTTGCTCCCGTTGCTGGCTTCCTCGGACGGCACGACAGCATGCACAATCTGGAGCAACGAAAATCAAGCAAGTGGCTACCATCCGGCTATCAGCAACGCCTCGTCACTCAAGCAATTGATCCTCGGCCAAGTGTGGAGGGCCCCATCGTCATCAACAGCCACTTACCCGCCCTCTATAAACTAGCCGACGCAGCAGATATCGCTCTGTGGGCTCGGTGGCTGTGCCACAACGCAGACCACAAATCCGTTCAACTTTTTCGTGCAGATGTTCTCCTTCCTCCGCGCTTTGCTCCCGTTGCTGGCTTCCTCGGACGACACGACAGCATGCACAATCTGGAGCAACGAAAATCAAGCAAGTGGCTACCATCCGGCTATCAGCAACGCCTCGTCACTCAAGCAATTGATCCTCGGCCAAGTGTGGAGGGCCCCATCGTCATCAACAGCCACTTACCCGCCCTCTATAAACCAGCCGACGCAGCAGATATCGCTCTGTGGGCTCGGTGGCTGTGCCACAACGCAGACCACTAATCCGTTCAACTTTTTCGTGCAGATGTTCTCCTTCCTCCGCGCTTTGCTCCCGTTGCTGGCTTCCTCGGACGGCACGACAGCATGCACAATCTGGAGCAACGAAAATCAAGCAAGTGGCTACCATCCGGCTATCAGCAACGCCTCGTCACTCAAGCAATTGATCCTCGGCCAAGTGTGGAGGGCCCCATCGTCATCAACAGCCACTTACCCGCCCTCTATAAACCAGCCGACGCAGCAGATATCGCTCTGTGGGCTCGGTGGCTGTGCCACAACGCAGACCACAAATCCGTTCAACTTTTTCGTGCAGATGTTCTCCTTCCTCCGCGCTTTGCTCCCGTTGCTGGCTTCCTCGGACGGCACGACAGCATGCACAATCTGGAGCAACGAAAATCAAGCAAGTGGCTACCATCCGGCTATCAGCAACGCCTCGTCACTCAAGCAATTGATCCTCGGCCAAGTGTGGAGGGCCCCATCGTCATCAACAGCCACTTACCCGCCCTCTATAAACCAGCCGACGCAGCAGATATCGCTCTGTGGGCTCGGTGGCTGTGCCACAACGCAGACCACAAATCCGTTCAACTTTTTCGTGCAGATGTTCTCCTTCCTCCGCGCTTTGCTCCCGTTGCTGGCTTCCTCGGACGGCACGACAGCATGCACAATCTGGAGCAACGAAAATCAAGCAAATGGCTACCATCCGGCTATCAGCAACGCCTCGTCACTCAAGCAATTGATCCTCGGCCAAGTGTGGAGGGCCCCATCGTCATCAACAGCCACTTACCCGCCCACTATAAACCAGCCGACGCAGCAGATATCGCTCTGTGGGCTCGGTGGCTGTGGCACAACGCAGACCACTAATCCGTTCAACTTTTTCGTGCAGATGTTCTCCTTCCTCCGCGCTTTGCTCCCGTTGCTGGCTTCCTCGGACGACACGACAGCATGCACAATCTGGAGCAACGAAAATCAAGCAAGTGGCTACCATCCGGCTATCAGCAACGCCTCGTCACTCAAGCAATTGATCCTCGGCCAAGTGTTGAGGGCCCCATCGTCATCAACAGCCACTTACCCGCCCTCTATAAACCAGCCGACGCAGCAGATATCGCTCTGTGGGCTCGGTGGCTGTGCCACAACGCAGACCACTAATCCGTTCAACTTTTTCGTGCAGATGTTCTCCTTCCTCCGCGCTTTGCTCCCGTTGCTGACTTCCTCGGACGACACGACAGCATGCACAATCTGGAGCAACGAAAATCAAGCAAGTGGCTACCATCCGGCTATCAGCAACGCCTCGTCACTCAAGCAATTGATCCTCGGCCAAGTGTGGAGGGCCCCATCGTCATCAACAGCCACTTACCCGCCCACTATAAACCAGCCGACGCAGCAGATATCGCTCTGTGGGCTCGGTGGCTGTGCCACAACGCAGACAACTAATCCGTTCAACTTTTTCGTGCAGATGTTCTCCTTCCTCCGCGCTTTGCTCCCGTTGCTGGCTTCCTCGGACGACATGACTGCATGCACAATCTGGAGCAACGAAAATCAAGCAAGTGGCTACCATCCGGCTATCAGCAACGCCTCGTCACTCAAGCAATTGATGCTCGGCCAAGTGTGGAGGGCCCCATCGTCATCAACAGCCACTTACCCGCCCACTATAAACCAGCCGACGCAGCAGATATCGCTCTGTGGGCTCGGTGGCTGTGCCACAACGCAGACCACTAATCCGTTCAACTTTTTCGTGCAGATGTTCTTCTTCCTCCGCGCTTTGCTCCCGTTGCTGGCTTCCTCGGACGACACGACAGCATGCACAATCTGGAGCAACTAAAATCAAGCAAGTGGCTACCATCGGGCTATCAGCAACGCCTCGTCACTCAAGCAATTGATCCTCGGCCAAGTGTGGAGGGCCCCATCGTCATCAACAGCCACTTACCCGCCCTCTATAAAGCAGCCGACGCAGCCCATATCGCTCTGTGGGCCCGGTGGCTGTGCCACAACGCAGACCACTAATCCGTTCAACTTTTTCGTGCAGATGTTCTCCTTCCTCCGCGCTTTGCTCCCGTTGCTGGCTTCCTCGGACGGCACGACAGCATGCACAATCTGGAGCAACGAAAATCAAGCAAGTGGCTACCATCGGGCTATCAGCAACGCCTCGTCACTCAAGCAATTGATCCTCGGCCAAGTGTGGAGGGCCCCATCGTCATCAACAGCCACTTACCCGCCCACTATAAACCAGCCGACGCAGCCCATATCGCTCTGTGGGCTCGGTGGCTGTGCCACAACGCAGACCACTAATCCGTTCAACTTTTTCGTGCAGATGTTCTCCTTCCTCCGCGCTTTGCTCCCGTTGCTGGCTTCCTCGGACGGCACGACAGCATGCACAATCTGGAGCAACGAAAATCAAGCAAGTGGCTACCATCCGGCTATCAGCAACGCCTCGTCACTCAAGCAATTGATCCTCGGCCAAGTGTGGAGGGCCCCATCGTCATCAACAGCCACTTACCCGCCCACTATAAACCAGCCGACGCAGCAGATATCGCTCTGTGGGCTCGGTGGCTGTGCCACAACGCAGACCACTAATCCGTTCAACTTTTTCGTGCAGATGTTCTCCTTCCTCCGCGCTTTGCTCCCGTTGCTGGCTTCCTCGGACGGCACGACAGCATGCACAATCTGGAGCAACGAAAATCAAGCAAGTGGCTACCATCCGGCTATCAGCAACGCCTCGTCACTCAAGCAATTGATCCTCGGCCAAGTGTGGAGGGCCCCATCGTCATCAACAGCCACTTACCCGCCCACTATAAACCAGCCGACGCAGCAGATATCGCTCTGTGGGCTCGGTGGCTGTGCCACAACGCAGACCACTAATCCGTTCAACTTTTTCGTGCAGATGTTCTCCTTCCTCCGCGCTTTGCTCCCGTTGCTGGCTTCCTCGGACGGCACGACAGCATGCACAATCTGGAGCAACGAAAATCAAGCAAGTGGCTACCATCCGGCTATCAGCAACGCCTCGCCACTCAAGCAATTGATCCTCGGCCAAGTGTGGAGGGCCCCATCGTCATCAACAGCCACTTACCCGCTCACTATAAACCAGCCGACGCAGCAGATATCGCTCTGTGGGCGCGGTGGCTGTGCCACAACGCAGACCACTAATCCGTTCAACTTTTTAGTGCAGATGTTCTCCTTCCTCCGCGCTTTGCTCCCGTTGCTGGCTTCCTCGGACGGCACGACAGCATGCACAATCTGGAGCAACGAAAATCAAGCATGTGGCTACCATCCGGCTATCAGCAACGCCTCGTCACTCAAGCAATTGATCCTCGGCCAAGTGTGGAGGGCCCCATCGTCATCAACAGCCACTTACCCGCCCACTATAAACCAGCCGACGCAGCAGATATCGCTCTGTGGGCTCGGTGGCTGTGGCACAACGCAGACCACTAATCCGTTCAACTTTTTCGTGCAGATGTTCTCCTTCCTCCGCGCTTTGCTCCCGTTGCTGGCTTCCTCGGACGACACGACAGCATGCACAATCTGGAGCAACGAAAATCAGGCAAGTGGCTACCATCCGGCTATCAGCAACGCCTCGTCACTCAAGCAATTGATCCTCGGCCAAGTGTGGAGGGCCCCATCGTCATCAACAGCCACTTACCCGCCCTCTATAAACCAGCCGACGCAGCAGATATCGCTCTGTGGGCTCGGTGGCTGTGCCACAACGCAGACCACTAATCCGTTCAACTTTTTCGTGCAGATGTTCTCCTTCCTCCGCGCTTTGCTCCCGTTGCAGACTTCCTCGGACGACACGACAGCATGCACAATCTGGAGCAACGAAAATCAAGCAAGTGGCTACCATCCGGCTATCAGCAACGCCTCGTCACTCAAGCAATTGATCCTCGGCCAAGTGTGGAGGGCCCCATCGTCATCAACAGCCACTTACCCGCCCACTATAAACCAGCCGACGCAGCAGATATCGCTCTGTGGGCTCGGTGGCTGTGCCACAACGCAGACCACTAATCCGTTCAACTTTTTCGTGCAGATGTTCTCCTTCCTCCGCGCTTTGCTCCCGTTGCTGGCTTCCTCGGACGACATGACTGCATGCACAATCTGGAGCAACGAAAATCAAGCAAGTGGCTACCATCCGGCTATCAGCAACGCCTCGTCACTCAAGCAATTGATGCTCGGCCAAGTGTGGAGGGCCCCATCGTCATCAACAGCCACTTACCCGCCCACTATAAACCAGCCGACGCAGCAGATATTGCTCTGTGGGCTCGGTGGCTGTGCCACAACGCAGACCACTAATCCGTTCAACTTTTTCGTGCAGATGTTCTCCTTCCTCCGCGCTTTGCTCCCGTTGCTGGCTTCCTCGGACGGCACGACAGCATGCACAATCTGGAGCAACGAAAATCAAGCAAGTGGCTACCATCCGGCTATCAGCAACGCCTCGCCACTCAAGCAATTGATCCTCGGCCAAGTGTGAAGGGCCCCATCGTCATCAACAGCCACTTACCCGCCCACTATAAACCAGCCGACGCAGCAGATATCGCTCTGTGGGCTCGGTGGCTGTGCCACAACGCAGACCACTAATCCGTTCAACTTTTTCGTGCAGATGTTCTCCTTCCTCCGCGCTTTGCTCCCGTTGCTGGCTTCCTCGGACGACATGACTGCATGCACAATCTGGACCAACGTAAATCAAGCAACTGGCTACCATCCGGCTATCAGCAACGCCTCGTCACTCAAGCAATTGATCCTCGGCCAAGTGTGGAGGGCCCCATCGTCATCAACAGCCACTTACCCGCCCTCTATAAACCAGCCGACGCAGCCCATATCGCTCTGTGGGCTCGGTGGCTGTGCCACAACGCAGACCACTAATCCGTTCAACTTTTTCGTGCAGATGTTCTCCTTCCTCCACGCTTTGCTCCCGTTGCTGGCTTCCTCGGATGGCACGACAGCATGCACAATCTGGAGCAACGAAAATCAAGCAAGTGGCTACCATCGGGCTATCAGCAACGCCTCGTCACTCAAGCAATTGATCCTCGGCCAAGTGTGGAGGGCCCCATCGTCATCAACAGCCACTTACCCGCCGACTATAAACCAGCCGACGCAGCCCATATCGCTCTGTGGGCTCGGTGGCTGTGCCACAACGCAGACCACTAATTCGTTCAACTTTTTCGTGCAGATGTTCTCCTTCCTCCGCGCTTTGCTCCCGTTGCTGGCTTCCTCGGACGCCACGACAGCATGCACAATCTGGAGCAACGAAAATCAAGCAAGTGGCTACCATCCGGCTATCAGCAACGCCTCGTCACTCAAGCAATTGATCCTCGGCCAAGTGTGGAGGGCCCCATCGTCATCAACAGCCACTTACCCGCCCACTATAAACCAGCCGACGCAGCAGATATCGCTCTGTGGGCTCGGTGGCTGTGCCACAACGCAGACCACTAATCCGTTCAACTTTTTCGTGCAGATGTTCTCCTTCCTCCGCGCTTTGCTCCCGTTGCTGGCTTCCTCGGACGGCACGACAGCATGCACAATCTGGAGCAACGAAAATCAAGCAAGTGGCTACCATCCGGCTATCAGCAACGCCTCGTCACTCAAGCAATTGATCCTCGGCCAAGTGTGGAGGGCCCCATCGTCATCAACAGCCACTTACCCGCCCACTATAAACCAGCCGACGCAGCAGATATCGCTCTGTGGGCTCGGTGGCTGTGCCACAACGCAGACCACTAATCCGTTCAACTTTTTCGTGCAGATGTTCTCCTTCCTCCGCGCTTTGCTCCCGTTGCTGGCTTCCTCGGACGGCACGACAGCATGCACAATCTGGAGCAACGAAAATCAAGCAAGTGGCTACCATCCGGCTATCAGCAACGCCTCGCCACTCAAGCAATTGATCCTCGGCCAAGTGTGGAGGGCCCCATCGTCATCAACAGCCACTTACCCGCTCACTATAAACCAGCCGACGCAGCAGATATCGCTCTGTGGGCGCGGTGGCTGTGCCACAACGCAGACCACTAATCCGTTCAACTTTTTAGTGCAGATGTTCTCCTTCCTCCGCGCTTTGCTCCCGTTGCTGGCTTCCTCGGACGGCACGACAGCATGCACAATCTGGAGCAACGAAAATCAAGCAAGTGGCTACCATCCGGCTATCAGCAACGCCTCGCCACTCAAGCAATTGATCCTCGGCCAAGTGTGAAGGGCCCCATCGTCATCAACAGCCACTTACCCGCCCACTATAAACCAGCCGACGCAGCAGATATCGCTCTGTGGGCTCGGTGGCTGTGCCACAACGCAGACCACTAATCCGTTCAACTTTTTCGTGCAGATGTTCTCCTTCCTCCGCGCTTTGCTCCCGTTGCTGGCTTCCTCGGACGGCACGACAGCATGCACAATCTGGAGCAACGAAAATCAAGCAAGTGGCTACCATCCGGCTATCAGCAACGCCTCGTCACTCAAGCAATTGATCCTCGGCCAAGTGTGGAGGGCCCCATCGTCATCAACAGCCACTTACCCGCCCACTATAAACCAGCCGACGCAGCAGATATCGCTCTGTGGGCTCGGTGGCTGTGCCACAACGCAGACCACTAATCCGTTTAACTTTTTCGTGCAGATGTTCTCCTTCCTCCGCGCTTTGCTCCCGTTGCTGGCTTCCTCGGACGGCACGACAGCATGCACAATCTGGAGCAACGAAAATCAAGCAAGTGGCTACCATCCGGCTATCAGCAACGCCTCGTCACTCGAGCAATTGATCCTCGGCCAAGTGTGGAGGGCCCCATCGTCATCAACAGCCACTTACCCGCCCACTATAAACCAGCCGACGCAGCAGATATCGCTCTGTGGGCTCGGTGGCTGTGCCACAACGCAGACCACAAATCCGTTCAACTTTTTCGTGCAGATGTTCTCCTTCCTCCGCGCTTTGCTCCCGTTGCTGGCTTCCTCGGACGACACGACAGCATGCACAATCTGGAGCAACTAAAATCAAGCAAGTGGCTACCATCGGGCTATCAGCAACGCCTCGTCACTCAAGCAATTGATCCTCGGCCAAGTGTGGAGGGCCCCATCGTCATCAACAGTCACTTACCCGCCCTCTATAAACCAGCCGACGCAGCAGATATCGCTCTGTGGGCTCGGTGGCTGTGCCACAACGCAGACCACTAATCCGTTCAACTTTTTCGTGCAGATGTTCTCCTTCCTCCGCGCTTTGCTCCCGTTGCTGACTTCCTCGGACGACACGACAGCATGCACAATCTGGAGCAACGAAAATCAAGCAAGTGGCTACCATCCGGCTATCAGCAACGCCTCGTCACTCAAGCAATTGATCCTCGGCCAAGTGTGGAGGGCCCCATCGTCATCAACAGCCACTTACCCGCCCACTATAAACCAGCCGACGCAGCAGATATCGCTCTGTGGGCTCGGTGGCTGTGCCACAACGCAGACAACTAATCCGTTCAACTTTTTCGTGCAGATGTTCTCCTTCCTCCGCGCTTTGCTCCCGTTGCTGGCTTCCTCGGACGACATGACTGCATGCACAATCTGGAGCAACGAAAATCAAGCAAGTGGCTACCATCCGGCTATCAGCAACGCCTCGTCACTCAAGCAATTGATGCTCGGCCAAGTGTGGAGGGCCCCATCGTCATCAACAGCCACTTACCCGCCCACTATAAACCAGCCGACGCAGCAGATATCGCTCTGTGGGCTCGGTGGCTGTGCCACAACGCAGACCACTAATCCGTTCAACTTTTTCGTGCAGATGTTCTTCTTCCTCCGCGCTTTGCTCCCGTTGCTGGCTTCCTCGGACGACACGACAGCATGCACAATCTGGAGCAACTAAAATCAAGCAAGTGGCTACCATCGGGCTATCAGCAACGCCTCGTCACTCAAGCAATTGATCCTCGGCCAAGTGTGGAGGGCCCCATCGTCATCAACAGCCACTTACCCGCCCTCTATAAAGCAGCCGACGCAGCCCATATCGCTCTGTGGGCCCGGTGGCTGTGCCACAACGCAGACCACTAATCCGTTCAACTTTTTCGTGCAGATGTTCTCCTTCCTCCGCGCTTTGCTCCCGTTGCTGGCTTCCTCGGACGGCACGACAGCATGCACAATCTGGAGCAACGAAAATCAAGCAAGTGGCTACCATCGGGCTATCAGCAACGCCTCGTCACTCAAGCAATTGATCCTCGGCCAAGTGTGGAGGGCCCCATCGTCATCAACAGCCACTTACCCGCCCACTATAAACCAGCCGACGCAGCCCATATCGCTCTGTGGGCTCGGTGGCTGTGCCACAACGCAGACCACTAATCCGTTCAACTTTTTCGTGCAGATGTTCTCCTTCCTCCGCGCTTTGCTCCCGTTGCTGGCTTCCTCGGACGGCACGACAGCATGCACAATCTGGAGCAACGAAAATCAAGCAAGTGGCTACCATCCGGCTATCAGCAACGCCTCGTCACTCAAGCAATTGATCCTCGGCCAAGTGTGGAGGGCCCCATCGTCATCAACAGCCACTTACCCGCCCACTATAAACCAGCCGACGCAGCAGATATCGCTCTGTGGGCTCGGTGGCTGTGCCACAACGCAGACCACTAATCCGTTCAACTTTTTCGTGCAGATGTTCTCCTTCCTCCGCGCTTTGCTCCCGTTGCTGGCTTCCTCGGACGGCACGACAGCATGCACAATCTGGAGCAACGAAAATCAAGCAAGTGGCTACCATCCGGCTATCAGCAACGCCTCGTCACTCAAGCAATTGATCCTCGGCCAAGTGTGGAGGGCCCCATCGTCATCAACAGCCACTTACCCGCCCACTATAAACCAGCCGACGCAGCAGATATCGCTCTGTGGGCTCGGTGGCTGTGCCACAACGCAGACCACTAATCCGTTCAACTTTTTCGTGCAGATGTTCTCCTTCCTCCGCGCTTTGCTCCCGTTGCTGGCTTCCTCGGACGGCACGACAGCATGCACAATCTGGAGCAACGAAAATCAAGCAAGTGGCTACCATCCGGCTATCAGCAACGCCTCGCCACTCAAGCAATTGATCCTCGGCCAAGTGTGGAGGGCCCCATCGTCATCAACAGCCACTTACCCGCTCACTATAAACCAGCCGACGCAGCAGATATCGCTCTGTGGGCGCGGTGGCTGTGCCACAACGCAGACCACTAATCCGTTCAACTTTTTAGTGCAGATGTTCTCCTTCCTCCGCGCTTTGCTCCCGTTGCTGGCTTCCTCGGACGGCACGACAGCATGCACAATCTGGAGCAACGAAAATCAAGCATGTGGCTACCATCCGGCTATCAGCAACGCCTCGTCACTCAAGCAATTGATCCTCGGCCAAGTGTGGAGGGCCCCATCGTCATCAACAGCCACTTACCCGCCCACTATAAACCAGCCGACGCAGCAGATATCGCTCTGTGGGCTCGGTGGCTGTGGCACAACGCAGACCACTAATCCGTTCAACTTTTTCGTGCAGATGTTCTCCTTCCTCCGCGCTTTGCTCCCGTTGCTGGCTTCCTCGGACGACACGACAGCATGCACAATCTGGAGCAACGAAAATCAGGCAAGTGGCTACCATCCGGCTATCAGCAACGCCTCGTCACTCAAGCAATTGATCCTCGGCCAAGTGTGGAGGGCCCCATCGTCATCAACAGCCACTTACCCGCCCTCTATAAACCAGCCGACGCAGCAGATATCGCTCTGTGGGCTCGGTGGCTGTGCCACAACGCAGACCACTAATCCGTTCAACTTTTTCGTGCAGATGTTCTCCTTCCTCCGCGCTTTGCTCCCGTTGCAGACTTCCTCGGACGACACGACAGCATGCACAATCTGGAGCAACGAAAATCAAGCAAGTGGCTACCATCCGGCTATCAGCAACGCTTCGTCACTCAAGCAATTGATCCTCGGCCAAGTGTGGAGGGCCCCATCGTCATCAACAGCCACTTACCCGCCCACTATAAACCAGCCGACGCAGCAGATATCGCTCTGTGGGCTCGGTGGCTGTGCCACAACGCAGACCACTAATCCGTTCAACTTTTTCGTGCAGATGTTCTCCTTCCTCCGCGCTTTGCTCCCGTTGCTGGCTTCCTCGGACGACATGACTGCATGCACAATCTGGAGCAACGAAAATCAAGCAAGTGGCTACCATCCGGCTATCAGCAACGCCTCGTCACTCAAGCAATTGATGCTCGGCCAAGTGTGGAGGGCCCCATCGTCATCAACAGCCACTTACCCGCCCACTATAAACCAGCCGACGCAGCAGATATTGCTCTGTGGGCTCGGTGGCTGTGCCACAACGCAGACCACTAATCCGTTCAACTTTTTCGTGCAGATGTTCTCCTTCCTCCGCGCTTTGCTCCCGTTGCTGGCTTCCTCGGACGGCACGACAGCATGCACAATCTGGAGCAACGAAAATCAAGCAAGTGGCTACCATCCGGCTATCAGCAACGCCTCGCCACTCAAGCAATTGATCCTCGGCCAAGTGTGAAGGGCCCCATCGTCATCAACAGCCACTTACCCGCCCACTATAAACCAGCCGACGCAGCAGATATCGCTCTGTGGGCTCGGTGGCTGTGCCACAACGCAGACCACTAATCCGTTCAACTTTTTCGTGCAGATGTTCTCCTTCCTCCGCGCTTTGCTCCCGTTGCTGGCTTCCTCGGACGACATGACTGCATGCACAATCTGGACCAACGTAAATCAAGCAACTGGCTACCATCCGGCTATCAGCAACGCCTCGTCACTCAAGCAATTGATCCTCGGCCAAGTGTGGAGGGCCCCATCGTCATCAACAGCCACTTACCCGCCCTCTATAAACCAGCCGACGCAGCCCATATCGCTCTGTGGGCTCGGTGGCTGTGCCACAACGCAGACCACTAATCCGTTCAACTTTTTCGTGCAGATGTTCTCCTTCCTCCACGCTTTGCTCCCGTTGCTGGCTTCCTCGGATGGCACGACAGCATGCACAATCTGGAGCAACGAAAATCAAGCAAGTGGCTACCATCGGGCTATCAGCAACGCCTCGTCACTCAAGCAATTGATCCTCGGCCAAGTGTGGAGGGCCCCATCGTCATCAACAGCCACTTACCCGCCGACTATAAACCAGCCGACGCAGCCCATATCGCTCTGTGGGCTCGGTGGCTGTGCCACAACGCAGACCACTAATTCGTTCAACTTTTTCGTGCAGATGTTCTCCTTCCTCCGCGCTTTGCTCCCGTTGCTGGCTTCCTCGGACGGCACGACAGCATGCACAATCTGGAGCAACGAAAATCAAGCAAGTGGCTACCATCCGGCTATCAGCAACGCCTCGTCACTCAAGCAATTGATCCTCGGCCAAGTGTGGAGGGCCCCATCGTCATCAACAGCCACTTACCCGCCCACTATAAACCAGCCGACGCAGCAGATATCGCTCTGTGGGCTCGGTGGCTGTGCCACAACGCAGACCACTAATCCGTTCAACTTTTTCGTGCAGATGTTCTCCTTCCTCCGCGCTTTGCTCCCGTTGCTGGCTTCCTCGGACGGCACGACAGCATGCACAATCTGGAGCAACGAAAATCAAGCAAGTGGCTACCATCCGGCTATCAGCAACGCCTCGTCACTCAAGCAATTGATCCTCGGCCAAGTGTGGAGGGCCCCATCGTCATCAACAGCCACTTACCCGCCCACTATAAACCAGCCGACGCAGCAGATATCGCTCTGTGGGCTCGGTGGCTGTGCCACAACGCAGACCACTAATCCGTTCAACTTTTTCGTGCAGATGTTCTCCTTCCTCCGCGCTTTGCTCCCGTTGCTGGCTTCCTCGGACGGCACGACAGCATGCACAATCTGGAGCAACGAAAATCAAGCAAGTGGCTACCATCCGGCTATCAGCAACGCCTCGCCACTCAAGCAATTGATCCTCGGCCAAGTGTGGAGGGCCCCATCGTCATCAACAGCCACTTACCCGCTCACTATAAACCAGCCGACGCAGCAGATATCGCTCTGTGGGCGCGGTGGCTGTGCCACAACGCAGACCACTAATCCGTTCAACTTTTTAGTGCAGATGTTCTCCTTCCTCCGCGCTTTGCTCCCGTTGCTGGCTTCCTCGGACGGCACGACAGCATGCACAATCTGGAGCAACGAAAATCAAGCAAGTGGCTACCATCCGGCTATCAGCAACGCCTCGCCACTCAAGCAATTGATCCTCGGCCAAGTGTGAAGGGCCCCATCGTCATCAACAGCCACTTACCCGCCCACTATAAACCAGCCGACGCAGCAGATATCGCTCTGTGGGCTCGGTGGCTGTGCCACAACGCAGACCACTAATCCGTTCAACTTTTTCGTGCAGATGTTCTCCTTCCTCCGCGCTTTGCTCCCGTTGCTGGCTTCCTCGGACGGCACGACAGCATGCACAATCTGGAGCAACGAAAATCAAGCAAGTGGCTACCATCCGGCTATCAGCAACGCCTCGTCACTCAAGCAATTGATCCTCGGCCAAGTGTGGAGGGCCCCATCGTCATCAACAGCCACTTACCCGCCCACTATAAACCAGCCGACGCAGCAGATATCGCTCTGTGGGCTCGGTGGCTGTGCCACAACGCAGACCACTAATCCGTTTAACTTTTTCGTGCAGATGTTCTCCTTCCTCCGCGCTTTGCTCCCGTTGCTGGCTTCCTCGGACGGCACGACAGCATGCACAATCTGGAGCAACGAAAATCAAGCAAGTGGCTACCATCCGGCTATCAGCAACGCCTCGTCACTCGAGCAATTGATCCTCGGCCAAGTGTGGAGGGCCCCATCGTCATCAACAGCCACTTACCCGCCCACTATAAACCAGCCGACGCAGCAGATATCGCTCTGTGGGCTCGGTGGCTGTGCCACAACGCAGACCACAAATCCGTTCAACTTTTTCGTGCAGATGTTCTCCTTCCTCCGCGCTTTGCTCCCGTTGCTGGCTTCCTCGGACGACACGACAGCATGCACAATCTGGAGCAACTAAAATCAAGCAAGTGGCTACCATCGGGCTATCAGCAACGCCTCGTCACTCAAGCAATTGATCCTCGGCCAAGTGTGGAGGGCCCCATCGTCATCAACAGTCACTTACCCGCCCTCTATAAACCAGCCGACGCAGCCCATATCGCTCTGTGGGCTCGGTGGCTGTGCCACAACGCAGACCACTAATCCGTTCAACTTTTTCGTGCAGATGTTCTCCTTCCTCCGCGCTTTGCTCCCGTTGCTGGCTTCCTCGGACGGCACGACAGCATGCACAATCTGGAGCAACGAAAATCGAGCAAGTGGCTACCATCCGGCTATCAGCAACGCCTCGCCACTCAAGCAATTGATCCTCGGCCAAGTGTGGAGGGCCCCATCGTCATCAACAGCCACTTACCCGCCCACTATAAACCAGCCGACGCAGCCCATATCGCTCTGTGGGCTCGGTGGCTGTGCCACAACGCAGACCACTAATCCGTTCAACTTTTTCGTGCAGATGTTCTCCTTCCTCCGCGCTTTGCTCCCGTTGCTGGCTTCCTCGGACGGCACGACAGCATGCACAATCTGGAGCAACAAAAATCAAGCAAGTGGCTACCATCCGGCTATCAGCAACGCCTCGTCACTCAAGCAATTGATCCTCGGCCAAGTGTGGAGGGCCCTATTGTCATCAACAGCCACTTACCCGCCCACTATAAACCAGCCGACGCAGCAGATATCGCTCTGTGGGCTCGGTGGCTGTGCCACAACGCAGACCACTAATCCGTTCAACTTTTTCGTGCACATGTTCTCCTTCCTCCGCGCTTTGCTCCCGTTGCTGGCTTCCTCGGACGGCACGACAGCATGCACAATCTGGAGCAACGAAAATCAAGCAAGTGGCTACCATCCGGCTATCAGCAACGCCTCGTCACTCAAGCAATTGATCCTCGGCCAAGTGTGGAGGGCCCCATCGTCATCAACAGCCACTTACCCGCCCACTATAAACCAGCCGACGCAGCAGATATCGCTCTGTGGGCTCGGTGGCTGTGGCACAACGCAGACCACTAATCCGTTCAACTTTTTCGTGCAGATGTTCTCCTTCCTCCGCGCTTTGCTCCCGTTGCTGGCTTCCTCGGACGACACGATAGCATGCACAATCTGGAGCAACGAAAATCAAGCAAGTGGCAACCATCCGGCTATCAGCAACGCCTCGTCACTCAAGCAATTGATCCTCGGCCAAGTGTGGAGGGCCCCATCGTCATCAACAGCCACTTACGCGCCCTCTATAAACCAGCCGACGCAGCAGATATCGCTCCGTGGGCTCGGTGGCTGTGCCACAACGCAGACCACTAATCCGTTCAACTTTTTCGTGCAGATGTTCTCCTTCCTCCGCGCTTTGCTCCCGTTGCTGACTTCCTCGGACGACACGACAGCATGCACAATCTGGAGCAACGAAAATCAAGCAAGTGGCTACCATCCGGCTATCAGCAACGCCTCGTCACTCAAGCAATTGATCCTCGGCCAAGTGTGGAGGGCCCCATCGTCATCAACAGCCACTTACCCGCCCACTATAAACCAGCCGACGCAGCAGATATCGCTCTGTGGGCTCGGTGGCTGTGCGACAACGCAGACCACTAATCCGTTCAACTTTTTCGTGCAGATGTTCTCCCTCCTCCGCGCTTTGCTCCCGTTGCTGGCTTCCTCGGACGACACGACAGCATGCGCAATCTGGAGCAACGAAAATCAAGCAAGTGGCTACCATCCGGCTATCAGCAACGCCTCGTCACTCAAGCAATTGATGCTCGGCCAAGTGTGGAGGGCCCCATCGTCATCAACAGCCACTTACCCGCCCACTATAAACCAGCCGACGCAGCAGATATCGCTCTGTGGGCTCGGTGGCTGTGCCACAACGCAGACCACAAATCCGTTCAACTTTTTCGTGCAGATGTTCTCCTTCCTCCGCGCTTTGCTCCCGTTGCTGGCTTCCTCGGACGACATGACTGCATGCACAATCTGGACCAACGTAAATCAAGCAACTGGCTACCATCCGGCTATCAGCAACGCCTCGTCACTCAAGCAATTGATCCTCGGCCAAGTGTGGAGGGCCCCATCGTCATCAACAGCCACTTACCCGCCCTCTATAAACCAGCCGACGCAGCCCATATCGCTCTGTGGGCTCGGTGGCTGTGCCACAACGCAGACCACTAATCCGTTCAACTTTTTCGTGCAGATGTTCTCCTTCCTCCGCGCTTTGCTCCCGTTGCTGGCTTCCTCGGATGGCACGACAGCATGCACAATCTGGAGCAACGAAAATCAAGCAAGTGGCTACCATCGGGCTATCAGCAACGCCTCGTCACTCAAGCAATTGATCCTCGGCCAAGTGTGGAGGGCCCCATCGTCATCAACAGCCACTTACCCGCCCACTATAAACCAGCCGACGCAGCCCATATCGCTCTGTGGGCTCGGTGGCTGTGCCACAACGCAGACCACTAATTCGTTCAACTTTTTCGTGCAGATGTTCTCCTTCCTCCGCGCTTTGCTCCCGTTGCTGGCTTCCTCGGACGGCACGACAGCATGCACAATCTGGAGCAACGAAAATCAAGCAAGTGGCTACCATCCGGCTATCAGCAACGCCTCGTCACTCAAGCAATTGATCCTCGGCCAAGTGTGGAGGGCCCCATCGTCATCAACAGCCACTTACCCGCCCACTATAAACCAGCCGACGCAGCAGATATCGCTCTGTGGGCTCGGTGGCTGTGCCACAACGCAGACCACTAATCCGTTCAACTTTTTCGTGCAGATGTTCTCCTTCCTCCGCGCTTTGCTCCCGTTGCTGGCTTCCTCGGACGGCACGACAGCATGCACAATCTGGAGCAACGAAAATCAAGCAAGTGGCTACCATCCGGCTATCAGCAACGCCTCGTCACTCAAGCAATTGATCCTCGGCCAAGTGTGGAGGGCCCCATCGTCATCAACAGCCACTTACCCGCCCACTATAAACCAGCCGACGCAGCAGATATCGCTCTGTGGGCTCGGTGGCTGTGCCACAACGCAGACCACTAATCCGTTCAACTTTTTCGTGCAGATGTTCTCCTTCCTCCGCGCTTTGCTCCCGTTGCTGGCTTCCTCGGACGGCACGACAGCATGCACAATCTGGAGCAACGAAAATCAAGCAAGTGGCTACCATCCGGCAATCAGCAACGCCTCGCCACTCAAGCAATTGATCCTCGGCCAAGTGTGGAGGGCCCCATCGTCATCAACAGCCACTTACCCGCTCACTATAAACCAGCCGACGCAGCAGATATCGCTCTGTGGGCGCGGTGGCTGTGCCACAACGCAGACCACTAATCCGTTCAACTTTTTAGTGCAGATGTTCTCCTTCCTCCGCGCTTTGCTCCCGTTGCTGGCTTCCTCGGACGGCACGACAGCATGCACAATCTGGAGCAACGAAAATCAAGCAAGTGGCTACCATCCGGCTATCAGCAACGCCTCGCCACTCAAGCAATTGATCCTCGGCCAAGTGTGAAGGGCCCCATCGTCATCAACAGCCACTTACCCGCCCACTATAAACCAGCCGACGCAGCAGATATCGCTCTGTGGGCTCGGTGGCTGTGCCACAACGCAGACCACTAATCCGTTCAACTTTTTCGTGCAGATGTTCTCCTTCCTCCGCGCTTTGCTCCCGTTGCTGGCTTCCTCGGACGGCACGACAGCATGCACAATCTGGAGCAACGAAAATCAAGCAAGTGGCTACCATCCGGCTATCAGCAACGCCTCGTCACTCAAGCAATTGATCCTCGGCCAAGTGTGGAGGGCCCCATCGTCATCAACAGCCACTTACCCGCCCACTATAAACCAGCCGACGCAGCAGATATCGCTCTGTGGGCTCGGTGGCTGTGCCACAACGCAGACCACTAATCCGTTTAACTTTTTCGTGCAGATGTTCTCCTTCCTCCGCGCTTTGCTCCCGTTGCTGGCTTCCTCGGACGGCACGACAGCATGCACAATCTGGAGCAACGAAAATCAAGCAAGTGGCTACCATCCGGCTATCAGCAACGCCTCGTCACTCGAGCAATTGATCCTCGGCCAAGTGTGGAGGGCCCCATCGTCATCAACAGCCACTTACCCGCCCACTATAAACCAGCCGACGCAGCAGATATCGCTCTGTGGGCTCGGTGGCTGTGCCACAACGCAGACCACAAATCCGTTCAACTTTTTCGTGCAGATGTTCTCCTTCCTCCGCGCTTTGCTCCCGTTGCTGGCTTCCTCGGACGACACGACAGCATGCACAATCTGGAGCAACTAAAATCAAGCAAGTGGCTACCATCGGGCTATCAGCAACGCCTCGTCACTCAAGCAATTGATCCTCGGCCAAGTGTGGAGGGCCCCATCGTCATCAACAGTCACTTACCCGCCCTCTATAAACCAGCCGACGCAGCCCATATCGCTCTGTGGGCTCGGTGGCTGTGCCACAACGCAGACCACTAATCCGTTCAACTTTTTCGTGCAGATGTTCTCCTTCCTCCGCGCTTTGCTCCCGTTGCTGGCTTCCTCGGACGGCACGACAGCATGCACAATCTGGAGCAACGAAAATCAAGCAAGTGGCTACCATCCGGCTATCAGCAACGCCTCGCCACTCAAGCAATTGATCCTCGGCCAAGTGTGGAGGGCCCCATCGTCATCAACAGCCACTTACCCGCCCACTATAAACCAGCCGACGCAGCCCATATCGCTCTGTGGGCTCGGTGGCTGTGCCACAACGCAGACCACTAATCCGTTCAACTTTTTCGTGCAGATGTTCTCCTTCCTCCGCGCTTTGCTCCCGTTGCTGGCTTCCTCGGACGGCACGACAGCATGCACAATCTGGAGCAACGAAAATCAAGCAAGTGGCTACCATCCGGCTATCAGCAACGCCTCGTCACTCAAGCAATTGATCCTCGGCCAAGTGTGGAGGGCCCCATTGTCATCAACAGCCACTTACCCGCCCACTATAAACCAGCCGACGCAGCAGATATCGCTCTGTGGGCTCGGTGGCTGTGCCACAACGCAGACCACTAATCCGTTCAACTTTTTCGTGCACATGTTCTCCTTCCTCCGCGCTTTGCTCCCGTTGCTGGCTTCCTCGGACGGCACGACAGCATGCACAATCTGGAGCAACGAAAATCAAGCAAGTGGCTACCATCCGGCTATCAGCAACGCCTCGTCACTCAAGCAATTGATCCTCGGCCAAGTGTGGAGGGCCCCATCGTCATCAACAGCCACTTACCCGCCCACTATAAACCAGCCGACGCAGCAGATATCGCTCTGTGGGCTCGGTGGCTGTGGCACAACGCAGACCACTAATCCGTTCAACTTTTTCGTGCAGATGTTCTCCTTCCTCCGCGCTTTGCTCCCGTTGCTGGCTTCCTCGGACGACACGACAGCATGCACAATCTGGAGCAACGAAAATCAAGCAAGTGGCTACCATCCGGCTATCAGCAACGCCTCGTCACTCAAGCAATTGATCCTCGGCCAAGTGTGGAGGGCCCCATCGTCATCAACAGCCACTTACGCGCCCTCTATAAACCAGCCGACGCAGCAGATATCGCTCCGTGGGCTCGGTGGCTGTGCCACAACGCAGACCACTAATCCGTTCAACTTTTTCGTGCAGATGTTCTCCTTCCTCCGCGCTTTGCTCCCGTTGCTGACTTCCTCGGACGACACGACAGCATGCACAATCTGGAGCAACGAAAATCAAGCAAGTGGCTACCATCCGGCTATCAGCAACGCCTCGTCACTCAAGCAATTGATCCTCGGCCAAGTGTGGAGGGCCCCATCGTCATCAACAGCCACTTACCCGCCCACTATAAACCAGCCGACGCAGCAGATATCACTCTGTGGGCTCGGTGGCTGTGCGACAACGCAGACCACTAATCCGTTCAACTTTTTCGTGCAGATGTTCTCCCTCCTCCGCGCTTTGCTCCCGTTGCTGGCTTCCTCGGACGACACGACAGCATGCGCAATCTGGAGCAACGAAAATCAAGCAAGTGGCTACCATCCGGCTATCAGCAACGCCTCGTCACTCAAGCAATTGATGCTCGGCCAAGTGTGGAGGGCCCCATCGTCATCAACAGCCACTTACCCGCCCACTATAAACCAGCCGACGCAGCAGATATCGCTCTGTGGGCTCGGTGGCTGTGCCACAACGCAGACCACAAATCCGTTCAACTTTTTCGTGCAGATGTTCTCCTTCCTCCGCGCTTTGCTCCCGTTGCTGGCTTCCTCGGACGACACGACAGCATGCACAACCTGGAGCAACGAAAATCAAGCAAGTGGCTACTATCGGGCTATCAGCAACGCCTCGTCACTCAAGCAATTGATCCTCGGCCAAGTGTGGAGGGCCCCATCGTCATCAACAGCCACTTACCCGCCCTCTATAAACCAGCCGACGCAGCAGATATCGCTCTGTGGGCTCGGTGGCTGTGCCACAATGCAGACCACTAATCCGTTCAACTTTTTCGTGCAGATGTTCTCCTTCCTCCGCGCTTTGCTCCCGTTGCTGGCTTCCTCGGACGGCACGACAGCATGCACAATCTGGAGCAACGAAAATCAAGCAAGTGGCTACCATCCGGCTATCAGCAACGCCTCGTCACTCAAGCAATTGATCCTCGGCCAAGTGTGGAGGGCCCCATCGTCATCAACAGCCACTTACCCGCCCACTATAAACCAGCCGACGCAGCAGATATCGCTCTGTGGGCTCGGTGGCTGTGGCACAACGCAGACCACTAATCCGTTCAACTTTTTCGTGCAGATGTTCTCCTTCCTCCGCGCTTTGCTCCCGTTGCTGGCTTCCTCGGACGACACGACAGCATGCACAATCTGGAGCAACGAAAATCAAGCAAGTGGCTACCATCCGGCTATCAGCAACGCCTCGTCACTCAAGCAATTGATCCTCGGCCAAGTGTGGAGGGCCCCATCGTCATCAACAGCCACTTGCCCGCCCTCTATAAACCAGCCGACGCAGCAGATATCGCTCTGTGGGCTCGGTGGCTGTGCCACAACGCAGACCACTAATCCGTTCAACTTTTTCGTGCAGATGTTCTCCTTCCTCCGCGCTTTGCTCCCGTTGCTGACTTCCTCGGACGACACGACAGCATGCACAATCTGGTGCAACGAAAATCAAGCAAGTGGCTACCATCCGGCTATCAGCAACGCCTCGTCACTCAAGCAATTGATCCTCGGCCAAGTGTGGAGGGCCCCATCGTCATCAACAGCCACTTACCCGCCCACTATAAACCAGCCGACGCAGCAGATATCGCTCTGTGGGCTCGGTGGCTGTGCCACAACGCAGACCACTAATCCGTTCAACTTTTTCGTGCAGATGTTCTCCTTCCTCCGCGCTTTGCTCCCGTTGCTGGCTTCCTCGGACGACATGACTGCATGCACAATCTGGAGCAACGAAAATCAAGCAAGTGGCTACCATCCGGCTATCAGCAACGCCTCGTCACTCAAGCAATTGATGCTCGGCCAAGTGTGGAGGGCCCCATCGTCATCAACAGCCACTTACCCGCCCACGATAAACCAGCCGACGCAGCAGATATTGCTCTGCGGGCTCGGTGGCTGTGCCACAACGCAGACCACAAATCCGTTCAACTTTTTCGTGCAGATGTTCTCCTTCCTCCGCGCTTTGCTCCCGTTGCCGGCTTCCTCGGACGACACGACAGCATGCACAATCTGGAGCAACTAAAATCAAGCAGGTGGCTACCATCGGGCTATCAGCAACGCCTCGTCACTCAAGCAATTGATCCTCGGCCAAGTGTGGAGGGCCCCATCGTCATCAACAGCCACTTACCCCCCTCTATAAACCAGCCGACGCAGCCCATATCGCTCTGTGGGCTCGGTGGCTGTGCCACAACGCAGACCACTAATCCGTTCAACTTTTTCGTGCAGATGTTCTCCTTCCTCCGCGCTTTGCTCCCGTTGCTGGCTTCCTCGGACGGCACGACAGCATGCACAATCTGGAGCAACGAAAATCAAGCAAGTGGCTACCATCGGGCTATCAGCAACGCCTCGTCACTCAAGCAATTGATCCTCGGCCAAGTGTGGAGGGCCCCATCGTCATCAACAGCCACTTACCCGCCCACTATAAACCAGCCGACGCAGCCCATATCGCTCTGTGGGCTCGGTGGCTGTGCCACAACGCAGACCACTAATCCGTTCAACTTTTTCGTGCAGATGTTCTCCTTCCTCCGCGCTTTGCTCCCGTTGCTGGCTTCCTCGGACGGCACGACAGCATGCACAATCTGGAGCAACGAAAATCAAGCAAGTGGCTACCATCCGGCTATCAGCAACGCCTCGTCACTCAAGCAATTGATCCTCGGCCAAGTGTGGAGGGCCCCATCGTCATCAACAGCCACTTACCCGCCCACAATAAACCAGCCGACGCAGCAGATATCGCTCTGTGGGCTCGGTGGCTGTGCCACAACGCAGACCACTAATCCGTTCAACTTTTTCGTGCAGATGTTCTCCTTCCTCCGCGCTTTGCTCCCGTTGCTGGCTTCCTCGGACGGCACGACAGCATGCACAATCTGGAGCAACGAAAATCAAGCAAGTGGCTACCATCCGGCTATCAGCAACGCCTCGCCACTCAAGCAATTGATCCTCGGCCAAGTGTGGAGGGCCCCATCGTCATCAACAGCCACTTACCCGCTCACTATAAACCAGCCGACGCAGCAGATATCGCTCTGTGGGCGCGGTGGCTGTGCCGCAACGCAGACCACTAATCCGTTCAACTTTTTCGTGCAGATGTTCTCCTTCCTCCGCGCTTTGCTCCCGTTGCTGGCTTCCTCGGACGGCACGACAGCATGCACAATCTGGAGCAACGAAAATCAAGCAAGTGGCTACCATCCGGCTATCAGCAACGCCTCGTCACTCGAGCAATTGATCCTCGGCCAAGTGTGGAGGGCCCCATGGTCATCAACAGCCACTTACCCGCCCACTATAAACCAGCCGACGCAGCCCATATCGCTCTGTGGGCTCGGTGGCTGTGCCACAACGCAGACCACTAATCCGTTCAAATTTTTCGTGCAGATGTTCTCCTTCCTCCGCGCTTTGCTCCCGTTGCTGGCTTCCTCAGACGGCACGACAGCATGCACAATCTGGAGCAACGAAAATCAAGCAAGTGGCTACCATCTGGCTATCAGCAACGCCTCGTCTCTCAAGCAATTGATCATCGGCCAAGTGTGGAGGGCCCCATCGTCATCAACAGCCACTTACCCGCCCACTATAAACCAGCCGACGCAGCCCATATCGCTCTGTGGGCTCGGTGGCTGTGCCACAACGCAGACCACTAATCCGTTCAACTTTTTCGTGCAGATGTTCTCCTTCCTCCGCGCTTTGCTCCCGTTGCTGGCTTCCTCGGACGGCACGACAGCATGCACAATCTGGAGCAACGAAAATCAAGCAAGTGGCTACCATCCGGCTATCAGCAACGGCTCGTCACTCGAGCAATTGATCCTCGGCCAAGTGTGGAGGGCCCCATCGTCATCAACAGCCACTTACCCGCCCACTATAAACCAGCCGACGCAGCAGATATCGCTCTGTGGGCTCGGTGGCTGTGCCACAACGCAGACCACTAATCCGTTCAACTTTTTCGTGCAGATGTTCTCCTTCCTCCGCGCTTTGCTCCCGTTGCTGGCTTCCTCGGACGACACGACAGCATGCACAATCTGGAGCAACTAAAATCAAGCAAGTGGCTAACATCGGGCTATCAGCAACGCCTCGTCACTCAAGCAATTGATCCTCGGCCAAGTGTGGAGGGCCCCATCGTCATCAACAGCCACTTACCCGCCCTCTATAAACCAGCCGACGCAGCCCATATCGCTCTGTGGGCCCGGTGGCTGTGCCACAACGCAGACCACTAATCCGTTCAACTTTTTCGTGCAGATGTTCTCCTTCCTCCGCGCTTTGCTCCCGTTACTGGCTTCCTCGGACGGCACGACAGCATGCACAATCTGGAGCAACGAAAATCAAGCAAGTGGCTACCATCGGGCTATCAGCAACGCCTCGTCACTCAAGCAATTGATCCTCGGCCAAGTGTGGAGGGCCCCATCGTCATCAACAGCCACTTACCCGCCCACTATAAACCAGCCGACGCAGCCCATATCGCTCTGTGGGCTCGGTGGCTGTGCCACAACGCAGACCACTAATCCGTTCAACTTTTTCGTGTAGATGTTCTCCTTCCTCCGCGCTTTGCTCCCGTTGCTGGCTTCCTCGGACGGCACGACAGCATGCACAATCTGGAGCAACGAAAATCAAGCAAGTGGCTACCATCCGGCTATCAGCAACGCCTCGTCACTCAAGCAATTGATCCTCGGCCAAGTGTGGAGGGCCCCATCGTCATCAACAGCCACTTACCCGCCCACTATAAACCAGCCGACGCAGCAGATATCGCTCTGTGGGCTCGGTGGCTGTGCCACAACGCAGACCACTAATCCGTTCAACTTTTTCGTGCAGATGTTCTCCTTCCTCCGCGCTTTGCTCCCGTTGCTGGCTTCCTCGGACGGCACGACAGCATGCACAATCTGGAGCAACGAAAATCAAGCAAGTGGCTACCATCCGGCTATCAGCAACGCCTCGTCACTCAAGCAATTGATCCTCGGCCAAGTGTGGAGGGCCCCATCGTCATCAACAGCCACTTACCCGCCCACTATAAACCAGCCGACGCAGCAGATATCGCTCTGTGGGCTCGGTGGCTGTGCCACAACGCAGACCACTAATCCGTTCAACTTTTTCGTGCAGATGTTCTCCTTCCTCCGCGCTTTGCTCCCGTTGCTGGCTTCCTCGGACGGCACGACAGCATGCACAATCTGGAGCAACGAAAATCAAGCAAGTGGCTACCATCCGGCTATCAGCAACGCCTCGCCACTCAAGCAATTGATCCTCGGCCAAGTGTGGAGGGCCCCATCGTCATCAACAGCCACTTACCCGCTCACTATAAACCAGCCGACGCAGCAGATATCGCTCTGTGGGCGCGGTGGCTGTGCCACAACGCAGACCACTAATCCGTTCAACTTTTTAGTGCAGATGTTCTCCTTCCTCCGCGCTTTGCTCCCGTTGCTGGCTTCCTCGGACGGCACGACAGCATGCACAATCTGGAGCAACGAAAATCAAGCATGTGGCTACCATCCGGCTATCAGCAACGCCTCGTCACTCAAGCAATTGATCCTCGGCCAAGTGTGGAGGGCCCCATCGTCATCAACAGCCACTTACCCGCCCACTATAAACCAGCCGACGCAGCAGATATCGCTCTGTGGGCTCGGTGGCTGTGGCACAACGCAGACCACTAATCCGTTCAACTTTTTCGTGCAGATGTTCTCCTTCCTCCGCGCTTTGCTCCCGTTGCTGGCTTCCTCGGACGACACGACAGCATGCACAATCTGGAGCAACGAAAATCAGGCAAGTGGCTACCATCCGGCTATCAGCAACGCCTCGTCACTCAAGCAATTGATCCTCGGCCAAGTGTGGAGGGCCCCATCGTCATCAACAGCCACTTACCCGCCCTCTATAAACCAGCCGACGCAGCAGATATCGCTCTGTGGGCTCGGTGGCTGTGCCACAACGCAGACCACTAATCCGTTCAACTTTTTCGTGCAGATGTTCTCCTTCCTCCGCACTTTGCTCCCGTTGCAGACTTCCTCGGACGACACGACAGCATGCACAATCTGGAGCAACGAAAATCAAGCAAGTGGCTACCATCCGGCTATCAGCAACGCCTCGTCACTCAAGCAATTGATCCTCGGCCAAGTGTGGAGGGCCCCATCGTCATCAACAGCCACTTACCCGCCCACTATAAACCAGCCGACGCAGCAGATATCGCTCTGTGGGCTCGGTGGCTGTGCCACAACGCAGACCACTACTCCGTTCAACTTTTTCGTGCAGATGTTCTCCTTCCTCCGCGCTTTGCTCCCGTTGCTGGCTTCCTCGGACGACATGACTGCATGCACAATCTGGAGCAACGAAAATCAAGCAAGTGGCTACCATCCGGCTATCAGCAACGCCTCGTCACTCAAGCAATTGATGCTCGGCCAAGTGTGGAGGGCCCCATCGTCATCAACAGCCACTTACCCGCCCACTATAAACCAGCCGACGCAGCAGATATTGCTCTGTGGGCTCGGTGGCTGTGCCACAACGCAGACCACTAATCCGTTCAACTTTTTCGTGCAGATGTTCTCCTTCCTCCGCGCTTTGCTCCCGTTGCTGGCTTCCTCGGACGACATGACTGCATGCACAATCTGGACCAACGTAAATCAAGCAACTGGCTACCATCCGGCTATCAGCAACGCCTCGTCACTCAAGCAATTGATCCTCGGCCAAGTGTGGAGGGCCCCATCGTCATCAACAGCCACTTACCCGCCCTCTATAAACCAGCCGACGCAGCCCATATCGCTCTGTGGGCTCGGTGGCTGTGCCACAACGCAGACCACTAATCCGTTCAACTTTTTCGTGCAGATGTTCTCCTTCCTCCGCGCTTTGCTCCCGTTGCTGGCTTCCTCGGATGGCACGACAGCATGCACAATCTGGAGCAACGAAAATCAAGCAAGTGGCTACCATCGGGCTATCAGCAACGCCTCGTCACTCAAGCAATTGATCCTCGGCCAAGTGTGGAGGGCCCCATCGTCATCAACAGCCACTTACCCG